>NW_024581131.1:496547-517583 GCF_017639235.1 Corvus kubaryi
TGCCCTGGGCCTCGGGGTCTCGTTCTCTGGCCTTCCGAAGCTTTCTCTCCTATGGCAGGTCTGCCCTTTTTTCTTAATAGGAAAATGCGCACTGTTAAATGGAAAGTGCTTGTTGGATTTTCTCCTTTTCAGTGTATTTCTGATGGCTCGCTGTAACGTGGATGAATAAATTAACGTTTGTCACCGTGCTGCTCTTCAGTACAGTTAAAACACTGTTCAGGGTTTTCACCTCTGTTGAGATAGCAAATAAAACAGTCTCGTCACTGTGATGTGCTATTAGATAGATAAAACAAGTACTGCATGGTAATGAAAGCTGTCGTGAATATAACAGTGAGCCTGATACTTTTCTATCTTTCCAAATACTTCCCTCCAGAAAACTGGGGTTTTTTGAAGGACAGGAATACAGTTGAGTCTGTGAATAGAATTTATGAAAGTCTCAGGTCCAATATTCCCAGTAGGTGTGAGCACTGAGGAGAGTAGCTTTCCTCTTGGAATATTTCTGCCCCAAAAGCAGCTTGGAAGGAAGGCTGCACACAGCTGGAGAGAGTGCACTGCAATCCCAGTGCAGGGGGAGAGCTGAAAAAACCTCCTTCTTCACTACTTCCAGAGCAGAAGCCAGACAAAATGTGTTCACGAGGAAGGAATTGTGCTGTTGGAAGTTTTCTTGAGAGTTTTTGGGTGTTCGGTATAGGTTTTTTGTGTTAAGTCCTCTTTAATGCTGTGGGTTGGGAATAAGCACTGGTGAGGGCAGCAGCTATGCAAGGACTTCAACTGAGATTATTAAAACAAAATAAATTTATGCATCATTTCTTCTGCATGTTGTAGGAAAAGCAAATTATTATTTATGATGCATGTGCTGTGATCTCAAGGGTCTTTTTTTCCATGTATGGAGTCCCTATTTTTTTGGCTAAGTGGTGTGTTGGTTGGTCTGCTTAGCCAAAAATACCTCTTCAGGCCAACTTTGGGAGGGGAAGGATAGAATGGCCTTTTTGTACAACTTGATGGATGTCTTTGGCATTTCAATCTGGACAGCAGATACCATAAATCATGTCAGCAACACAGCCAGGATCCAAACCCCAAAGGCACTGAAGCCTTAGGCCCAAATATGATCTACCCACTGAGAGCATCTCTGTGAGCTTATTTTGCAGAAAAGGACAATGAGTGAGAAGAAGTGAGGGATGATGGACATGGTCTTAGCAGCAGAAGGTACAAAACTCTCTAACACTTAACTGACTGACAAAGACTGAGAAATAAGACTCTTGCATGCACTGTTTCCTGCAACTGATAGAAAAGCTCACACTTTTCTGTCTGTGTCAAACCCACATACATTGCTTTGAACACTGCATGTGACTGTCATTCACAGAGCACAGCCCATGATCACGCTAAGGTTTTATTTTCATGGATTTCACACAGAATCATTAAGATCCCAAACTCAAGACACATAATAAACAGGAGGGGAAAAAATTAGTTTTTGCCCAGTTTTAGTCCTCAGTCAATTGCATCATCAGAACAAAAAGAGCACTCCAAGTGAAATAGTTCTGGCAGGTACAGTTTGACAACTGTTTTGTACCAGGTGGTGCTGGTTTATTGTGATTCCAGTAAGAAAGGCACTCAAATTCTGAAGTGTAACTTAAAATGCCATTTATTGCAGCCAACATTATAATGGAGAGAACAATGTAGATAACCTTACATGCCTTCAGGAAGCCTGGGCTGTGCAGCATCAACCAGGTGCAGCATGTCACGCAGATCCTACCCAGGAAAAGTTACACCATTTCAGTCATTCAAGCTATTACAGGATTTTCTTAGAAGGAAACAACTCTGTACATTGTTTCTATTGCCAAACATAAAGGATGTTCACACCAGAACCCCTTGCTGCCATTTTCAGATACAGTGCAGGGCACGCAGCACTGTCATCACAGGTACCATGTAGGAGCTGCCCAAAAAATCCTGTGGGACAATCAGCCAGGGAAATTTGTCCCCCGTGGGCCTGGAGGCCAAGCTGGACAGACAGCACAGCTCAGCACAAGCTGGGAAGGCATGGGCCTAACTTGCGTGGATCACTGATCCTCCAGGTACCACGGGCTTCTGGCCAGGACCAGGGCAGATGAGCAGACAGCAAAGTTCACTGTAAGAAGTAATTCTAATTCTCAAAGGTGATAATTCACAAGATTAGTTTTCTGTATGTGGTGAATTGGAGACTAGAATCATCCACAGATTTCAGGTGATTTTTATTCTTCAGAAACACCTTTTAGAGATGTTATAGTCTCCCAGTCAATTGTCAAACACAACCTGCCTTATTCACTGAACACATCCTAACAGCCTTTTCCCTCCTCTTTTTTCTTAACCTTTTTCTCCATAATTTATTCAAGGCTTTGGAATCCACAAAAAATTATTTATGCTCCTTCCTCGAGACAGATAGTGTGAACTATATGATTGATATCAAAAATTATTTGTATTAAATTTCCTAACGAACCTGATTTGCTAATATTATAGCTGTTACTATACAGAAACATCTGCCATCTTAAAATACATTAGCATTTCTCCAATTTGAGCACAGCTATTCCACTTAAGAAGGGAAGAGATAACTTTTATATATGCAGATAAATTGGTGGCTGAGCACCCACAAGGTCACCAGTAAAATCAGAACATCCTTATTAAAGTGCATTAAAATACAGCTAGATTCTGTGAAAAGTCATTGAAGAAAAGCAATTAATGTAGTTCACACATGAATCTTCAATGACAGACTTAATCTTTGCTTTGAACAGCATACAGTGGTTTTTTTTGGCAGTTTGAATTTTTGGTAAAAACAATAGAGTGGAAAAACAAAATCAAAACAAAATGCCCCACAAATTGTAGAGACCAACAAAACCTTTCCACCACACCCACACACATAAAAACCAACCAACCAACAACAAAATAACCAACCAACCAAAAAAAAACTTCCACAAAAACCCCCCGCTAAAACCCTGTGTGCTGCCTTACATTTTTTCTTCATTCTTTTTGCTGGCTTCTGTTATTCCTGATTTAAATGACATGCTAACATCCTTTGCCAGAACAGGATTTGTTTTCCACTCAGAATATAAATAGTTCCATTTAGGTCACTAGGTTAGCAGTCCATGCTTAAATGTTTCATTAAAATGAGTGGTTTATACAAATCTCAGCTGCTCCAGCACTTGGTAGGTTAATCAAAAGGCTACTTAAAAGTTACGCATAAACCTAGTATATGATTTTATATAGTCATACTCATATTTAAAACCGTTTTTATAGGATTGAACTAACTGAGCAAAACCAGTTAAAGTGAAGTTCATATGCAGACAAACTTGTTGTGGAATGAAACCTTTGTTTTTTATGCTTACCCAAAATAGCTTTGACAAAGTTACGGGACTATCCTGTGTATCCACACCCAAAGTGTGAGTTATTTTAAGCAACCCTTCTATTTTGATATGCTAGTCTGGATCTTTGCTTATCAAAGACTTTACATTCCGAACCTTTGAAGATAAGATTGACATGTAATCCATTAAACATTAATTAACAGCAATCACACTTAACCAAGAAACCCTTGATAGCACTACATAAACCCTAAATTGCTTGCGTGGTACAAAAGCAAGTTCTGATGCAACTTCACACACTTCTGCTTTTCCTGAAAGTTGTCTGAGATCTCAGCAACTTTATTTTAAATCTGCACTTATTCTAATTTTGTTTCCTCACCACAGTTAAAAACATGACTGAAGGGAGGGAAAACTGGCTCAGTCTCACAGAGTGACTCACAGTTTCAGGAAGGAGCTTTAGTTAGACCCTGCTGGGGCTCAGCCTTAAGGGGTCAATCACTTTTCTCTTGGTCCTCTTTGCAGGAGCTTAATTACTCCTTGTTAGCCAAATAATAAGTATTTGTCAGGGAAGTTCTAACCAGAGGAAAGATTACGCACTTGAACCGTTACTAATTTTGTTTTATGCCACTGAGTCAGTTAAACTGACATCAAGGAAAGAATTCCAGCACTTCAGTAACTCAGTTTTCTGCTCATTGTTAGCCCAGGGAAAATCTTCCCAACCTCGGCTAGACCAGTCGTTTTCATTCTCCACAGGAAAACTAAACGGAAGCAAACCGAAATTGAAGACCATTAAGCCAACTTTGCAGCAAACTGTGTTTCCAGTATCTGCCACTTCACAACAATGTTTCAGGAGAAAAGTGAAGCAAATGCTAGTGTTTATTATCAATGTGTTAGTTCTGAATAGACTACTCCTGTCATAAAACATCTCAAGGAAACATTGGGGGAGAGTGTAAAAAGCAGTAAGTATATTTGACATTATAGCATGACCCAATCCTCAGGCCATCTGAGGAATTTGTTTTTTCTGTTATTTTAAAATACTTTAGTAGTTTGAGGTGAAACAGGAAGCAGCATTAGATGCTGAATCAGAATGGCAGTTCAGTCTCTCCTAAAAAAAAAAGTGAATTTTTCATTCACTTCTAAGACTTCCACAGCAAACTTTAAAGGGATTACAGCAAGACACGCCTATTTCACTATGGTTTTCTATTATTTATACACATGTGCACAATACATGCCTTTTTATTTAAACTTAAGAAAACAAATGTAATGAAGGGATAAAACATTAGGTTACCTTTCAGTTCTTCCCTGGTAACACACATCTTAACTCTACACTTTCAGCTGATAAGGTATTTCTCATCAAGTTCTAGAGCTCACCATAGAACAGAATACCACAGATATCTTACCTGCAGAGAGGAAGAAGAAATTCAATCCTGTGTGTGTAGTAACCATCTGATACCATCTTTTGGGATGGGAACCAGAAGGAGAAATAAGCAATGGAAAAAGCCACTTAAGCAGGGTTAATGTAGAAGACAGTCAGAATCATAGAATCTTTAAGGCTGGGAAAGACCTCCAGTATCACTGGGCCCCCTGTTAACCGAGCACTGCCATGTTCACCACTAAACCATTTCCCTCAGTGCCACATCCACATGTTTTTTGACTTCCAGGGATGGTGGTTCCACCACTTCCCTAGGCAGCCTGTTCCAATGCCTAGCAACCTTTTCAGTGAAGAAATTTTTCCTAATGTCCCATCTAAACCTCTCCTGGAGCAGCTTTAGGCCATATCCTCTTGTCCTACCACTGTTACCTGGGAGAAGAGACTGACCCTCCCCCGGCTACAGCCTCCTTTTAAGCAGTTGTAGAGAGCAATAAGGTCTCCCCTGAGCCTCTTTTTGTCCAGGCTACAGAGCCCCAGCTGCTCCTCATAGGACTGGACACAGCACTTCAGGTGTGGCCTCACCAGTGCCCAGTACAGAGGGACAACCACTGCCCTGGTCCTGCTGACCACACTATTTATGACACAAGCCAGGATGCCATTGGCCTTCTTGGCCACCTGGGCACACTCTGGTTCATGTTCAACCACTGTTGACCAGCACCTCCAAGTCCTGTTCCACTGAGCAGCTTTCCAGCCACTCTGCCCACAGCCTGCAGCACTGCCTGGGGTTGTTGTGACCCAGGGGCAGGACTTGTCACTTCGCCTTGTTGAACCTTATACAGTGGCCTTGGCCCATCAATCCAGCCTTGACTCAATGTCTATAAGATCAAAAGGAGTTTAAAATCCCACGTGCTAAGCCATAAGTAAAATATATGGGGATATTCTGCCCTGAACATCTTAACACCTACATAGATGAGAGTGAAAAGAGGCAAGAGGAAAGAGCTGCAGGTTGAGAATAGCAGTTGTTTCTCCTGTCCCCCCATTCCTATCCTGTGAAACACCTGCCTAAAATACTTTCATTAGTGGTGCCTTCTGCTGTCTGTAAATCAATAGATGAACAAGATCTTCTCCATCAGGATGCAGGCTGAACACACAGAATCTTCCTGTGTGTAAATTCAGTAACAGCAGCAGGTTTTATGTCCATTAGCCCACTTGTCTGGCAGCAACCCTAGGGATACACAGAAGATCATTAATCAGAGTCAGGCCACATAGTCTGCTTTCATCTTGAGTCAAACAGACATCAGTTTAGACCAGCATGATAATTCAGATGTCATGCTAAAGGCTCTTATTGTGTATTATAAGGGAGTCAAATGAGCAGCAAAAGGAAGATCTTCAATGCTTCAGATTTTTCAAGACTATCCAGAATCTCAAATTCATTTTGAGGCGTGTACAACCTCAGATCTCTGAGCAACATGTTAAACAATAATAAATTGCTTCCTGTTTAATTAGGCACAGCAATATTCTCTCCTCGGGGCACCTCCCTTTCCCCAAGCCCAATCCCATTATACTTTGGGAAGATAGAATCTTCATCCAATTCCAACTGTTCAGACAGAAGCGGGACCTCTGTTTCCTGACTGCTGTCCTGCCCAGTTCCCTTCTACTTTCTCTGTGCCGCGTTTCTGGAGCTGAGAACCTTCGGTCGGCTCGGCAGCACTCCCTCAGAGGGCTTCCAGGCTTCACTGGAGGGAGGGCTCAGCCCAGATTTGTCTCTTGATGGCCATGTTTAGACCCGGGTCCTCAAGCCCAGCTATAGCAGGGATGTTTGTAGGTCTCACACACAGAGGTTTATTAAACACGTGGATACCTTACATACCAAACAACATATAAGGACACATGGTGAGGGTGCCTTTTCCAAGCCTCTACAGCCAAAGGAGTGCAAATTAAAAGACACTTACCTGAGCTACTGCTGGCAAGAATGCTCAGTCACTGCTGCAGAACAAGATAATGCTTTCCAACAATCAGGGTCGAGTGTCCCACCAGCACACAAGCACTTCAAAGACAAAAATTCAGTGCACAGTTAACAATTTTGTCCAGCAGGTGTTGCTGGAGACTACAGAACACATTCAGACAAGGTCCAGCTGGCCAGCTTTTGGGAGGGTGTCAAACACCTCGTGTTCCCCTGCCCCAGATCAGCAAGGACAGGGTGCCTATTGCTACTTTTACTCATGAAACTTTTCAATGTTATAAAGTAATGCAAGGTGTGACATTGAAATCCTATTTTGGAACATATAAACAGTGCCTAACTCCATTTCTAAGTGGAAGTATAGCTTGTCTGTGACTTCCAAAATAAAACAACTTGACAGTAAGCTTTTCAGGTTCTACATTTTAGCAATTTAGATCCTTTCCAACTAATAGGCAACAGGATACTTGGAAACTGAAAAATGACCCTAACAAAAACCATCAAAAAACTCTAGAGAACTGCTGCGTGGGAATACCTTACCAAAAACAAAATTAAAAAACATACAAAGATGACCTCTAATTATATTTTGACAGTAATGGCAGAAACAGAATTTCATGTAGTATTTGAACACCAGATGTGATTCAAGATTTTTTGAAGTATAGCATTTATGATTCAATTCAATAATTTAGCCTGCAAACCCATCAGTATTTCTACAATCAATGGAAAGGTTTGAATTGCAAGATGAATTATCCAAACAGTGAATCAGTCCTTGATACTTGAAATTCATTTTTCAGTGTTAAATGGTGTCGTGTCTTTACAGGAAACTGAGTCTGTAAGAGCTTTAGTCCATCACACCACCCACTCTTTGGTCAGAAGATGCAGAAAGACTGAGCAAGACCAGGCAGGTAGTGTTGTCCAGTAATGTATCATTAGAAGATGGAGAAGAGAAAGGAGCAGACAAAGTCTAGAGGAGGTGGGGATATGAAATACCTGCTTTCAGATATTTTTACATTCACTTTGAGTTCTCCATGAAGTCATGCAGTCTGATCAAATAAGGTAAGCTGCTATGTTACATCTGTATTGGAAATTTAAGCTAGCTGAATTCAGGAGAAGAATGGTTAGACATTAAATGTAGCTATTTTGAAGAACACATTTGCCACACAACTGCAATGCTTGCTTCTTAAACTGAGATAAAGCTTTCCTCTTCAAGTGCTGAAGCTCATCCCATTACACCAAGAATTCTACCAAATTCTTGGTAGAATTTCAACTAATATCCAACTCTACATTTTTGCGAGAGGTGAGAAGCTGCTTCTTCCACCTGCAAAGACAACTTGCTGAACTACAGACAAGCTTGGCCCAAGTCCTGCTTTTGCAATAAATTCATAAGCCACCAAAATTACTGTAAGATTGTTCATATTAAAAAAAGAAGCCCCCTTCGATGTCAGTAAAAATAGATACCACTTCTTACTCAGTAAGCATCTGAATCATGAATCACTTGGTGCTGGGAATATTCACGGCAAGCATTAACACACACTTCCCAAATTCTCTGCTTCTTCCCACTAGCCACCATTGTAGCCAGGATTCACTGCCTCACCATTGGCACCAGGAAGGCTCATGAAAATTTGACATAAAATTTCATCATTCTTACTGCTCCCATAAACTACTTTAAAACCCTGAAATGCCTTTTTAAATACTGTTCTTGGCATACAGGAAAAAGTTAAAAATATCTGAAGTCACTTCAGTCACATGGTTTAAGCTAGGCACCCCTACAATGGCACACAAAACCTGTGACCAGCACTAGAACAGACCCCACTGAATTCTTTAGGTTGGAAGGCATCCTTACGATCATAGAGTCCAACTGTTAACCCAGCTCTGCCAAGTCCACCACTCAGCCATGTCCCTAAGTGCCACATCCCCACAGCTTTTGAATAACACCAGGGATGGTGACACCACCAGTTCCCTGGACAGCCTGTTCCAATGCTTGACACTACTTCAGAGTAGACATGCTTCCTAATATCCTATCTAAACCTCCCCTGGCACAACTTGAAGCTGTTTCCTCTTGTCCTATCTCTAGTTACTTGGGAGAAGAAGCCAACTTCCACCTGACTACAGTCTCTCTTCAGGCAGTTGTAGAGAAGTGATAAGGTCACTCCTGAGCCTCCTTTTCTCCAGGCCAAATACCCCCAGCTCCCTGAGCCGCTCCTCACAGGACTTGTGCTCCAGACCCTCCACCAGCTCCATTGCCCTTCTCTGGGCTCACTCCAGCCCCTCAATGTCTTTCTTGCAGTGAGGGGCCCAAAACTGGACACAGCACTCAAGGTGTGGCCTTACCAGTGCCTAGTACAGGGGGACAGTCACTACCCTGGTCCTGCCAGACATGCTGTTCTTGATAGAGGCCAGGATGCCATTGGCCACTTTGGCCACCTGGGCACTGCTGGCTCATGTTCATCTGCTGTCAAAGAGCACCCCCACATCCTTTTCCACTGGGCAGTTTTCCAGCCACTCCTCCCTCAGCCTGTAGCACTGCCTGGGGTTGTTGTGACCCAAGGGACGGATCTGGCACTTGGCCTTGTTGAACCTCCTGCAGTTGTGTCCTCAGCCCACTGATCCAGCCTGTCCAGATCCCTCTGCAGAGCCTTCCTGCTCTCCAACAGATCAACACTCCTGCACAACTTGATGTCATCTGCAAACTGAGGGAACCCTGGGTCCTCTTATCCAGATCATTGATAAAGACATTTAAACAGGGCCCCACACCAATCCCTGGGGGACACCACTGGTGACTGGCCACCATTGGATGTAGCTCCATCCACCACCACTCCCTGGGCCCAGCAATCCAGGCAGTTCCTCACCCAGCCAGGAGCACAGCTCTCCAAACCCACAGCACAGCTTGTTTGCACAGCAGTGCCTGTACTGATGTTACAGGCCTCTGAAAATGGGCGATGCAGGAGCACAGAACTGTAATAGGTAGAACAAATTTGTTTACACCGTAGAGGACGAAAGGCTTAGGTTCACTAATCCCCCACCAATTGGTATTTCTGACTGTTTAGAAGTATGCTTAAAGAAAAGACTCAATGTAGATGAACATTAAAGCACTGCAACAAAACCATCTGTTTTAAATTCTCTCACAAACAAGACAAGGCTATTTTATAAAGTAAAAACCTAAGGGTATTCCAACATATCTGTTTTTACTGATAACTGCATATTCAGTTACCTTACACCAAGACTCTGAATTTCACTGCCATATGACTAGAACAGAGAACTCTTAGTTATTTTCTGCTATTTGCAAAGCTGAATTTTATGAGTCCATAGAATTCAGATACAGCTTCTCTGAGTTACCTGCAGCTCTAATACAAGGTAAACTTCCACAATAGACTCATCTATTAAGCCTTCATCTACTGTGTCTCTCTTCTTTACATTTGTCTCCATACCACAGAACATGCCATTATTGTCTTCCTGAAACTATTCCAACTCCTCCCACTGTTCTCTTCCCATTCTCAGCAATTCCTGAGCTTTCTTCCTTACCTCAGACCCAGGTCTTTCCTCATGTAAGTTTCTATTCCTCCACCATCAGTCAGGGGTTCCACTTCTTCCAGGAGTTTCACCTTTCCCAGTGCAATACCATTCCTGAGGCTGCAGAGACAGACTGCTATGGACACCAACACACCAACTAGGATGCTTCTCTCCTAACTATCAACAAGTGTCTTACCTCAGTCCTACTCTCATGAGAAGGAACCACAAGCATTAGGCATGAGTGGGAAGCAGATCTCATCAGGACTTGCCGTAGTATATTCCCAACTCAGTATTTTATTTCCATAACTACGAAGTTAAATAAGCGTTAGACAACATTAAACAAACAGAACTTTAAACTTTAATGTTCAAATTCAACACTAGTAAGAACAAATAGAGCACAAAAGGGAAACATTGTTTTAAGTAAAATGAAGAGACAAGCCATTAATTACAACAGTTCTGTCAGCCTAGGTTCAAGATCAGCACCGGTTCCATGGCCACATTCTGTTCCACATTTTGGAACTTCAAACTGAATAGTTAAGCTGTGTCTGTTGGCATCCCAGACTGCAGTTTCAGTATAGTACACTATAAGCATAATCAAACTTATGTACATAAACAATGAAAAACAACCTGAACATACTAAACAACTATTTACAAGTATTCCAACATAAAAAAAACCGAACATACAATAGCCTCAAGAATGGGCAACTGAAGAAAATATGAACATTCAGAGAACCTTATTAGAAAGAAGAACAAAACATCAATAGCAAAGACATTAACAATTGCACTACACTAATACAGAGTCCAAATATTAAATTGGTGCATTTTTTCACAATGCACTAGCTTTGAGAGAAAAATGCTGCCTTCACTAAAATGCAGCTTACATTTGTTTCACTTAATTGCTTTGACAAGAAGCCTATTAACACAATAATGATTGTTTTAATGCTACAGTTTACAGCAAGGACGTTGAACTAAAAATAGCAGCAGTTCCACATGGCACTTAATTCCACAGGTTCCTAAGCTGTGGTTTATGCAATGCCTACAAAGTGCTCCCAGTTGAATACACAAATAAAATTCACAACAAAAGTCTACCTGACATCAGGTACATTGACTGTAGGTGGCCTTAAAGCCTGTCTTTCAAACTTTATTCCCCCTCTGCTCCAAAAAAAAACCCCTAACTATCAAAGTAAGGCCCCCTCCCTCCTTCTTAAAAGATTAGGGATATTGCTTCTTATTACAATGCTGTAACACTACAAAGCAGCACACCACTATAGTGGTTAACCCTGGGACAACGTAACATCTAACAGTGTAACCGAAAGACTTATGGAATAACATCCAGGATCCGCTACAGACAGGAGAGTAACCAAGTCCACTAACTCAAATGGTTAATACAGAATCAGCCATAGAGTACAAGTGAAAACCCAGAAGCAACAGCTGTAAAACTGGTGATACTGATCACAGACAAGAAACCAGGAATCGAAGGCTTCCTTTAATTCCTTAGGCTCCGGTCCAGCAGAGAAGCTAGGCCATCTCTGCAGTTCCTCCAGACTCCATGGTCAGTATATGGTGAGACTCATGGAGCGGTTCATCTTCTTCCCCACGAGCCGGGATGGTCGGTTCTGCGTTGTCGATCTCGTGGTCATTCTGTCAGTGAACAGCGCCCGTTCCTCGGCCGCAGCCTTCGCCATCTGGGCCTTCTTCAGCTCTCTGCAACACAGGGACAGTGTCACTCCCAGCAGTACCCACAAGGATACAGGCTGATCACAGCAAGAGACAGCAAACCAACTACAGCGGGTCACCACTCAAGAGTTTAGGTCAATTTTAGGTCACACTGAGACTGTTATGATTTGCATCCACCTGTTTCCAACCCAGAGGGCAGAGGTGGGAGGCTCATTACTTGTCTAGATGTTCTTTCTTTTGAAAAGCAAGGGAAGGAAGTGAAAAATTCACACAACTCAGATTCTGAAATCCAGCCTGTTACATGCAGCTCAATACTTCAATTACCAGGGCACAGTAGGGCGCTTTTACCTGCTAGCTCAAGGCACGTGTTAAGTCAGAGCTCATTACTGAGGTTTGCCCAAAGGAAGCATATTCAGCCACACCTGATCTTCTGTGGGAGACTTAAACAGAGATTTAGATGAACACAGGTGTAGGAAACTGGAAACAGATGACTCATGAAGCCTCCTTTCCCTTTTGCATACCCACATCAACAGCTTATCACCGCCCTCCATGTTTTGTGCCTAACAAAAATGGGAGCCTGCAAGGCAGAGTCACTGAAGGTAGCACAGGCCATCGTGCCTGTCTGTTCTGTTTCAGACCAATTACCAGTACCCAGTCTGAGGACAAAGTTAAATCAAACTCAGGATAAAACTATAAAATAGTCCAACTAAAGAGCACAGCTATCTTTATAAAGGGTTTCCCTGCACATTGCTTTTCTCCTTTCCTCAAATACTGACATATGGCTAAGCTGAGGCCTTCCCTCATACTCTCTTCCTTCCACTATCTCAAACTATCCATCAAAGAACCTTCTCTGCTTTAAGAGCTAGTATTTGTAATCTCACTTCAACATCTGGGTGCAAAGCAAAATCAGATTTTACAAGCTTGCTGCATATTGGTGTAGGTGTATTCAATTTTAAGCTACATGTTTTAGTTTAATAAGCAATTCCCATTCTAGTAAGCCAAAGCATTATTAACACCCGTGCCCCATCTAATCACCCCCACATTATCACTGTGCAGTTCACTGCAAGAGAAAGCAACCAATTTTTAGTCCTCTTCCCTGTGAATGTCACAAATGCACGTGTGCTCACCCAACCACCACACCATTACCAGGAAATTAAGTTTTACAATATCCTTCCACTCTTCCCTAGAAGTCTTGAATTCTTGCCTAGAAATCTTGAATTCTTCCTTCCTCTGAAGAGGACAGACAATACAGCAGAAAAGCTGAGTTGCCTTAAAAGGATTCTTTTCACTGAAGATGACTTAGGCATGAAAGTGGTATTTTAAATGGTTCAAATGCAGAAATTTAAGAAAAAAAACAAACCCAAAATAAAAAAACCCCTCTCCCCCCATCAAATAATACCTGAGGTATTTCATGGAACACTATGCCACACAACATTAAAAATTACTGTGGCTAAGTGTACTTTTAAAATAATTTTTGGATTTATAAGGATGTATCCTTCTTGTTGCCAGGCCAGGAGGACTCTTCCCGAAACACTAGCTTTGCCAGTAGTCTCTTTCAAGTGATACACAAATATGTTGTCTTTATAAAAGCAAGCAACTTACCTCAGCAAATCTGCTCTGTCACAACCTGTACAAACTGTCTGATGATTCTTTCAATGTAATTCATAATATTATAAAGATAAGCATCTAATCTAGTACATCTGTCTGTGGTCAGACTAGCAATGGCAAGATAAGCAGCTAACAATGGAGCAAACCTGAACATGAAATTAACACCTTCATTCAAGACAAACCACTCAGAAATAAATTAGTGCTTTACATTCCCTCATAAATGCCTGCCTGTTATGCATAACACATGCACAAATAACTGTAGTGAAAGAGTCAGATGGCTGCTTAATAATTTATGAACTCTTTCCCTGAAACTTAAGCAGAAATCAGACTTTCCTGAAGGGAATCTCTTCTTCTAAGCTTTAATTCAGTTAAGATGAATGTTTGAGCAAGCAGTAGGACAAAATGGCCTCCTGATGCAAATGGTTCTCTGGTAACCCAATAACACTGCTGTGTACTGGTCAAATTAGTCCAGTAACATTCCTGATGTGCCATTTAAGTCCAAAATAGGTCATTTAAGTAATGTTTTCCAACATGTTTCAATGTACAAATGACCTAGGAAAACAGACTCAAAACATACAGATGTAAGTTAGGCTATATCTGTCATGGAAGCGTGCACTATCCTGAAACATTTGTTTAAAATCATAATGTTTTGTATGCCTTGAATACTAACAGTGCTGTTGAGATTCCCTTAGAGTATTCAAGCAGTTCTTTCTGTGGAGAAAGTTCCTTTTAAAGTTCCATGACCCACTTTGTACTCTCAGGTCTGTACACGCATACAGATTTGTGGATCTCACACACAAACAAGGACACTCCTGTTTTATCATCACTTCTCTGTCAGGTGAGAACCTATTAGAAATGAAGTCCTTATTGAAGGACCCCAAGGACCTACTTACTTCTGCAAGAGCGAGTTCTTGAATTTTTCAGCATTCAGCTCTATCCGGAGCTGCTCCGCGCTCTTTTTTGCAGCGGAGAGAAGCACTGAATGCTTGACCAGTGCCACAGCTGAAGGCCTTTTCTCAGGATCGGGATTAATCATAACCTTGGGAATAAAGAAAACAAGACATCCTTGTTTAAGGCCAACAACACAATAAATTACACTTATCAGCTAGCCACTCGTACAATAATTCTTACTTTTAGTAAGTCTAGTAGCTCTTGAGAAAGCACTTGTGGTAGTCTAGGTAGTTTTCCTTGCCGAATTTCATGCCATTGGTCCCCATTAGTTGGAAGTGGTTCAGCCCCAGCAGCACAGACAACAGTCAGAGCAAGAGCAAAAATATCTGCTTTCGGCAAGTGAGTGTAGTTCTTGAAAAGAAAAAAGAAAAAATTAACAATCATTTTTTCTAAAGGAAACAGCAGGCAGGCCTAACAACACTGTTTCCCATAAACAGAACAGTTACCTCTTGTAGGACTTCATTCGCAAGGAAACGGCTGTCACCTTCCTCCACCTGAGGACTAGAGACTCGAGTTACATGGCCCAGGTCACCTGCAAGGAGAAAAGAAAGTTACTTTTCTGAAGACAACAAGATGATGCAATTCTTTTGAGCACAAGTGTGTTGTTTCTCACCTATTTTAAATATGACTCTATCAGATGACCAGTCATCATCATCGCCTTCCTCTGACGTTATACTAGGGACTGATGTTCTAGATATGAAAATATTACCTGAAAAAGAGTAGAATTGTTAAAAGAAACATATGTGTACAATTTCTACTTGACCTAGTTTCACTACAGTTTGCTTTAGCCACACAGAAGTTTTATTTGTATATATACCCTGTTCAAAGAGTGAGAAACTATAACTGACTTGCTGCGGCCCCTCTGCTGGGAAGGCAGCCAAGTGTTATGCAAGCAGAGTCAATTACACAAAAAGGACCCAAGATAAATTCAACAGTTTAGGTCTGCTGGCCAATTTTATAACTGACATCTTTGTGCTCCTATTCAGAACTTCAGGGAAGAATTTACAGTTAGTAAGGTGTGGCTAACTGTTCATTTTTCTACAGCAGATTAAATGAACTGAGCAAGTTGTCAATACAGAGTAAAGCAGCTAAAAACTTACTAGGTTTGATATCCATGTGTACCAGGGACATTGAATGAATGTACTTTAAACCTCGAGCCACTTGAAGCAGCAGATCCTTCAGTTCTGGTTCAGAAAAATAACGCATATTCCTGTAATTTTCACTTATGGCATCTGCTAAACTGCCACCTAAAACAACATTAACGAGAACAAGTTATTTTTTTACATCAGTTGACAAAGTAACGACAACTAGGTTCCAAAATGAAGAGAATACATCACAACTTGCTGGCAATATACAGAAAGTGTAAAATATAGTGCTGTATCCTCTCTTTTTTAGCCATATAATAATATAATAAAATTCTTTTCTGCTGTAGTTACCACACAAATTAACAGGATATCAACACAAGGGAAAGAGCTCTTTCTGTCTTCCAAATCTCTGTCAGGGCATCAACAACAGCAAAATGCTTCATAAATCAGGTTTAATCTCCCTTTTTAATGGAAGTTCTAACCATTTTCTCTATTCCAGCTTGTAGTATTGTACAGAAGAAAGAACAGTTCTGCTGCTCACAAACGGCTCACTGTACTTCCAGTATGCTTGAACATGCATGACTTGGTCGGCAACTTTGTACAGTTTTTGCTTAATCCATCTGATATGCCTTTTCCAATAGAAAGGAATAGCAGACACTTGAGAGGAAGACAGCATGAGCTATGAGTAGGGTAATCAATTCTTAACTAGTATCAAGAACTTGTAGATACCTGTATGCCATCTTTACTTACCATTGCAGTATTCATTCTGTATAAGCATGTGATCATCTTCTGCCCATGCAGAGTAGTACCTCACTACATGAGAATGCTGTCCCAGAACTGCATGTGCATAGACCTCTCTCAAAGCATTCTGCCTGTTAGTCACAAAAAACAACAGCACATGTGCATATTGTGAGGTGAAATTAGTACAAATTCTTATTACAATAAGTATTTCTAATAAAAATCTTCCTATTCCATTCTGTGGCACTGTAAAGTGGATTTGTACTTCTATCCAAACAGCTAAAATAATTTACATTATATTAAAAGGCTTAGTATATGGGACATCAAAAAACCAGAGTTTGGTGTGGATAGCTCTTGAGGGAGCTGCCACTTCCATTACACACTTGCCAAGTAGCAATAGCAAGCTTTGAGAAGCATCACTGAAGTTTCAGGGAAAAAATAAAAGTGATCACAAGCCAAGAGCTTGACTGAACTCAACATACCTAACTTCTCGTGTGGTACGCAATTTTGTGCAACTCAGACTTGTGGAGTTTTATATCATAACTATTTGAACAGTGTGGGGAAAAGTCCTGCCTCACACGCTCATTCACAAACGCCAAAAAATACTCCTTAAGTGACTTAAACTCATCTGCATGTCACTCAAGCTGACAAGGATGAGGACTTAGTTGGGAACAGTGCCTTCCTTTTATCTCTCAAAGAATCACCTTTGCAAGGAAGCATTTCTCACTTTGAGAACAATCTGGTTCCACACAGAATAGTGGGACAAACATCTGGCAGGAGAGAGCCTTTTATCCACAGTACTGGAGGGTATCTGGGGGGGTGAGTGGGGAAGAATAAAAGTGAAGTGGCTTCAAAACTATCTGTTTTATATTTAATTCATGTTTGTTTTATACTTTTCTCTTAAATGCCTTCTCTAGACACCAAGAGCCATGCAAAGAAACACCAAGAGAAGACTTTTAAGCTTTAAGAGCAGGAGATACTCACTCGTCCACTGAGCCAGCCAAGGGTTTCTTGGATCTCTTTATTGCATAGATGCAGCCATCCAACCTCTTCACACATTTAAACACAGAACCGAATTCACCAGATCCAATCTTCTCCAGCTCATGGAATTCGGTTGCATACCGCGACTTCATGTTACTTTCTGTTATTGTTATCCTCTGAAAAGATTACCAAGGAAAATATTTAGATCTGCAGATACACAAACTTCTAAAATTAGTATCAAGGCTTAAAGATGAAGTACCTTAGCAGGTCTCATGGTCTCCTCTTCAGGCTCTCCATCACTTGGTTCCATGTCCTCTCCACAAGAGCTGAAATTCACACCAGAAATAACATGGTTTAAATAAACTTAAATCTGAAGCCCAGAAGCTGTTGAATTTTTCTGAAATCTAGTTCTCCTATTGTACCTAATTTTAGTTAGCTAATTGAACACTAGACATCTGTAAACACAAACCCATAAAATTGCCATGCCAATATCTTTGTCATTTCTTTCGTCATGTTTCACACTAGTATTTAATGCATTTTTTTCCTCCTCAAGGAAAGACTGTGTGCATGGCCCATTCTATGAGGGGAAAAAGACCAGGACACAGCCTAGTCTATCCTCTCTGTACACTAATCAAAAGATCTAGTGCTAAATGATTATTTCATTATATCATGCATCTCAAAGCACATACTTTAAGAGCTGCATTATACATTGCTAACAATCTGCAAGCAAAAATACTTTCTTAGAAGCAATGTGTAACAAAATTTTTGCAGCCAAAAGTAATTCTAAATACAAGCTTAACAAAGGAAGCTACAAGTCACTCACTCATTCCAGTGTATCCTCTTCCTCCTACGACATTTGCCTTCAGAGTTGTGAAGGAACATGGAATCAGGAGTGAAGGGATTGATGTTCACATGAGGTGTTTGTCTAAAATCTTCTTCTTGCTTCTCTGACTTCCCAACATTCATGAACAGCGAGCCCCCTCGAAGTTTGACTGAGCTGGAGCCTAAACCTTGTGCTTTAGAAAGCAAACTCTGCATTTAAAAAGAAAAAAAAATACATTTATAGCCTTGATATTGCCTTAGACATAAAACAGTCAGGTCATGCCTGAAGCCATCATTACAACATTGTCTAATAAAGTTAGCATCAGTTGTTCAAATACCTGCATTTCCATCAAAAACAATTTCTAAGAAACTACCATGCTTTGTACTCTACACAGAAACAGTTCAAGCAAACAAGTATTAAAATTATTTTTAAAAGAGAGGAAAGATGATGATGAGAGTAATCCTTTTCTGTCTTTAATCATTTCATCACCTAAACTTCTTTGACAAATCTTTGTCCATTAAATGGACACAGATGAAACTTGAGGATGATCCTGTACTGTATCACTCTGATTTTCGAATGCATGAAGAGGAAGTTAGATCAGATATGAAATGATCTTTAGTTTCTACAAATTTAGGTGACAATCTTAAGAAATTAGCAAATGCAACATTTAATACTGATGCACGGGTGCATCTTCCTGAGCCTACAAAAAATTGTTCAAGAATTGACAGCATGGCTGCACTGTCAGTGCAGATCCAAAACTGATCTTCTGGGTGGTAATTTGCCAGACCAGGCAAATTTTCCAGGCACACGATGAAACCTCTCCCAGCTACCCTGGGAAGTCTGCACCTGAATTTCCTCCACCCTGGTGAGGATGCCGATGACTGGATCACAAGCAGGAGTATCATCTTATCCTAACAACAGCCGTCAAAATAAAGATTTGACAGGACTAAAGCCCAAACCACCAAAGGGAAGAATGCTCAGTACATAGGAATCTCAAGAGCAATCCTTGAATCTGCACTAGATGAAGACCTGTGCATCTCAGGACACATTTCTGTACTTGCACTGGATACCTGAACCGACTGATTCTTCCAAAGATAACCTTTCCAAGATAACCTATGTAGAATCTGGGCACCTAATTTAAGAATCCCACTGAACTGCTGTGTTAAGAACTTGTTTTAGTGTCACATTCCAAAAAACTTTTGCATCTCTGAAGCGTCTGCTCCTGAGAAGGTATAAAATCATCACCAATTTTACCTTTTCCAAACTTGTACCACTGATTTCTACAACTGAAACCTCACTGGAGATGGAAGCTGTAGAAAACCAATTAACAAGGTTGCCTTCCTCGCACCTTAAGTCAGTTGTTTTCCATCTATAGTCTATAGACTCCTGGGAGATTATCCCCGGGGATTATCCCAGGATTACTTCTAAAGGGCTATATGAAAAGTAATGAAGAAAGGAAGCCAATTATCCCTAGATTTAAATTCACTATACGGGGTTTTACACAGCGTCGAGTTCAAAAGTTGAAATGCCTTCCAAAAGTCTGTTATTGACAGAGTTAAGAGCTACCCATCTATCCCTCTAAGCTTTGGAATCCATCAGTTTAACAGCATCGGCTACTCAAGCACCCTTTTACATTCGACGCAGGAGTGCAGACACTGAACCAGCGCTAGCACACAGCACTACGACAGCACTACCCCAACACGACAGGATCACAGAATCCATGAGGCTGGAAAAGCCCTCTGAGATCATCGAGCCCAGCCAATGACCCAACACCACGGCACTGAGGGCCAGGTCCAGTCTCTCCTTTAAACACCTCCAGGGACGGTGACTCCACCACCTCCCTGGGCACTCCATTCCGGTATCTAATCACGCTTCCTATGAAGAAACTCCTCTAAGGACATGCCAGTTCACCGAGAGACGCGCAGGAGCAACCTCCAAGTCGAGCTTTAACTTTCTAGCTACGCCCCTACCAACGCCCACTCGACACTCAAGCAGTTACTTTAGGAGCTTTAATACTCTACGCTCGCACTTTTCAAATATATTTTCCACAAAACACTGCAGAACCCAGAAAACTTTTTTCTTTATATACGATTAATATATAAGTAAGCGGCTTGCCCCGTGCCCGCCGGGAGGCGGCGCCGCCCGGCCCCGCCCCGCCCCGCCCGGAGCCCCCGGCGCGGTCCCGAGCGGCGCCCCCGCCGTTACATAACGGACCGGCCGGGCCCGACCCCGCCCCGGGCTCACCTTGGGCGTGTGCGGCGTGTCGAACAGCCGCAGCTTGCGCAGGGTCTTGTGCGGCGGCGTGCCCGGGTAGTCGGGCAGCGGCGAGCCGGGCTCCTCGCCCCGCGCCCCAAGATACCCGCCGGCCGCCGAGTGCGGCGGGGAGCGCTCGCAGCAGCGCCGGCCCTTGTGCGGGGCCAGCGGCGAGGGCGAGTCGAGCAGGAAATAGGCTCCGGGCGACTTGACCGGCGAGGAGCCGAAGCCCTCCTCCTCCCATGAGTCCCCCTCGTCCGGCAGCGGTGCCGCCGCCGGCTCCATCTCCTCCTCCTCCTCCTCCTCCAGCAGGGGCGGGTCGCTCCGCGCCGGGGTGCGCGCGGCCGAGAGCGGCGAGTCCGCCTCCTGGAACGCCGAGTCCTCGCCGGTGCTGTTGGCGCTGCTGCTGCCGCAGCCTTCCTCCTCCTCCTCTTCTTCCTCCTCCTCGCAGTCGCTGTGGCCGCTCAGGAACAGCAGCTTCTGCCGGATCGGGGCCGCCGCCCGCCGGGCCGAGACGCGCCGCGGCGGCGCGGCCCGCTGCAGGCTGAGGAAGCTCATGGCGGCCGCTCCGCCCGTGCCGCTCCGGCCGCTCCCGCTGCGCTGCCCGCGCTCCGCCCGCGTGCGCCGCCGGTTCTGCTCGCGCTGCCCGGGAACGGCCCCGCCGCGCGCCGTTCGGACTCCGCGGCTTTCCCGCGACCGTTGGTCACGTGCCGCGCACGCCGGCCAATCGCGCCCGCCCACCGGGTTTGAAA
>NW_024581131.1:517983-563072 GCF_017639235.1 Corvus kubaryi
CGGGGCCGGGCCGGGCCGGGGCCCCGCCCTGAGGCGGCCGCGCGGACGTGTCCGCCCGTGAGGCGCGCGCCCGGCGCCATTTTAGCCCGAGGCGGCCCCGCCCGGGCAGCGGGAACCGGCGGAGACGGCGTTCGGGGAGCGGCGCGGGGAGAGCGCCCGGGCAGCCGGGAGAGCGCCCTGCCCGGCCCGGGGAACTCCGGGGACACCGCCCTGGGAGCTCCGGGACAGCGCGCCGCCCTGCGAGGGTGCCGCTCCCCGCTCCCTTGCAACGTGGTCTTGCTCCCGTTGGGTTGCTAGAACTGAGCGCGCAAAAATCTCAATAATAATAATACAGTATTTAATACATAATAATAATATAATAGCAGTACCTTCTGCACCAGTTTAAGATGCCTTTTTTCTTTTTTTAAGCACAACCAAACAGATTAGTGTATTTCCAATAGCTTGATGCGCCTGGTTTCAAGGGCAGCGGAGCGCAGGAGCCTCAGCGCAGCCCGTGCTGTTCGCTCCCATAAGACACTTCCAAAGGGACTCAGTCCCAGCACACCAAAGGCGATGGATGACGGATGCTGTTTTATCAGACGCGTCTCCCTACAGGTGCCACCACTTCGCCTCTTGGCTTCGTTTTTCGTCTGGTAACACCCAACAAATAAACCTGTCCCTCTCTCTTCGGAACCAAATCGCCTTAAAACGAACCCCTTGGGTAACAAAGCACATGAAGAAATACGGATTTTTTCCTGACACTGGAGCCCCAAAGAACCCAAAACAAGCCAGAGTTCCTCTCTGCTTCCCCAGGCTCTCCAGGCACGCACACCATTCATTCCCTGGACATGGAGGCAGTGCCAGGATCCACCTCTCAGAGCTGAACGCACTGGGATGCTCGGACGCTCAGCACAGCCTCTCCGGCCTGTCCCCAAAGCTCCCCGTCCTTGCCCGGCAGACAAATCCTCATGAGCTGTCCATGGCACCCTCCTATGAGAGCAGAACCTCAGCCCCCACAGGGATGTCAGTGTCCCGTACTCCACTTCTGCTACCCATTCCTCCTTTTTTAACCTCTTCCATCTGAAATACCCCTTTCTTTGCAGGGAGCTGTCCTGTTTCCAGAACAAGCAGTGAAAAGCCACATGAACACAAGTTTTGAGATTAGCATTTTGGAGAAAACTGAAAACAGGTTTCAGAAAACTGAAAGTAGCCAACATAACCTATGAAAATGGGACAGAGATAGGGCTACATCAAGCCAAGTGTAAACACCCTTGGTGTGCAATAATTTAGGATCACAATAATATCCCATTAAAAATATCTTTTTTTTTTTGAGATGCACTGTATAGCAAGTACTAACTGAAGCATTCAAGTTTTAGAACAGATGATGTAAGAGAAAGCTATTTAAAAATACTGTCTCCACCTCTTTCTCAGTTCAGAGTCCACAGAGGGAGACACGAAGCAATTCTTATAAAGTGACTCAAAACTTCCCAGCCGCTATCTGTGGCTTGCTTCAGTCATATATGAAGTTTCCTTTCCTTCGGAAAAGTTTAGAGTCTTTAAACTTTCAATAAATCCCTCCCCCTGTAATGTCAAAGCTGCAGTTTCCTGCCCAAACTCAACCTAATACAAGTGATGCTTTCTGGAGTCTACAAACCCAGGTATTTGGTGACAGCAAGTGGCAAACTGAAGTTCAGAAGCCCTGTTTTAATTGAGTTTAACCAATGAAATACTAATCACTGGAACAGTTTAGTGGGACAAAATCAAGTGGAACAATTCAGAGTTTGTACAGAGAAGAGAGCATTTCTGGAGAGAAGACAGGAGAGGAAAGGAAAAAAGGAAGAGAGAAATAAGGAAACAACAGTAACACAATGATTTTAGAAGAAAATTTATTTCCAATCTGAAAGCAATTAAGAAAGGGAAGTACTGAATAAATATGTAGCTAACAAAATACACAGCTGCTATGTAAGGATTCACAGGCTTTACGTACGTGCTGCTCTGAACTTGCATCAGTTGTGCTTTTGCTGCAGGTCTGACAGGACCATGAACAGTTGTGTTGAAGAGATGATTTTTGCCCAGACTGAGTGTGGGACTCTGCTTCCCTGTGCTCTGTGACACCTGTAATTAGCATGAGGAGCCCGAGGAGCAGCCTGGCTAAAGAGCCCGGCAGAGCCAATTCCCTCGCAGAGAGCACTTGAGCAATGGACATCGCCACAGGAGGAAGAAGCTGAGTGAGGAGGAGCTCTGCAGGTTCTGTCACACTCTCCGAGCCAAATCATCCCAAATTCTCTGAAGCTGATTAAATTGCACCTTTGAGCCGCTACAGATCTTGCAGACTTAAGCCTTGATTCTTCAAATAGATGTAACAGCACACAAACTGATGTCTGGGCAGTGCCTGACTGATACTCCTACAAATTTGGGTGGTTTAACAGTTTTCAGGATATATTTGCAAAATTGGTTTTTCTTTTTATAATACTTGTTTTTATGGTGCACTAAAGATTTTGCTACCAGAAATACTTATCTGGGGCAGCACACACTCACAGGCAAACAGCTGCTTTTAACTAGGAGTTTTCAAGCTCAATGAAACCATTGTTTCCAACTTTTGTGGGTAGCAGGGGAAGTCAAATAATGATGAATGGGGAAGAAATAGAACAATGGCCAATTTGTCTGGCTGTCAGAACTGCCAGAGAAGTGGCATTGCCATCTTGTCAGGATTCCTGCACTTGCAAGCTCATCTGGAATCCTCCAAAACCACTTCCATCAAATTGGAAGAGTTCTGCCAAAATCTGTCTGAAACCCATTCTACATCAGCCAGCATAATTCACCTTATTATGAGAGTTCACCTTATCCTGAGAGGCGTAAAAGGAGTGAAAAAGCAGAAGAGGAAGAAGGCCAAGTTGCTTTTATGAAAAACAGAAACACTACAGCCACCTGTGCCAAGGCTGTTGGTGGAGAACTGAGAGCAGAGATAGATCTTTGCTGTTTTCCCAGCTTTTATCTTGGTTTTCAGCAGGTACCCAGGGACCAGTGTGCTTATCACCAGTGCCAGTGATGGCATTCCAGTGTTAACACAAGACTTGGCATATACAGGGACAACGGGTCTCAGTGGGCGTGTGCCAACTGGGAGACACTGTCTCTGGGCCACTGACAGCCTAAAGGTGAGCAGTTTAAAGATTATTTTATCTGGGGTTGTGCTGCTAACAGCTGCTGTTAGCTGGCAACCTCTTTCTCTTCAATTACAAGGTCCAGAGTTAAACAAGTTTCCCATCAAAAATGGACTTTGTATATCCAAAGACATGCCAATAGCTGATGCTGTCAGTCCTTGTTCTCTTTTTAGTCTATAGTCTACAGGCAGGGAGAACATTTCTCAGGGATGTATTCACCCAGGAACTCTAATAACAGCAAGAGAACAAGGTAGAGAATAGAAAGGGGAATTTGACAGCATCACAGTTTCTACAAAGTAAAGAACAGCTTCTGGATCCAAAATCTAGGAATTTCAGGGAAGATCTGAAGGTACTCAGAAGTTAAAATGCACAAAGTACATTTAAAAAGCACAGGTTGTGCCAAGCAGTCACGTACAATTCAGTCATTCTCTATGACTATGAGAGCACACACTCTGGACAGTTTTTAGTGACTCTCTTTTTGCTTGTAAGTCTGCCTCCTAACACTTGAAATCTGCTTAACAAGAAAATGGCAAAACAATCTGTTCTGAGAGTTGTATTCAGGTAAGAAATTTCCTCCAAAACATCTGAAAAGTGGAAGAGAGAATGATTGCCATGACTGAAACAGGTACAATTAGAATGTCCCACTCCTCTGTTGAGGCCAAGTTATAATGATCAAAATAGAAAGATTTTGTACCAGCAATTAAAAACCTCTAAATGTCTAACGCAGAGAAACGAAGTAGTCACTGCATTACTAATTTACCTGTATCACTAACCTGTTTTCCTTTTTCTCCTTCAGAGAAAATGCAAAACCGTAAAAGAGGTACTCTGCCTTTTTTCAAACCTACTGCTCTTCTTTTAATAATCTCTTAAGTGCATCATTTAAGGGAAGACATTTTACAAACATTTTTAGGTGTGCAGATAAAAAGATTTTTTAAAAAATCTGTCTCTTACTATCTTGAATGTATCTGTTTAAAAACAAAAAGCAGCTAATCCTGTCTGTCCCACAAACCATTGTCGCACTTTCTGATTTTTCAGTCATTACAACCTATATTCCAAGCTGAATTAGCCCTACACCAGAGAAAAAAAGCCCACTGGAGATGTAGCTTTGGACCATTGTTACACCTGCAGGAGCTTTTTACATCCATGTGGGTAGTTTCTGTTATGCCAGCAGACCTGCCAGATGTCTCTTCCTTGTCTTGCCTCACTAAGATGCCTGTTCAGAACCTCTCAGCAAATTCTAAAGAACCAAGCAGTAACATGATGGAGAGTCTAAAAGTCTCTTGAAAAATAAGTAAAAAGCAGCAGCCAATCAACCTAAAGGCTGATGACAGATTTAAACAAAAGACAGGGTTTTGACAACAACATACTTTTTTGTTATAGGAAAAGTTCCACACCATTACTTGTGCCCTGAAAGTGTAAATAGTTTGTCATTCCTTTGAGCAAAATGCTGCAGATAATTAAACAGAACAGTAATAACCCAAAGAAAATCTCTTATTGTTTCAGAACCTGAGATGGATTGGATTTAAGGGGGTCACATTTCCAGCAGAGATAAATACACAGACTGTGTAGGACCAAGTGCTCACTTGTTGATATAGCCTTCTGTGTTTATTGGGATAATTGATGTAAGCTTGTATGTTGATTGGGATAATTAAAGTCTGCTTTGAATATAACCCTCAGTTAAAAAGTCTGGTATCACCCTTTTCCTGATAGTGTAAGGTGTTAACCACTTAGTGCTAATGGTGATGGCCTAATGAGATTGTTAGATTTTCCTTTGGCAAGTGAACTTCACCAGCAGAATGAAAAATAGAATCAAAGGAATGCCAAACTGATGGGATATTTTACAATACACATAAGACAACAAGGAAAAACACTTGCTTCTGTGCTTCGGCTTGAGTGCAGTTTACTATCTACAACAAAAGAACTGAAATGGCTCTTGGCTTTTTGTTTTGTTGTCATAGGTGTCTATGCTTTAGAAGGTTTTTATCAATAGAGCACAGGATACTTTTGGGAAAATGGTGTTCAAATATATACTTTACAAATAAAAAAAACAGGAGTACCTTATTAGAAACAAGGGGCTGGAGTTTGATTTTACACATCTGCAAAGACAAGGCAATTTCATTCAATTTCTATCAAGACAAAATGATGCATGCTGAATAAATACATTTTTTAAAGCTTCGAACAACTGTAAATTAATAGCTGAACAGGACACAAGTTACGTGTCATTTTCGGTCTCTTAACACCTTACTGCTCAAGAAAATCAGTTTTCATGCCACCCAAGTATTAGTACAATTTCACCTGTGCTGTTTGAAAATTAAACAGAAAATTTTACAGAAAATTTGTTTCCATTCAATGACAAACTTAAGAGTGCCCTGTTAGAGGGCACTTCTGCATCTTGGTCAGCTTAAGGTGTAGCCTCTGACAAATCTCAGCAGCTGTAGAGCTGGAATTGCCAGAATCAGAAACACTTTGGATCACACCCTTAGTCCACACCATCTTTCCCTGTGGCTAAATACCGATTAAATGGCTTCCTGTCCCTGGGGAGGGCTCCTTTGAGTGCACTGGGAAGAGCGCAGCAATGCAGAGGGATTTCTCTGCTACAGCACAATCCTCACAGAAACCAGCGCAGCCAGTCAGACAAATCCCGTATTTGAGGGGTTAGGAGGGTCAGGAACTAGAGCAAAGTTGAGGAGGAGCGGCCTTCCCAGCTCAGCCGTTGTTTATCAGGTCCGTGAGCACCGTCCTTGTGTGCTGGGCAGACACCACGTGCCCGTCTCACACCCAGGATCTGCGGTATCGGTCAGCTGAGCTGGGCTTAATCACAGCACCAGGGACAGCAGGGACGAGGGCTCTTTACAGCAGGATTTACTCTTATGAAAACTATTAGCCCTTTAGCAGTGTGTCTGGCACGATAGGTCATCAGCCTGGAGCACCGAAAATAATCCCGTCTTTTACTATCAGGAGGAGCACTAAACTACAGTAAAGCAAAGCCCACCATAGGGAAAAACGGGAGAAATACTTAAAAGGGAAAAGTTGACTGCGAGGTCTGGAGAGACTTTAGGTTTATTCTTTTATGGGGAGAATTGTATAGGCCTGGAATTCAAATACAACAGAAAAATTGTGACTGGAAATGGGGGAAGTCAGTCTGTAAGAGGCAGTGATACACTGAGCTGACTTATTTTACAGGGCTCATCTTTTACAAGTTACTTCTTTCTAGTGTGCCGAAGCATTCCCTTTGAGACAACTTTCAAGAGAGGGGCAAAACTGTGGGTGAAGTATAGAGATGTCTACTGCCAAACACACAGTCCTGTCATATTCTTTGCTTCCTCCTCCTGATAGGCTTTTTGCCAGTTTTCCTATCTATCTAACCCAGTTTTGTCCTGTCTAAACTCCCTTACAGGACCTTCCAATACCAACATGCAGCATCAGCTTACCAAAACACATTGCTCCTTCCACTCCTGGCTGAATGGAAGCAGGAGGGGAATATCACCAAGGTCTCTCCACGCCGAAGATAAGGCAGGCCTTGCAGCTAAGACACACATAATCACCTCAGATTCTCTTTGCACACTGAGCAGTCTAAGTCACTCTACCTTATTTATTCAGTAAGTTTTCCTTTGTAGAGGTAGCTAGCAAAACACGGAAGCACTACCTTTGACTTGGGAGTTTTGCAAGAGTAACTGGTAAGGTAACAGTCACAGAAAGAATTTTAAAAATACTACAGTTTTCCTGACTGAGCTGGTTGAGAATGAACACCTTGCAGCAAACCAACTTGTATGAAAGAGAAAGAATACTCACACTTGTACAGTGGTCAGAAAATGTCCTGGGAAATGAGAAGAAGTAAGAGCTGAAGTTATTTCTTTGCTAAGTCAAAGCCACTGTTCCAGCCACTGTTTCCAGAAACTATTAGTAATGAAATTTAAGAAAAAAAAAAAACAACCTTGAACATTCATGTCAAATGATACAACTTTAATTTCTAAAAGGTGAGAAGTACTAAGAAACTGATCTAGTTGACAGGCAATTAATCCTCCTTGCATAGTACATTTATCTCCATGGGATATCAAGATTTACAACATTTCAGGAAAACTGGCACCTAAGTGAGCAAGCAACCTCAATCCTATACAAAAGTTACAGACAACCTAAATGTTTCCAAGTTTTACTTTGTAATTTATGCAGAAAATAGCCTTTGCTTTGTGCCCATCTATCCCACAATACTGTATTCTCTCACTGCACTTTACAGTTGGCCTCCGTGCAGAAAACATAAAAGGCTGCAACCCACACTGATACAGTAATTCACAATAAACCGGCTCATTCTATTCAAACTTGGCCTTTCTGAGGTCAAATACCTCAAGGGACTTAGTTATGGACTTTATTTTTTCATGTAGGATGTGCCCTCACAATACTTGGGATTCCTTAATAAACTTTTTGTCCAGAGGATGTTCAGTCCTTCCCTTGAGAAGGCAAAAGGTGAGACTTCAGTTTCAGAAGTGCTCTTGACACTAACCTAAAATAAGCACTGAATCTTACAGGAAGCCAAAAAATTTTAACTTGCTTAACCAGTTTGCTAACAAGACGAGTAAAAACACTTCTTCATATAAAAAATTGAAAGTTACATTTTGCTGTATGTGTTAGACATATCTACAATGGATTTTCTCCTTTACAGAATGATAATTGGAGAGGAGCATTGTACTTACATCATCATTAATCCCTTTTTTCTAGTAACTTGTGTCCTGATTTTCAAAAGCACTGATTATCAGCACATCCTAGGTACTGAATGGTAGCAGCAGGCACTCAGAACTGTTGAAAATAGACTGTTAGTACTTGTACTTTTGCTGCAAATGCACCATTTGAAAATAGTTCTCTTGAAAATGGGTAACTTCACCTTCTAGTGAAAATCACCCTTGTAGTGTTTTAGAATGTCTGAAATAACTATTACCAGTATTTGCTTAATACACTATAGTGGATTACGATCAAAATTAATGTCAAAAAATTAAGTTTATGATAAATAAACTTTGGAAAAATTTATACAAGGCCGTAAATAAATAATTTGAACTTCAGTCTCAGTAAGAAGTAAAACAATACGTCACACAACAATATCATCCTATCTAAACAATACAATCTTGCTATATTTTATTGCATAATAATTTGAGAGTAACATCTTAAGTAAAATATGTAAAGAAACAAAATCATTAGATTTACTTTCTTTAATATTGAACAACCAGTTCTTTGTACATAATCCAATTTAAAGATAATATAATTAGCACTTCCAGCATTAACAGTCTGTATTTACAATGAATGAGATGGGGTAGATAATCTAAAGAGTATTCAAATCTGTATGAAACAAATCAAAATACGAAGATTTACAGTAGTAGGCTCAAAATCCAAGACTTTTCCATTGATGGAATGCAATTTAAAAAGGCTTTGTTGCCTTATTACTTGTAAGGGTTCCTGAAATGGTTATTTAAACAGCTGAAATCTTCAGTAATGCCTTCATTATTTGTACATGACAGTAAAAATTAATTCCAATACTTCTATTTTTACTTGCTTGTAGACCAGTCTGAAATCTGATGAAAAGAGAACAAGGAAGTTTACTATGTAATCCTAATTCCATATTCCTGAATACAACAGTTGGAAGTAGATGATGTCAGTCCATTCCAAGGGTTATGTACACAAAACTTAGAAAATGTTCTTCACTCTTGCATAAAATGTGTACACAGTATCAGTGAGTAGGGGACTTCAAAGTTTTTATGGGCTGTTGCTGGCATGGACCTTTGTTGGTTGAAAATAAAATACCTTTCACTCTATTGTTCTGGTAGCAGTTTTAGAAGTTAATCATCAATCCCTGGTGTTTCCCCCTGTTGTATTCTGGAGGCTATTCTAATGGCTTCTTCCAGAGACTGTTGTTCTCCAAGCTGAAACAAATGCATTGAAACAGAAATAAATCCAAAATGTTACACTTGGATAATAAATGCATCAAAAAAGATCTGAAAGCAAAGATCTAGATATCAAACAGTACTTCAGCCCAAATAAGTGTGATCAGTATTGTCACACCTCTCGTGGGTAATATATACCAGCAGCTATCTAATCAGCATGACAATTAAGATAGCTGCTGATAGGAGATTAAGCTGAGTTTCTATGTAACTACCAAATACATTTGCTTCAAAGAACTGCTGCACGATAAACACACTTCACGACCCACAAAGTAGGTCATATTTCAACTTGGCAGATATTACAAAGCTCAGACAAGGCTTGCAGAAATCACAGTGGCTGTTGCCTTACATTTTATCGCTGGTAAAGCAAACAAACGTCTTCATTTTTCTTAACATTCTAACGAAGTCAGCTCTTTTGACACAATTTTGGGAAGGAATCCATGGAGTTTTATAATATGTTAATGGGAACACTGAAGACAACCTCAACCTCACAAAAAAATATAAAGCTGGTCGTTAGCTATTGGCTCAGGAGAAACACGTATGAGAGTGTGAAAGGTAAAACCAGATTGTCTGAGCTAATGGAACAGTTCTAAGTACCACTTGTTATTTTTACAGTCACTGCATATCACATTCTGCAGCCACTCAAGTCAAGACCTCTGTTTTCACCTTGTTAGGGCTTCAATCGGACTATCAGGCTACTGGCTTTACCTGTATTTAGAAACCAAATGGATTCATTTATTAGGATCAAAGTACAAAAGAAAAGCCAATCAAACCCTCAGGAATAATCAACAGTATTTTCATTTTGAATTGTCTCTCTTCTAGTTGTGTATTTTAAGTTTAATTAATGTGAAGAGACTTAACCAAACGCTGCACTGCTGGTAACAGAAGAGGGGCTTGTGCAGAGAGTGTCTGTTTTCCTTTCATTCAAAGGACCACTGCTGAGGGTGCAAGTTACTTTTTTTTCTTGCTCTCATGCAAACAGTTGCCTTCTGACATGGTTTCTCTTACAGGCAGTTTTGATTACTGCCAACTTAGCTCAAAAGAGAGGACTTCAGAACTTCTCGACTTTCATTGCTCTTTCAAGCAGCATCTGACTTGCTATTTTCCATTTAACAAAGGGTAAAATAACAATCTCTTGTTTCTGCTCGAGGATATTAATACTATTCCTTTCAACCTGAGCTCTAAAGAGGTCTTTCATACCTAGAAACTACCTTTTCCTGACAGTGTTTGAACAATGTGAGGAACTGTTTACAGAGACTGCTTGTACTGTGCTGGTTTGGCACATAACAGAAGGTCACTATTTCCAGAGATTTCTGATTATTAATCTTTCTATATAACTGTTTGCACTACTTTGCTATTAGCATTTCAAGGCTGAAATAACAAATTTGCTAATTTTTTTAAGTTCATAGCAATTTATCCTTGAGAGTTTGGCTTAATATGTGTCAGCTCTATATGTAAAGCTGAAGGATGAACAAAAGCACTTTTTCACTGAAAACCTGTGACTCCGTGAACAACTCATTTGGCCCTCCCCCAGCCTTCCCCTTTTTTGGGAGTTCCACAAGTAGATTTGGAAAATCAGATGCTGCTTATTCCTCTTCCTAATCCTATAAATTATTTTAAATATGAGATCATATGGTTGTGGGCTATTTTTTTTTCCAGGGAAACCAAGCTTATTCAAATCATTTTGTTACCTGGCTAGGAGCCCTAGCTCTAGAAGTAAGAAACATTCCAAAAAACCATTTATCCCCATCTTACCTGTACTGCAATTTGTGTCCCATTGGATGTAGCCAACAATGTAACAGGTCTAGTTTCTGTAGTCACTAGATGGTGTCCGTGCTGCTGGTGTCCCATTTCTGAGGAGGCACTATGGAATGCTGCTAGGTCTTGGGCCACAATAGCGACCTTCAGGACAAAAGGAGAGAATCATCTGCATGACACATCTCTTCCTGCTCCTGACCTCACACCACCACTGCCTTCACAGTTACAGTCAAAGCTGGGATCGCTCATGAGCATAACTGTACTGTGCAAAAGAAAATTGCCGTAACTGTGTTCTCTAAGTTACCAACTAGCTCTTAAAATATAAACATCCTCAGGACTGCAGCAATTCAATAAATGCACCTAAGACCTGTGATTATCTACACAGGGATTAATAACTATCTTCATTTGCATGTGGTGCAATTTTAGAACAGCAGAATGCATTTTAACTTAGAGATTATATCATCATATTTGGACTAAAAAGTTAGCTGTTTTATCTGTATATTAAAATCCAACCCAGAGATATATGCTTACACAAATGTTTCCCATCTGCCAAATAAATTACAGTCCCATAATATTAAGCACTGAAATTACAGTTCATACTGGATTCTAGTCTTAGTTATGCCACTCATTTACCACGTGACTTCGGGGAAAATGCTTGGCATTTCTAGATCTTATTTTACATACACCTAAATGAAATTATTGGACTGGTACCTCAGAAATTTTTCTTGGTGCTCAGTTGTTTTTAAAACATTCTGCCATCTGCTGATGTATAGCACTGGACTAGAACACATCAGGCACTTATGAGGGGAATGTGTTGGCCAGGTGGTGGAAAATGCTTTGCTGAGATAAATCTCCATCAATGACAGAAGTGTGATGGCTCAGGTGGCCGTTTGATACCCGCTCCTAAAGGGCCGTGACACAGGTGTGCAGGACAGTGTCTCACCTGCTGTCCCTCGGTGCCCTCTGCAGTGACCATGGCCACGGAATGTGTTCCCGCAGAGGAGATGACGGCGTCGTGGGCAGGGACTGTGATGGTGGTGCCATCTTGTGTCACCATGGTGATGGTATTGCCGATGGCCTGCATGTCTGCCTGGGATATGTTCACCTGCAACACAGAGCAGCTCCTGAGGCAAAGAAGGGTCTGATTGCTGCTCATGTCAGAGCTCTTGGTCCATGTGCCTCACTGGCTGGGCTCTAACAGTTCATGACCTTTCAGATACACTTACCTGTCTACAGAAAAGAATATGGCTCTCAGTAGTAAGAAAGAGGTTGCATACCCAATCCCAGAGTCTACAACTCCATGTTAGTCAGAGTGCATCCCAAATAACAGCATAACAGATTATCTATGCATGTGTCTTACACAGAGGTCAGTGGGATTCAAGGCGTACCACCCGACATACTTTGATCTTGATGGAAATAGTAAACAGACCTATGAGGGCTTAGAATTTAAACCACAAATAAACAATCCATAACAAATTAATGATATAAATTACTGATGTCTCCAGTATAAATGTATTAGGGCATCAGATATACAATTTGATGTCTGATTTACAAGGTACTAAATCCCACAACTGAAGTCAAGCTGAAAGATAATTTAAATGTAAGAATTCTATGTCAAGGCTTCTGCAGGCCTTCACTTTAGAGGGTAAAAATACCAGTTACTTAGTATTCCTGCAATATCCAGAGCTGCCAATATAGCAGGCCCCTTGGATATTTCATTTCAGTCTGAATTCAGAATATATCTTTCATATGTTTCTGGTATTTCAGCTGTCCTGCCAGTTAAGATAGAAACTTTTTCCCATAAGCCTTCAATATATTGCCATAGTGAATCAAGACAGTTGTACTGAAATCCCCTTCTAAAGAAATTTCATATAAAATCCTTAAAAATATGTATCCATGAAAAACCTTAAAAAAAAAGACAGCCATAGTAATGTTCAAGTGGAAAATAGTATCAAAGCATTCCTTATCATTTAGTTTATGTTAGAAATGGTAAGAACTGCACACTACCAGCCAAACTGCTTCTAAAGGAAGCACCTGGACTGAAAAGACTTCCCACCCTCAGCCCCCCAAAGTGTGTGCAGACAAGACAATGAATATGCCCGTCAGAAATTAACAGCATAATCTGGGAATTGTGAGAAACCTCAGAAACAGGCTGTATATATAACAGTTGTTAAAACAGCCCTTTGCAGAGAGACAAAGAGAACATGGAGAGCCCAAGCTTCTAACTTTGTATTAATACAGCTACATGTGTCAAAATATGTGGTTTCACTCAGGCATTCCACAGGAGGCACAAACCTAAACATATCCTGATGCAACTCCAAAGAAGCTTCTTTCCTTAAGAAACCCACATTTATCAAGACTCCTAAGTGATTTCAGAGAGCCAATGGAGAATCTGCAAACCTGTGCCTCAATTCTCAGCATGGTTTTGTCAGCCCTTGAGCACTGGTTACTTACGTGTTGGGTGCCATCCTGGGATATTAGTGCTACTTGTTGGCCTAATCCTGACTGAGTAACTGTAGCGACCTGGGCAGAAATGACATCTTCTCCCTCTACACCTGTCACGTAGGTGATCTGGGAGCCTTTGAGCACGTCTTCACCTTGACCTGTTTGATAGAAAGAAGGCAAGAGGATATTTTACATACTCTAAATGCTCCCACGAGACCAAATTACAAGGATTAAGTCCCAGTCTAGTTTGAAGGTTTTAAACACTCCAACAAAAAAATTTAGTGGAAAGATGAGAAAAATAAAAGAAGGAAAGATACCAGAAGCAAGTCAGAAAATCCTGTTTTGGGAACACGAGGCATAATCTTCTAGCAATGAGTTTAAAGACACATAAATACTACATATAAAGAAGCTACACTTTTAGTTTATAAGCAAATACTAAAATGTGACAAACATTTCTAATTTATTCATTAAATGTTAACCTCTCCATGCAAGGGACTCCATACAAACACAACTGGAAATTTTTTTTAGAAAGTTATTAATTAACAAACATACGGAAGAACACAGCAATGCCTTTGTGTGAAGATATAAGTAAGTTCATTATCTTGATAAATGTTTAACCTCAGCAAATGAATCTTATCATTCCTTTAAAGGAAGGAATTAGGATATAGCAAGTCCGCTTGAGGCATTCAGTGCAGTTTCCCACAAACGTGTAGCAAAACAACTTTTCTAACCAAAACAGTTTGTGTGGATATTTCTGATCTTCAGGAACATCTAAAAATCACAATTTGACAAGTGGTGTTTGTCCTATCACAGTATTTCCTTCAGTCTGATCCATATATTCACAGGATTCAATACTCATGATACCATGAACAGTATACTCTGAGGAATACTGCACCACAGCAGCTCCTTTTCATCTCTGACAGGACAGTTTACAGAAACTGCTCTAAGCCACAGCAAATCCAGCCCATATCACTGTGCTGCAAAACCAGATGTTTTTTCTCAAGGCAAGAGCCTTTATTCCCACACAAAAGATTGTCACCAGCCACGGTGTTATATATACACTCTTTGAAAAATCCCTAATAAAAATCCAGCAGGTTGTAATGGGCTTAGATTCCCTCTGGTCCCTTCCCCACATTCATATTTTTAGCAGGTTTGCTGAGACTGAAACTCAAATTTCTTCCTTAACCCTGTGAGTGCTATAAATGAGTTTATTATCTGGCCAATTACTCCTGCAATTTCTGTTCTCAAGTTGCCTACCACCCTAAGAAGTCTTACAGAGAAATTAAGATATCTTTATTAAGTACTTTAGCTTTTTATCTATGCTTTAATTTCCTTGGCTATCAAAATCTCCCAGAAAAATACCATCCAGCCCATTTTTTTTTTAACAACAAGAGACTCAAAGGCTGCAATTCTAACCTGGAGGTGGCTCAAAGAAAGCCTCTTGTTCTTCCTCAATGGGCTCTGTGTCGTTGTGTGCTGTCCGTTTGTGCATAGCAAGGGTAGAGATCTGCTTGTAGGTCTTCCCGCAGTGATTGCAGTTGTATGGTTTGGAATGAGTATGTACAACATGATGTTTGTATAAACTGGAATACTCTGTGAAACGTTTATCACAGCCAGGAACTGTACAGACATAAGGCTTCTCCCCTGCACGGGAAAACAAAAGGAATAAAGAGAACTTGATTCAGGATGCACAGGAAAAACTGCCAGCAAATGATATTTAGGGACAAACCTTCATTACCATCCTTTGACTTCAAAGGCAGCAGAGAAGCTCAACCTCACAAAGTTTATCAATGCAACCTCTAACTGTCTTTTTTTAAGAGCTACTGCCAGTACAAGTTGGGCCCATTTTCCTCCCTACCACTCCATCTAAAATATCCTTCTGATGAAGGCAGAATGATACCGGCTGAAAGCTGCAATTTCAGTTTGTCGTTGTACTGAGAATTTTGTTCTTTATTACTGGAAGCCCCATAGTTTTCCTTGATGATCTGACATGTTGATTAGCTAGTATCATTTTTGAGTCTTTAAAGCTCTGAGGAAATCCACAGGAAGCATGTGTATAGACAATTATAGTTTCATCTAGAAGCACCTTTCATTTTAAAATCAATGAAACAAGTGTCCAAATTACCATGTAAACTAAAAATATAAACTGAGATACAAAATGCCCCTCTATGAAGTTTGTCTGTTTTTCTATAAAATAGATAATGCTACCAAGCTGATATGGCTATCACTGGCTTTTAGATTTTAGAATCTTCAAATTTGTGCTTATTATTTGTGCTCACTAACCCTGAAAATCAAGTTGGATAAGTATTTTCACATCCAGTCTATAAAAAAGGAAATTTTGACCACAGTTCCAGCAGCAAGGAAAATACAGCTGGGATGAAAGGGTGACTCATAGAAGTGAGCCAAAGTTAAGCTCAGACTTGTCCTTTACTGGTATTTATTTAAGAAACAGCTCACAAGGGAGGCAAGCCCCAGAATCATAATAAGGATTCAGCCCAATGTCCAGTTTAAAAGACTTTGTATCCAAACCAAAATTCTTCTGCCTTGACAGCAAGGTGGGAAATCTAACTACTTAAGTATCCTCAGCTGAGGGGAGAAGAGGCCCAAACAGAAGTACCAAGCCAAGTCATATAAACATGACTATACCCAATTACAACACACCAAAACATTGTTCACAAGGAGAATGACACAGCCTCTCCCAAGCAGATTCCACCTCAAAATACAATAAATCACTCATATACCTGTGTGTATTCTCACATGATTCTTATAATTAGTTGCACTGGCAAAAGCTCTCCCACATCCTGGCTCTGTACAGTAGTAAGGCCTTTCGCCTGTATGTGTCCTGATGTGAACCTTTCTAATATTAGATGTTGTGAATGACCTGCCACATCCTTCAAAGGGACACTTGAAAGGCCTTTCACCTGAAAAAAAAAGACAAGAAAAGGTACACACACAAAAGTTATAAAAGAATGAAAATCCTAAATTACACTTAGACTGGAATGTAGGAACCTAAATCTACCTAATTCTATCTTTAAGATCCTCAGTCAGAAATACCATGAACATGCCACTGTGGAGTGTTCTAGTTTAGCCAAAACTAGCAAAATTCAGGAAAACCATACAGTCTGTAAGCTAAATTATCAAGCATTTAGATTAGGACTTTAACATGTATAGAACAGATTCAGTTGCTTGGATTAGCTTCCGCACTGCCCATAATCTAACAACTATTTAACAACCCCCCCCAACTAATACATATATTATCCAAACCAAGTGTATCATACCATTGACATTTGACAATTGTTAATTCTTAAAATGAAAAAAATACCTTCATGATTTAACATATAACCAGGATAAACACGGATTAGTAAAACTTGTTATAGAAAGCACTTAACCTTAAAAAAGAACAAACTTTCTAAAGAGAAGCAGCCATGAAACTCAATTTTCAAACCCCCAAACCGAAGCAAATCACAAATACAAATTTTAGCTTAAATCTCTTTGTGTAATATAAGTTTAAGTGCAAGAATTTACATCACTGCACCAAACCATTTCACTGTGAATAGTAGAAAAGGCCAACCAATAATACTCCAATAACCCTGACCTTTCAGATCTATCAAAGCACACAGAGAAGGAGAGCAAAGGGGGTTAAATTTGGAGAAATTCGAGCCACTGACAGGCTGTCCTGGTGTAATTTGCCACTTCTAGAGCCAAGTACATTGCACTGCACTGTGCTGCTTACCAAAGAGCAGAATCTGAGAGCAAGAGAGAGCAGAACACCACTACAGATACAACAATAGGTACTTAAAAATAAAAGAACAAGTCCTGATAGACAGTAATACCATGAAACTCCTAAGCAGTTCGCTCCTTGGCAGAGGAAACTACTATTCACTCCTTCGGGCAGCTGTTTTGGGAAGGTTTTCCAGCTTCCTGCCAAGGCAGTGTGCATTCCCTGTACACGCCTCAGTGTTGTGTTACCATGGCTCCCCTAATCCTTGCTTCAGCCAAGACCCCAAACGCGTCTGAAAGCAGCAGAGTTGCAGAGCCAACCCCACCCAACAACAGACCCTGCACCAGAAACCACAACAGATCGCTCTTAAACAATGCCCGCAGGAATGTCACCCGACCGGTCCCTGAAGGGGCCTTTTCAAATTCGAATGAACTTCCTAGCAAAGCGACCTGTTTCCAGGTGACAGAGAATTCCAACACTAGAAATGCAAAGCCTTGAAGCTCTGCCCCACTGCAGCACGAGGTACCCTCCACAGCAGCTTTTCTGATGCCAAAGTTGAGTGTCTGGGGAAGTCAGGGAGAAACCCGAGGCAAGCATTTGATGGCACTGAAAGTGAGACTTGACTCTACTCAAAGAGAGGGGGGAAAGCCACTTTTGGTTAAAATAGGCAGAAAATGAAGAAAGTGCTGACCCTGATGTACCTACTAAAGGAATGGAAAGGTTTCTGAGCCAGGAGAGAGAGTGGGAGAGCCCAGACCTGCCTCCACCGGGTGCACTGCTGCAGCTTGCACAAGGCATGAGCGCATACTGCTCCCTCCACCTGCACAAAGGAGTTGCTGCAATTTTCTCCTCATTCTTTAGCTTCCTGAAAACACTCATAAATCTAAAATAAGACACCTCTGGCCCCTGGACTGCTGGGAGATTATGATTCTATTACTGATACTGTTCAGGTGGGTAGGTTACACAGCGCTGGCTCAAGTCTTTTGTCTCAACTGCTAAATAGAGAGAGACTAAATTACCACACAGCTTCTGTGGCCATAAAGAAGTAAAGAAAACAGTCCACAGCTAATGAAGTTGTCCATACTACAGAAACCTTTCAGTTCATAGTCTGTACTGGATGCAGTGCATATCAACTGTTCTTTTCTAGAGCTGAGATGATACGTGTTCATCCTGATGTTTAATAATCAAGATAGCACTAATCCCAACAGATTGTCTTTCTATATGGAAGTCCAAAAAAAGCAGAAATATCTTAATGTAATCCTGAGTTTTTACAATTTTTATTGCCTGTATTTACATCCCACCCCCCCATATTATTATTTTTAATTTGAAAAAAATCAAAACCCCTATTTCTTTTACTTTTTCTTCTTGCCTCACTAAAATTCAGACAGTTTACTGAAAAAATTTGTCAGTGTTCTAGAAGAGACATAAATATATTTAATGGAATAGGTTAGCAAGTGATACATTGTTCTTCCTACATTTAAGGGTTGTTTTTCTTTATTTTTTTTTTAAGATCACAGGCACAAAGGAGACATTGTGCAAACTTGTTTACACGTGTGTACACCCACAGAGTTTTGCAGAGTGTAGTGTGTGCTGTCTAAAATTTGTGGCTTGGCTCTCAATTTAATGTTTTTAGACAAAATGTAAGGTTTTATTTTTTGTGTCTGTGCAAGTTTCAGTAACAGTTGGTTTTCTACGATATTTTTGTTTTTGCTGGAAGAAGAGATGGGAAATCAGGATAACAAGCTCAGAAAGTAAACCTTCATGAAGCTGGCATGCAAGTTATATTAAAGTACCAAAACTGGGGAACACTGAAGCCATTTCTGAAAGGCAAGACAGAGGTGATTGAAGAAAAGTTCCTTGTTCTGTTACGGCTGCAGATGAAACTGTAAAAGGCAGTGAGCGACTCAGTGACAATGTCAGTAAGGCACTGCTAAAAGTTAGTGCATTTGCAATAGCAGTGTGAATGCTTAAGCACTTTTTCCAAGAAAAGCATGCTGGATTTGCAGTAAATGCTTACCATGCTGAAATGCTGCTGAGCTCACTGGGCTTCAGAAAGAGAATATACACAGGCTGATTTTTTAAGTATAAAGTCACAGAATGAGGAAAGAGAAAAAACTAAAAATCCACCTAAGTGAATTAGCAAATAGTAATGCGTGCTGCTAGTACCTGTGTGGGTCCGAATGTGTTTCTGCAGGTCTCCTGAAGTCTTGAAGGATTTGGTGCAGTTCTCTTCTGTGCACCGATAAGGCTTTTCACCAGTGTGTGTTCGCACGTGACTTTTTAACCCATACCCTGGAGATCAGAAAGGATGTTACCACAGCATAAGCACAAAGTAAGGATACTCATAAACCATCACCAGCAAAAGCTGTGTTTGCCATTCCAATCAGGAATGTTGATGAGTAAAATTTACTCTTTCATTCTTCACAAGCTCTTCATTCTACCCTACAGAGCAGCAGAACTTTGGATGACAGTTTGGAAATTCTTTCATTCTTTATTTTTGAAAAAAATACACTTCCATAATGCTTCTCCTTCCCTTCAGAACGATAAACTGCAATTATTACAATTTGGACAAATATTTATTCTGCCTTCTAAGGAAGCCATATGCTGTGCATTCCACCTAGTTTTTACTTCTTCCCACTACTGTCATCAAAATGGCATTTAATTATTTGCTCATAGGAAAAGCAATACCACTAATGAAGTCGGCAGTAAAATCACATGAGCAGTCACAGACACTTACGCTCTTTAAGATCACTTTTAGGAACTCATCATCATCAAAAACTCCACCAGTCTGAAGTGAACATTGGATCAGGCCCTCTATAAATTATTTTGCAATGAACATTTAACCAAGATGTTCCTTTCAGCACCTCTCTGAAAGGATAATGACTAAAGAAGCCTGAAACTGTCGTTTTAGAAAATTATTTTGCAATGAGCATTTAACCAAGATTTTCCTTTCAGCACCTCTCTGAAAGGATTATGACTAAAGAAGCCTGAAACTGCAGTTTTAGAAAATGAACCTGAATTTCACTTGTACCCACAAGTGATGTACACATTTCTACAAAAAGTCTGTAAGAAAATAGCATCTGCTTTAATTTCAGAGTGTTCTCCCCAAAACAGCTGAAATTCCTATTCTTGATGCTTTTATAAGCATGAAGCACGTGAACCAAGCTGAGCACTAATTCACTTTTACATCTAAACTCAGTTTCATGATCCAGCCCAGGAGAGTTCTTAACATTTAAATCAAAGAGTATTCAGTACTTGAAAGTGAACTTTGTCCAAGGCAAAGACTGTTGAACTACAGTGATACAATAGCTCTGACCAAAAATATAGTATTTATAAACAAACAGCTGTTTAAAGCCATACACCAGTTTGTTGCAAAGGAAGAGACTATTTCATTACATAGTTTTGAGGTCCCTTTACAAACTCAGGTGCAGCCCTTTAAAAGTGTGGTTGTTTCCCTTTTGACTTTTGCATCAGCATTTCTTTTGCTCATTTCTCTTCAAAGCAATTGTATTAAATGTATTAGATCAGATGAAGTTATTTTAAAAATACCTTATCTAAAAAAACAGAGCCCAACTTTTCTAAGCATTATACTAATTTACATTCAAAGTGAAAGAATAAGATTTGAAACAAGTTTTGCTCTTCCACTTATTCCATGTTTCATTCCTCATAATTGCATTTTACACAATCAAATTCAACATCAGGGAGAGCATAATTATGAGCAGAGTAATCTGTACAAATGGAGAGTTCACTTCATGACAGAAGTCACTCTGATACAAATTCAATAAAGAACACTTAAACCAGCCTCTTCTATCAAAGTTCCTTTCAAATTTAGACCAGAAGATCAGGAATCTGCCTCTAGCCTACAAGTTCAGCCTGCTGTTATCACCTCATTTAACTTTCACTATTAGTTTAATGGTAAGAAAGGCCTATTTTTTAACATTGTTTGACTGTAGATGACAGGTGAAGAGTAAGGTAAGTGTTGAGTGTTTCACCTTGTTCCCCCTTCAGTAAGAGTTAAATCCTCTGTCCTTTCTACATGCTACACTAGCTGAAGAGATTACTTTCTTTTCCCAGTTCTCCCAACCTACTTAGCAGTTAAAAAAGGCAATACTAAAAACTTACTTTATTCACACACAAACACCAACAAGCAGGAGGAGCTAGTCTGCAAAAAATTACCTGTTGCAAAGGCTTTGCCACATCCAGGATGTTCACACTGATATGGTCTGTCTCCTGTGTGAGACCTTTCATGTACCTGGTGACATCCAATACAGTGACTTAATGAGATGTTGTATCTGGTTACTTCAGCACAGAAACAGTTCATTCTTAAAGTCAACATATTTTATTTATCTGACTAAGATTCGTATTCAAGTGTCTGTTTATATCAGTGATGAATAATGAAATATGGCAACAATGTTTCCCTAAAACTAAAGATGTCTCTTTCCAAGGTCTAACCTGATCTGGCAGTCCGTTTTGCACAAAACACTTCTGTAAATACATGCAGATTTGCCATCATGCACTACATTAAAGACAGTAGGTAAATATGCCTCAGAGCCCACTCTCTGATTTCTGACTCCACTGAATGCTTCCAATGATGCTTTTATATTGCATGAAACCTCTACAGCAAGGACATCATTTTAGCAAGTGACTCATAAAGCCAACCCCTCACTGACTCCTGTACTTAGTCAGAGACAAAGCAGCACGGGGAGGAGGTTACCTCATCAGCAAGGGATTGTCTCAGCCTCAGCTGGAATGTGAGCATCCCTACACCATTTACCATTTCAGTAATTCCTTTACTTAATTTAAAAAAAGGAAGACAATTAAGAAGCTGACATCTGTGAAGAAAAGATGCTCCAGCTTTTCACTTTGAATATTAGTTTTGAAGAGTCTCGCTTTGTACTATGATAGTGAAATATTTCAAAAACTGGAATTTTTGCACATCATGCATACATGTAAAGTTCGTAAAGCGAATGCTGGATTCCAGAATTTCTGTGACACTGCTGGTGGAAGCAAGCTCAACATGCTGCCAATATAGCAGCTTAATGTGATCCCACACCTGCATCTAACCAGAACACTAAGAAAACTCAGCTGAGCACCACCAATCACTGTAAAATCAATCCAATAAACATTTGGCAGAACAGCCCCATTGCAACTGGCTCTCTCAATTTTTATTACTTTTAACCACATCATCTTTCCAAAAAAATCCTATCTACAAAGTAGAAATGCACATTTTACATCTTATCACCTTAAGATGGTGAGCTGTTGTGTACAGTTTTCCACAGCCATCATAATCACAGCGAAAGGCTTTCTCTCCAGTCTGTTGAGATTTTGCAGTCACTCTTGTTCCATTTCCTTGCAAGACAATCTTAAGTGAAAGAGAAAAAAAAATTTTAAAAACCCCAACCAAACCACACACTGAAAAAAAACCAACAACCAAAATGAATCAGAGAAGTTTATTTTGCTATCAACTAAGAGCTTGATATTTAGAGCTTTATTTTGCTATCAAGCCAGAGCTGATTCTGACAGGTTTCTTTTGTTTGTCTTTGCTATGCCATATATTTCTGAGTCCTCAATAAATAAACTAAAGAACTGAAAATCAAATTCTCATGATTCTGCTATATTTACTTGTACCTAGCAAATTTAAAAGCTTGCATTAATTAGCCAAATAGCAAAGGCAAATAATTCAAAAGCACAGTGGTAAAATGACCAAATTAGTAGACAAGTCTTAGATTACATCTGAGGTGCTATATCTGTTCCTAAGGGAGATTAGTCATAAATCAGACCACCTTCAAAGATAAGTTAATGGAAAGGCCAAACAATAATTAAATGTCCTTAGAATGAGCACTTTTTGAAAATGAAGGAAAGCATTTTGTACTTGATCTGCCATGCGTGTATTTTCATCAAGCTAATTGGAGCAACATGAGCTAGGTTCTACTCTCCTTCTGGCATGACAACAGGAAAATATACAGCACAGCTTCAGGAGGCAGCTGAAACCCCTTGTAAAGGCTCCTTCATACCCTGACGTGCAGGAGACATTCATACAGACCGAACACAGAGGCAGAAGCCCAAATAAGCACTTTGATACAATTGCATGCAAAGCAATCAATACTCTTTTAAAAGGTCTGTCCTTTTAAACCACCTCCCTTTTTCTTACGGATCCAATTTTATCCCAAACTGTCACAGCCATATCCAAATGGGTTCTGAATATCTCTAAGGATGGAGACTCCTGAAGTCTGCTCCCAGTGTTCACATTCTCAACTAATACTTCTTGGCAACTGAGGCCCTGCAAAGCGTCTCACCGTGCCAGCTGCTCTAGATTGCCAGTTGCCACCCTGAACTCCTGAACGCTCCTCACGTGCCCTGTTGTGATGCCCTTCTGGCAGATACCAAGGATATTAAAATTCCCCATGAGGACGTGGGCCTGTGAACATGAGGCTTCTCCAAGTCGTCTGAAGAAGGCCTCATCTTCCTCCCGACTATGCACCCTGTGGCAGACAGCCACCACCACAGCACCCATGCTGGTCTGAGCCATCTCCCATCCCAAAGCCCTATACAGTCCTGCTGTTCCCACAGGAAGGGCAGCTCCTGCTCCTCTCCCTCCCCACCTGGCCCGTTTAAAGAGCCTGGATCCATCACCACAGTATCTGAGCTCTCCCACCACATCTGCCTCATAACCAATGAGACTGTAGCCTTGCAACAGCACACAGACCTTTATTTCCTTATTCAGATAGATCAGAAATTTGATGGGGAATACTTTTCCTACAGATTCTTCAGAGAGGATAGGATAACCTATTACCTTCACGCTGTTCTTATGATTAAAGGAGCAAAGTTCAATACGAAATTCTTAATCAGCTGAAACATTCAACTCCATCACTTCAGAAAATCTTCTCTGGAACCACAGAGGAAAACAACCTCCTGGATCAAGAAACCCATTACTGATCCTATTGTTTAGCCTACGACAGCATGAATCACAGGAGTCACTTTAAGGATCAATGAAGAATACACTAAGGATCATGAAGAATACACTTGGTTGAGACCTGCATTGAAGCACTAATTTTTTTTTTCTATCAGTAAACCTACGACTATTTCTTTGTTGTTCCAGCATGTAACAATATGTATATACTTGCTAAGTTCTGCTATAAAGCTCAAGTATGCCAAAGTTTAAAAGAAAATGAAAACAGGTCTGTAATGTGCTGATACCTGCAAGGAAATAACCAGCAACAATCTTACCAATATTAAGATGGATACAAAAAGGGGGGGTGGGGGGGGGAATAAAGCACCTTTATAATAATGTGAAACTGTGAGGAACAGTGCACTTCAAATACTTTTAAATAGAATAAATAAATAGGATTAAACCCCCCTATTTTTAAAAGATCACAAACGCATCCCGAGTCCAGAGAGGTAACACGGGAGAAAAACAAAGATCTTGGATCAGATTTTTCTATTGCACACATAAAAGCAGAATCATATAACCAAAGTGTTATTATGAACAGATGGGTATGACAGGTTTGAAAGGAAATAGCGAGATATCCATTTGGGCACACAGAGTCTTTTGTTTTCCTATGTAGAAATCACAAAGAGGTTTTATGCTTTTTTTCTTTGCTGAAACACCTAACTAACCACATGCAAGTCTGAGTGGCTGCTTAGCAGTGTGACATCTGTTCTGTTACCTGTGTACTTAAAAAGGTTATAAATATAAACCTATTTAATTCTACATCTAAACATGAGGTTTATATACTATCTATTAATACAGAATGAGTTACAAGCAGGTATCTATTTAAATCAAGATATAAGAATGATTTATATTTTCATACATAATTGATAGCTTTGGGCCCCTTCAACTGAAGGCCAACTGTAGTCACCTTACAAGGGTCAGAATTTGAGACTAAGCCTCACTACCTTTTTGAAATATCAGATCTTGTTTTGTTTGGAACATATAATGCTCGTAAGATTGGCGCATTTCCATATGGCACATATGTTGCCATATATGTATAAGATAAAATCACCTCCACATTCAGTTTGCCTTTGGGGCTGAGGCCAAAATCAATATTTAGGTGGATACTGGTAACAGGTAATTTTGCTTAATAGGCTCTTACTTCAGGTAAAACCAACAAAGATTTTTATCTTACTCTTTCTTCAACTTTGCCGTTCATTGGAGTTTTCCTATTCTAACCTACAAGTGTGCAAATCCTCTGAATTTCTTAATTTCATTTTCTGAAATATAGTCCAATACAGTAAATAATGAATGTATTAGCTATTCTCTCCTTCCACAGTCATGCCACACAGGCAAAAGTGAAGAGTCTGCAGCTTTAAATATTGTGGGACCTAACTTGTTAAAGATTAAGAATAGAAAATTTGAGCTGTCATAGGTGAGTCTATAATTACTCCTTTCACAGATAATGTATTTTGATCTTGGAAGATATTCTTCTTCTTTGTCTACTTCATTATTTCTTAAATTAAGGAAAAAGGAGAAAAGGTTTGCCCAGAGAAGCCCGATTCTCAGTGTAATGACTTTTCCATTTTTGATTTTGTCATCTGAACGTGTGAGGATATGGAGGTTTTAGTATTAATTTTGTCGTGTATTTGAAGCCCAGAATATGTTTTTCTTTGTCTTTACCTTTAATAAAATACCTTATAGTGTCAAATACCATTCTCCTTACATAATTTTATGGATCCCAGGAAAGAAAGCTTGAGACTTAGTAAGTTGCACCTGTATTTTCCATTACCCTTTGAACTTTTACATTAATCTTTTCCCATGGAAAGATTTTTACACTACTATATACTAACAACATGGATCCTGAAAAAGAAATGGAAGTATTTTTCTGTTCTTTAAGCATCCTCTAGGAGCAACACTTACCTACCGATTCCTAATAAAACCTGCTATGAAAGTCAGGGAGCCTAAAAGGGCAAGTGGAATCAAAATAAGTCATCAAAAGGAGAACAGTTCCAGACATATGCCTGGAATGGTCTCTTCTAGAAGAAATTTATTAATTGAGACTTTCTAAGTACTTGAGTACTTTCTAAGTACTGTCAAAAGTCAGTTTCTTCTCTGGAAAAGAACTTCTGGAATACTTACACTCTCATTGATTAAATGCTCAGGTCAGCTTGAAAAATCTTAGAAAACCAACATAATTTTAAATTACCTTTTAACAGGAAACGCCCCATAGAAAACAGTAGGTATTAGAAGATCTTTCAAAAATCTTGTGACAGGATCTTGCACAGAGTGAGATAATATAATCTACCTGTATAGTTTGAAATCTATAACTTCTGAAGGGTAGAAGCAGACCCTAGTTCATGGCTACGGGGCTCCCTATCATGCACCTTGCTGGGCAGAAAAGACAAAAGAAATAAATATATTTAATTATTTTGTATTTGGCACTTACCTGCATTTTTTTATCTTGTTCATTTTCACCTATCATTCCTGTGCTACTAACACTGTCATTTCCATCAATAGACACCTGAAAAGCAAAGTTGAAATGGGAAAAACATTTACAGGTTATTTTTATTCATCTGAGAAACAGAGGTTACAGACAGTTCTGGGGGTTTGTTATTTTATAGCTCTCTAGCGCCCTCTTGGAACATGGTTATCCTCTAGTACATGAGCTTACATAAAAATCACCACTTGTAGCACTTGCATTACAGAACAGGCAAAGTGAGCATAGCAAAGTTGTTTTATAACAGGGTAGGAAAGACTGCAAGAACTAAATATGTTAAATTAATAGACTGACAAAAGTATTACAATAAATCAATGAATTTAACAATACTGAGTTCTGACAAAAAAACCCCCAAACATTTACATCTTTCATAATAAAGATATCTCTCTCACTCCTTGTTAAGCAGAATGTACTTGTTTCAAACAGCACAACTGCTTTTCGAATCAAAATACCTAAGACAATGTGTTACATGTCAATTTGAACTAGTCAAATTACAACTAAGCAAGGACTTTGGTATTACTACATAGGTTTGTTTTTAAGAACAGTCTCCAGGAGGAGGAAGGCATTGCTGTTTCCAAGGAGCTCATAAAAAAATATTTGAAAGACTGTTAGATGTTAATGTGAAAATTTTATTTAAATAAAAATGTAATTACCCTGTTCAAAAAAACCACCCCAAACTCTCTCACATGAAGCAAAGAACAGGATGTTAGTGGTCACTGTATAAAAAATGAAAGTATACTTTGCATAGTTTCCCATTCCTTAATTGTCTCTGTATTAAGCACAGGCATTCACAATACTCTCTGCATCCATTATATTCAAGGCTGAGACTGATGCACCTAAGCCTAGTCTAAGTGATTCTCTTCCTCTCTAAAACAGTTTGGCAGGAGGCCACAGCAGGCTCCTGAGAACATTGGTGCTTGTGTAAAGCATCTTGCCCAAAGCATCAGCCCCCAGCGGTTTGCTTGGAGACTCATCCCACAAGAGTTTTCAGACTTTTCTCTAAATCAGACAATTATGAGCAATATACTTTTGGGAACTATGAGTTAGAACAGTAATGAGGAAAGTTCCCAAGCAGAGGCAAATGTACATTACAAAAAGATTTTTCGAAAAGAGTCAGAAAGCAGGTAATTTTGGGGTGTTTTTTCAAAGGAAAACAATAGCCATTTTGGGCCCTTCTCCCTCAGAATTTTTAAAGGGAGAGGAGAGAACCTGCACAGAAAGGAGACTTGAATTACTTCATCCTGAACTTCCTGTTGTTGGTCGAGAAAAGAACTGCTGACATGAAATTAGAACTTGATCAACTATTAGAAACAAATGATCCAAACAGAATGTATGTGCATATGTTGAGACATGCACAAATCCCAGTTACTGTACTTTGCCAGCAGCTGTGATGGCACAAGAAAACAGCTTATGGAAGGAAAGTACATGCTGTAACCTCTTCACAATTCCATCACCCATCTTCTGACTTCACTGGGAGCAATGACCATTTTCCCTTGGTTGCTTTGGTGGCATTGACTCAGCCCAAAATTAGAGGACTCTAGTTAAGTCTGCATGTGCTTTGCATGCTGTGGGAAGGTGGTTCTATGCCTGAAGGAGAAGTGAGGGACAATGAAAAATGTACATGTTCCACCACTTCCATGAGCTTCTGAGTAGTCTGCTTGGATCTCTTTGTATGAACTCCCTTATATTCTACACTGATCTTGGGCACCCCACTGATCTGTCTGTTCCTGCCTGTTCCTTAGGACAGGGAAACAAAGAAGAGCCACCACTTTCCAAATGCATCTTTTTTTTTTTTCTTCGCCCTTTAAGTTTCGAAAAGATAACCTAAAAAAAACCAAACAAAAAAAGACACCCAACTATTTAAACTTCTCTTTTGCAGTATTGTAAGAATTCTGGAAGGATTCCAGGGCAGATCTTTGAGCTCCTCCTAAAATACTCTCTTTTATGCTAAAGAAAGATTTAGTCTGCCTTCAAATAAAAACACAAGAACACCTACATTGAGTCAAACTAAAGACCATACTACTGCACCATTTCATTTCCAACAGCAGCCAGTAGCAGATGCTGGAGAACACTAAACAAACAGGCCAAGCATGTAGTGATGCATTCCCCATAATATTCTGCCAACCTCCAAGCAATTTGTGGTTTATGAACTTCCTGAACCAGAAGTCACATGTTTCTACCTAACAGCCATGGACACATTTTTCTTCCATGAATTTATCTAATTACACCTTGAATCCAAGGACATATTAGTATCCACAATATCCTACAAGCAGTGCTTAACTTTGAGCTGTTTGAAAAAGCCTTCTTTGTTCTTCTTGAGCTCATCACCTGAGAGTTTCACCTGATGCTTACGAGTTCTGAAACTGGTGCAGCCAATGACAAGTCACTACTCTTCTTTGGGCTACTTACAATTTTATAAAATCCTATCATATACTTACCAGGTGTATTTAATTTCTTCAGTACCTTTTTCAAAGTGTCTGTAACACCAGCTGCTATGAAGAGTACACCTTGCCTCACTGTGAAGCGTGCACGGACATGGAGAAGAATCACAAACCCACTTCTCCTTTTAAGAGAGATCCAGGGTTCTGACCACTAAGCTATTATTTAGTTTTGTACATAAATCAGGTGTAGCACTTGGAAACTCACTTCCACTGACTTTCCCTAAAGGTTCCAGCAGTACCATTCAGAATAAGGTTCTGAGATGAAACCTTAAGGAAAATAGAATTTTTCCTAAACAAACACACAAGAGCACTACAGAAAACAAATTCACATTACAGAATTAAAAAACACATATTGAGTTAAATAGGATGAAAATGCAAATCTATTTGCATTTCTTCTGTTTCTTCTTCACCTTCTCAAAACAGAAACTTCTCAGAAATTATGATTAATATAGCTGCTGGTTAAGAAGGGCAAAGTTATGGCTGATTTAATCTAAATGAAAAAGGATCTGTGGAATGTGTGAAATCTTGTGATTACAGCTCAACTAATGCTGAATTACTTTTTCTTTATGAAATGCTAATCCATAGCATCACAACACGATTTGACTGGTTGCCTTAAAATATCTGAATTCCAACAGACAGAAGCATAATGAAAAGAATAGTGAATAAGCTATTTAATTATCCTAACTGGCCTTCTCCCAAATTTTGACAACTCTCATTGACATGAAGAGGACAGACTTTAAAATTTATTCTGCTCTTTTTCAAGAGCATTACGAGCACTGATGGCAATTATCCAGCAAGTGGGACACTGCTTAACTATGGAGTCATGGAAGTTGCATCACCCATTACCATACTTGCATCATGCCTTACAGAAGTCCAGTAAAGCAAACAACATGAATTTTGTGCATCAGACTGCATTTTTACTATTGAAAATATGGACCAAAGAAGGTTTTTTCTGAACTCAGTAGTTATTTGTCTTTTCTACACTTCATCCTATGTGTTGTCCTTGCTCAGTACACCAGGCCATACTCTTCCCATTCAGGAAAAAAATTAATCCAGCAATAGTGCCTGAACAAGAATAATTTAACTTTGTCCTTCTTTCCAAACAGTGTCCTTTCAAGAGACTCCTTTGCAATGCTGTAGTATAGAGAAGATTATTACTTAGCTGTCTAGATTCCTTTCTAAATCTGACTCCAGTTCAGTGTTCAATCTTTTCTCCTCTTTATACACCAGAGCTGCTCATGGCAGTGAAGCACTGTCATGACAATTTGGTGTTCTCTCTTCTAGGAGCCTGAGAGTCTCTCAGTTGTAATTTTATTTCTTAGATGACAATTGGCTTGTGCTGCCAGCTATGTTGTGCTGTAGAGTAAAACATGATGGACAGAGAAAATGCCTTGCAGAGTACCTTGGCTGCATATTGCTCCAAAGCACTGATGGTGTCTGGGTCGATGGCAGCATCTCCTGTGTGCAGACCTGCCACTGTGCCATCAGCCTGGATGGCTAAAATGGTGTCTGACTGGGGCATCTGCACCGTGTGGTGGATGTAGGCAGTGGTTCCATCCTCCAGCTGCACAGCTTGCAGTGCACTCTGGTCATAACTGTCTGAGGAATGATATTGCAAAGTGTTAGGATTCTGAAAGGAGCAGCAGTGTGCTACACGAGAAACTACTGCTCTCCAGGAAGTGTCTCCTGAAGTCATACATACATATGAAATACATGAGAAATATAACCTCTTAAAATAATACTATGAATAACACAGGAATTTGTTTTCAAGACAACACCTCCCATACTTCTATTTCTACACTTATAAAAGTACAGAAAAATTTATATGGATCTAGCTTTATAGACAAAGGAAATCAGGAACACAAATATGCTTTCCATTTCAAATCCACTCATAATAAAATGAAAATAATATAAGAGATCTACTGATACCCTTACTTCAGATTTTAGAATTCATAAATCTCACATTTTAAGAAGAGAATCATGCAAATACGCAAAAGAAACACAAAATATAAAAAGACTTTTAACAAAATATTCTATATTACATTCTTTCCTCTTACTATTGTCAGTTGTAAAATGCAATTGTCACACTAGTTTAAACAGACTTAAAACATACACTTTTTTTAGAGAAGTGGTACTATTTCCAAGACTAGTGTAATCATCTTCTGCAGAAATGTAAGTTATCATTTGGGATACAATTGCATTCTTGACTGTCGGCTGTCACATTTTCTGCCCTACTACCTAAAGGTATATACTCACTTTAATGGGATCCTGGGCTAAAAAAACCAGTGAAATGCACTGGGTTTGATTACACTTAAAACTGTTACATGAGGCCCAAGTAAGAAACTGAACCAGTCTCATTTCAATAATTTTCAGATTTCACAAAGTTAAAGCAAGAAGTAATCCACACTGGGAATCTCACTAAGAAAGATGATAGTTTTCAGAGATATCCTATTTTACATTTCTGAAGTTCTGCTGAACGCTGATGTAATAAATCCCACTTGACAAAACAGTTACCTTTTGAGGTGTGATGAATAAATGCTGTAGTTCCATCTTCCAGCTGAACCGCTTGTCCATCTTCCAGACGCAGGCTGTCCCCTGCTCAGGAGGAAGAATTACAGCACTTCAGCAAGAGTTCAAAGAATCCATCAGATGGAAAGATTAAATACTAAACACATTGGATTACAAAATACCTAAGATCTCTTCATAACTATTTCCACTAAAATAAGAAATCAAGCTGTTATCATGACTGTTAATTACTTAATATTAATACTTATCAGTAATACATTATTTTATGACACATTTCTTTATTATTGCACTCACTGCTTTTAGTCATAGGTACATGTTGAACATAAGCAGCAGAACCATCTTCTAATTGAATCACTTGGCCATCCATCAGTTTACCATCTGAAATATACAGAATATTTTAAAGAATTCTAATTGTGTAACACATCAGAGTTTTAACACACAGTTGATACTTTGTTAATTAACATATAAATGAAATGTCAACAAGAAATAATGTTTGGTAAATAGAAAGCACAGTGTGACTGTACAGAGCTTTTAAAATTACGGGATTAAAAAACCAGAAAAGGTCTGCTGTCCTATCTGTTAGGCAGAACATTGATATCTGGGTTGGAACCATAAAGATCACTTTCATTTTACTTAAGTTCTGAATTTCATTTTTGCATCTTATTAGTAGCAAAAAAAAATATTTATGTTATAGTATTACTGTAATTTCCAAATGGAATTGGAACTTCAGAAATATTGTACAGATTTTGCCTGACTTTACAATGCAAAGAGAGGGTTAGAAAGGGGAATACCACTTCAGTAGCCATCAGTTTGCAGTCCTTTGCCCACCTTTAGAGTTGTGCTGTATGTAAGCAGTGGAGCCATCAGCCAGGGTAACTGCTTGCAAACTTACACCTTCCATGTTTTCCAAGTTGTCACCATCTAGCAGGGAAAAAAGTTCACCTTCACTATAACCAGCATGAAACCCTAGAAATCTCAACCTAAACACCTCCATAAATTATTACATCCCCTCAAAGTATATTGGTTTGACAAATAGTAAGAGCAAGTAGCTCTTACTTGCTTTCTGGTTTTTGAGCCTGGGACACATACTAGAGTCATATGTTCAAGATTTTGCTCTGTAAACATGACAGCTACAATGTTAGTTTCCTTAACTAAAAAAAATACATCACTGAATAAATAACTACAAAGCTGAGGTTTTAGGAGAACTATGAATTAAATCATCAGAGCCAACAGTGAAATAATGACACACACTTGTATTGATAAATTTGTTTTGTACAACACTACCTGTTGTTAATACACACAAAACTATTTAAATTAAAATGCAGATTTAGGAAAGGGTTTGTAATCATGTAAAATCTAACAAAGCTTTCAGGAAACACAGTTTAAGCCAATTTCAATTCATTAATCTATTTTAAAACTCAATTTGTTTAATACATACTTAGATATAAACTGAATTTACAAAGTATAAAACGGTAAGACTATACAGAGAATAAAGTCAGATTTTATATTTCATATATTTTTGGCACATTTACACTTCTATAATCTTAATTAAAAGATAATTTCCATCCAGAATTAAATCAGTGAATTTAATCAATCTCAGTTAACTGTTTTCTGTTGGACTTTTAATTCAGAATACATGACATGAATTTTAGTGTTTTATATGAGTTTCAAAGAGAAAAGACATAATAACATAGAGGTATTTTAACCTGAAGGTTCACCTTGCACAGCTACAGCTTCTGTTAGACACAGAGTCACGTGCTGGGCCTCCATTCCTCCTCCAGAAAATTCCGTCATTCCCTGAGAGTCTCGATTTATCTGAGCTAATAACATCGTCTACCTAGAAAGAAAGTATTCAAAAAAACAGAAAATTGAAATACACACCCAGAACTAGGTAATCCCAGTTTAATGCGATTTTTATACAGCTGCTACAAATATTTTATGTTATGTTTTGCATAGAATAGATGCAAAGAATGATTGACTTATCTGGAAAATACTTTAAAGGAATAAAGTTATCTGAAATAGGTAAGTATTACTACCTCAGTTAACTCAGATGTTAGCAACTTCAGGTAGCAGTTACTAAATTAAAGTGCATCAACCACATTTAAATTTTAGTTACATATAAATTATTTAACCAATGTACAAAGAATAACGGTGGTAGTGACAGTATAGGTAATGATACCTGCTTGTCCCCAGAATTGAAATAAAGCTGACAATTCACCCATAGTCACCCATGACAACAGCAGGGCTTTCTCTGTATAAATTAAAGATCTCTCCAGTGCCAGTAAGAGATTTAAAAACAATGACACACTGGGAAAGTCTAACTGAACAATTCAACTATTTTCCTAGATTTTCCAGAGAGGTTTCTGTTTAAACAAAAAAACCAACCAACCAAAACAATCTGTCCTTTAAAATAATGAAGTATCCTATTATAAAATTTGTTAATTAGACAAGAGGACAGTGATTAGGGAGTGACTGCTGTATCTCACAGAACGAGACAGAGCCACCCCTCTGGCTACTCACATTTTTACCCAGGCATGTTTTAATATGGGAGATCACATCACAGCTTTTAATCCTAATGTTGTTCTGTGCCCTGCTGGTTTATAATTCAAGGCTGAGAAGAATAATCATGGGGGTTTAATTTACTTATGGTTACCTTTATAAATACATTTAACTCTTTTTACCTCTACAATCCAGAAATCTGCTCACGAATAAGCAATTCATCAACAGTCTCAAAGACCACTGAGAAAATTGTGCTTCTGTCAAAACTAAGGAATAGGAGCACAAAATTAGACCATGTAGGTACTCCAGTGTGCCTACAGCATTTAAAAAGTTTGCCACCGTAATTTAGTAGTTGAAAATTACACCCAAACAGTATTTTCCAAATACATCCAAGTATATAGTGAGCCAGACTATTTCCTAGAGGTGCAGGCTAAGTTTCTTGTTTCCAGTCAGTATATAAAGGAAAGGGAAAGAAAGGGTACCTTTGGGAAGGTTAAAGATTTTTCGCATGTTATACTGAAAATCATACAAGAAAAAAACATTACTAATAATCAGTGCATAATTGTGTAAGAAATGTGGCTTCCAAGATTAAAATCCACCATAATTTCTATCTGGAACATTAAGGAGATTAAAATACTGGCTTTCAATAAGGAATGTGAACCTTGAACAACTTTGGCATCAAAAAGAAGATACAATTAAGATGGAACCCAAAATGTACTTCAAAATGGGTGTGAGGGATTTTTTTAACATCCAAGAAAAGATGGATAATTCTTCCCAACATCCTTTTCAGGAAAATAAGCTTTTACAGAAAATGAGGCCCCTAAAAGAGATGTGACACACAAGAAAAAGAGAGGCCATCCAGACTAAATTGCATTTATATAGATGTTTCTGAAGAAAATAAAATAGGAAAGTGTTTTGGATACTATAATCTAAGAGACAAGGAATTGTATGAGGATATAAAAGATCCTGAGCTCAATGTCTTCCTCTGTCATGTCCATGATTGTGAGTTTGGTAAAGTAACTTCTTTTCCTACTACTCATTTATCATCCCCCCATCTCAAAATAGGCAGAAAACTATTCCTTAGGAAGCACTTTGCTCACAAACCAAAAATCAACATGCTGTAGCTACAGAGTCAGCCTAAGCAGGCACGGAAGCAAAGCAGCCCAGTATCCATGTACTACGAAGCAAATAAGATCAGAAAACTGTTGCAGTTTAAAAAAAACCAAACTAGCAGCAAAAGGAGTTTCATCCAACCAGTTTGCAAGGGCTGTTTTTCCGGAGACACTGCCAGCTTGTAGCGAGTTACATTAACTAATTCTGGTATTATATGCCAGTGGTACCCAGAGGCTGGCTATCCTCTGAACTGCTAACAGAGGTCTCTATTGCCAGCATTTTCCATGCACTCAGTTTTTAGGACACCTCATGGATGCAGGCTGCAAAACAGCTACACCACTGCACGCAGCAGAGAAGAAAGGCTTCACAAGCACTGGTGTTGACTAGAACTATAGAGTGAAACAATTCCAGCAGACTCTGCACCTCAAAGGCCTTTCAGCTCCCGTCTACTTGTTTAAGAGAATATTCCCTCTCTTAGACAAAGTATCTTTTAAGAATCCCTAGCACCTTTAATATCATCTGCCTTCCTCCAGAACTCATGGCTCTTCTCTCACCTCTGGGCAGCAGTGAGAATGCAGCCAATGCAGGCAGCTGCAGAGTTCTGACAGTCTGAGCAGAACTAATTTCTTAAAGGGTGAGTAGCTACTTCGGAAGAAAAATAAACCTAATGCCAGATAAATTAAAGGGGTGAGGAGGAATAGTATTTGTTTAAATTGTTTCACAGTGTTTGTTACTGTAGCATGGCTGACTATCAACTCACACACTGTAAAAGAACCAAAGGGAACTGCTGCACACAGAACAATGCCTACGACTTTCCTCTGTTCCAGAGGATCTGGACAATCATACAGTCTCACACAAGAACTCAGCAGCAATGCAGTCTGTTTCTCCCAATTCTAGCTCCTTTCAATGGTCACTTCCAAGATACCCTTTTCTCAATCCTTTGTCCTTCCACTAAGTTCCTTATCCCCAGCTCCATCCCTTTCCCATGAAGTACCAAGTTTCTTCTTCAGTCCTATCATGGTACCACACTCCTAGGACATGCCTCTTCCCAAATATAATCCCATCCTTCTTGTCAGAATAATCTAAAATACTTCCATGCCCACACCAACTCCTTCTGCAACAAGTCCCCAAGTCTTCTCTTGCTGCTGGTCCATGCCGCCCTCACACCACTGTCTATCCCCTTCCTGCCTCTGTGTCAACAGTTCATGTTCAGGCCCACCTTGGAAGTACATCCCCCACAAGAGGCTGGAGCACTGGGATGCTCCCAAACACCACTCCCCAGCTTTCACTCACTCTTCAGGGACACAGCAGCTTTGCTCTGTCACTCTGCTGTGCAGGGAGGAGAACCCTCAGCCAGAAGTGGATGTGCTGCTCCCTTCCAGGCTCTCCTCTTTCTCCCCAGTGGAGAACACTGACTAGCCAGACAGGGCTGGAGAGATGTAGGAAAGACGTAGAGCTGGCCTGTGCTGCACAGAAAAGAGTCAATCTATCAGAGATAATGATGCTACAGTGTTACTTGGTAAGAGTAGTCAAATACAGGAACAAATTGCAGAAACAGGGTATGGACTTTCCAGCCTTGCAGAGGTTCAAAACAACTTGACATTGCCCAGGGCTATCTGGGCAAATGAGACCTGCCTTGATCAGGGCTGAACCACATAACTTCTGAAAGTCCTTCCAACTTCAGCTGCTCTCTGATAATCATTTCAATAATGCATACATACACAACAGCATCACCTTGCTGTTGGTGGATCATCCATCCTCCAAATCTACTCTCCTAACATTTTTTAATTTGCTTTGCTTTTTCAAAACCAGTTGGTTTTCATCAAACTCAAATCTCTTCCCTTGCCTCCACTTTAATCACTCTCTTCTGCTTTCTCCTCAGCTTCCATCAAATTTGTCTCCATTGTTTTTCTAATCTGAATTTCACAAACTTCTTTCCCTAATCCACCTCAATTCTTTTATTCCTTGGCATCTGCATCACTAAGCTTTTTTCTTTTAAATCTCCTGTCTGCCAGGAGTTCTGTCAGTAAAAATCTGGGAGAGAAAGATTTCATTTACCCACTTCAAATATTGCAGCTCATTAGTTAAAAGCAGCTGAAAGTATCCATTTTTAGAAAAAGACAAACGCTGTGGTGGGGCCTGCGCAGCAGCTCGACAAGATTGACACATGTGGATTCTGCTTAATCTCAAGAGCTGTCTTACAGAAAAGACAAGTACAGGCTCAGTCAGGAAGTACTCACTGAAGTGCAAACTTGAGACTTGACTTTGTGAACTCTTGCAAATCTTCACAGATCATACACAAGTTGCAACTGTCAATTTTCAGGCACGTCAATGATGATATTTGAGAAGACTTTCACAAGGACAGTAACGTATCTTGCATTCCTAAAATGATTAGTCACCAAAACATGTCTATGGTATCCATGCAGAGAAAATATTACCATTCTTTGAGATGGTTAGAACACTTCTCACAAAAAATCAGCCTGAGGCAAAAAAATTCGACTGAAAATCTCTGAACTGAAAGGAGTGTCTGACAACAGGCAGTCACCCCCACTCTAACACTGATACCTTAAACAGCCAACCAGCAGGGTACAGAGGTGCAAGCTTTTATTAAAAACACCAAAACAAACCACCACCCCCTGCAAATTACCTGAACAGAAAAAACTACCCTCAGGCACACATTAAGTTCTCAACACTTGGAAACCAAAGGCATGTGAGGGGGGAGATGGTGGCTAAAAATAAAAGATTTTTCATGAAGACTTCATCAAGTTGCCTATCTAGAGAGCACTTCCTGTACTTTTCCCCCTACTAACACTCAAACAAATAGGATCTTCTGGGTGCTATCACTTGTTTTGGAGAAAAGATGCAATGTTAGAAGAAAGGTTTTTATATAAACTCAATCTAGCAACTGGAAACAGGAATTTCCACTAAAAACGATGAATCAAGCAACTAAGAAACAGCAGATGAGATTGAAGCAGCTGAAAAGCAAGGGAAGAGCTGGCAGAGAGCGTGGCTACCGTGGAGCGGAAAGGGGGCTTGGGGCACTTGGGAACCCCCAGCAGCTGAGAGGACAGCATGAGGAGAGCCCAGTGTGCCTGGAAAAGAGCAGGAATTTGTCATTTAAAGAACGACTGTACCACTGTATTGCTGGACAAAAGAGAAAAATCCTGCAGTGACAGTAGCAGAAATTCCTTAAGAGAGACAAAGATGATGCTTAGATGATTAATATGGAATAAAGCTTGTAACAGCAGTCATGGAAGAAAACTTACTGTTATAAAATACAAACTTTGAATGTGCAGAAAAAACTGGGAAAGAATGACACGAAAAAAGCTACTCCAGACATTCAGCAATGTTTTGATTCTTCACTCCCCTCATGCAGACAGCACTGAGAAGTTTGAAATAATATGCATTTATTTCATTTGAAAGGAAACATCACTTTTATTTTTAATACACTTCTAAATAATGTACAAAACCATTGTAATTTTATAAAACTTATAAAAATGGCAAATAAGAATCAATCAAGAAGGGTAAGATGGCAAATAACACATAGCCTCACAATAGTGAAACTTTCATTAAGGAATTTTAGAAAACTGTAGTCCCATGTTTGACAAAGGTGGATCCCAAAATCAATTCAAGTATGTCCACACAGTAACATAATTAAGTTTTTCCTGAATTAAATACTGGCTACCTTAGGGTCCTTAACAACTGATATGATTGCAAATACCAGTAATTTCACAAAACTAGTCTGAGTAATAAAAGTGTGAAAAATCAAAGCTAATACCTACAATTAACAATCTGGTTAAATACAATTCAATTGGTAATTCATATGCATTACAGCCTTCTGAGTATCAGTGCAAAAAAACCTCTGGAAAACTGACTATTCCACACAAAGTTTTTTCAGACAACCCAAGAGGACTTCCAGCATTTTTCCCCCCCACTAATTACATAAAGTCATTTGTCACCTGTAAGCTCAGAAACACGACACAGGAGAACTAAGACCTTTTACAATCTTCTGCTCCCCTACATAGCTGCACGATAATCTTTTCCAGTATTACTGCAGAAACCTGTAGCAGGGTTAGAAATTAAATCTGGATCATGTGGGTGCTTTGATCAAACACTTCAGTAGACGTGGATCTCCTTCTTCATCAACAGCCCTTACCTTTTCCAGGACTTTACTGCACTGAAAAATTGGGGTTTGTGCTGTTGTCAGTCAGACTGACTTTCAGTAAATAAGTGTAACAACTACTTCATGTTGGGCACTTCTTATGTGCTTTCTCACACAATCTCTCTCAAGTTCTTTTACTGTATTTTCTCGAGTCTCTTGTAAAGGCAAAACATAATTAAACAGCAATTTCTACCACATTAATTATCCACAGTATAAAATAATAACAAGGCTGAAATACAGAACAAAAACATCTACTACATAATCTGGTAACAAAAGCTGGACTCAGATAAAGGGTTAAGGTATGCAATTTAATAGCAAATTACACAATCATTTTCTAATTTTCTACATGGTGAAGAAGTGTTGTGAATGATAAAGCACAGGCTCTAATTCTGGCCCTGGAGAAAAACCAGACCAAGACTGAGAGCACTGTCAACTGCATAAGCACTCTGAAGCAGAGGTTTGTAGTCAAATTCAAGGCTCATTTTTACAGTATTTCAACCTTTCTGTTTCACAACAGATACATCCACATCCTGGTAATAATGCACTTCAAGACTAATTCGTTGCCACAGAGTTTGGTATCTCTTCAGAACTGAAAAATAAATGCAAGACCAAATTTATCACTGCCTTAACCACACATCAGACTTCAGTGTGAGCAGTGGGAACCATATTTAGCCTGACAAGATTACTTCATGTTTCAGCAGTCTTTTTCCCCCCAAAGTCATTTCCATACAGATTATATTGCAAATCCCATTGTGAATGTTAGAAGTATTGTCAGATGTCAATGCTTGCATTTTATAGATATATATATAAATTTGGATTAACCAGTGCAAATAAAGAATATTTACAAATCCTTACTCTAACTAATGAGATTATGTATATGCATGTATTTTCACACTGCAGGAATGCTAAGGTTGCTATTATTTTCAAAGGTATGGCATTTAAACACAGGCAGATCAGAAAGCCACCCACCAACAAGTCCTACACATGTAGAAGACTCAGGCTGACTCCTCATTTGATCCCTCAAATATGACTTCTAACTTCACACCTTTATTGAATATATTAGAGAAGAAATTACTGGTTAATGAAAGGAGGCCAGAGTAGTTCCATCAGCACGTGAGCTGTCAGCAGTGCTGACAGAAGCTAATTAAACTCATGCTGCAGCTCTGGGACAAGCACCTCACAGCAAACACCCAATTCCATGACCACAGCTGCCCTGGGTGCGTTATTCCAGCAGCACAGCTTCCTGAGCCAGGGGTTTGAAACAGATCTGGGAGTCTTCCAACAGAGCCAATTCCAGAAATCCTGCATGGAACCTGACAAGCAATTGAGATCCATGCAGGGGTACAGACAACAGGATTCCAAAATGTTTATATTAATAAGGTACAAAAAAGCATATTAATGCAGCTGGTCAATGAGCAATGCACTAATGACACAGTTAGTAGTAGCAGTAACACACAGCAGCAGAGGTTTGGCTTGAGGAAGGGCCATATAACCTGTCCCAAACACCAATTCAAGTATGACTGAAACACCCCTGTGTCATTAGGAATGCACGGAATGAATGGCCTGCAGACCTACTGCAAATGCAACAGTGGAACTCACCTACCAAAACAGCCCAGCAAGTTTCTCTCAACTCAGGTCGCATTTCTCGTTCAGTTAAGACACATTTCTTCTCTCCTGGCCACACTTGTATCATCAATGCTCAGGCAAACCTTCCTTTCTAAAAAACCTCAAACCCATTTCTTTATTGCAGACTGACTGGTAATAAGTTACTTGTGTTTTAATAGTCAAAAAAAGTTAGGGTAACTACTCATAATATGCACACTCAGAAAAACAGCTGAACCTATGGCAGGTCAGCTGATTTTCTGAAAAAACTTACAACATGATTACCAAAGATGAAAAAACCCCAAACTTGAAATAATTTTACAGCACATGTCAGTGAGATAAAGCATTTCATTCCAAATGGATTTTCACCCTGGAACTATGAAGGGATAAACGTAACACCTAACATAGCACCTAACAGATCAATCTGTGTGTTCTTAAAACTACTAGCTTTTGTTGGGTTTGTTTCTACCATCAAGCGCATATATAGCTAAAATATGTATCCAGAAGGCATCCAGGTGATGCATGTCACAACTGTATCTACGTTACTCCTAGAAATGAGCAGTGATGCCTATTTACACAAAAAAATATATATACATACAGTTAATTTCTGAAGCACTTCATGGGGCTACTTACCCCTTAAATCGTAAAACCTCCAGTTATATCGGTGTTTTAAATATAACTGGGAACATCTGGTGATTAAATGAATACTTAAGGGCTAAAAATCTGAAAGAAACTGAGACCTGCTGTTTCTATTGCTGTTTTACTTTCATATCAAACAGCCTTCTAGCTTTTAAACGGTCAAGCAATCACAAAAGTGTCTTATTTACATCACGAAAACAAATGAATTCTGGCCATGCCCTTCCAAATCCTGCAAACCCACTGAGACTGCCAACAGAGGAATTTTGAGTGGGTTGTTTTGTGTGGCTAGGAGTTAATTAGCAATCTGATAACTACCTTACAGATGTATCAGCATTAGCCATGACAGTTAATGGCAGTGCTTTAGCACGGGCTTGTATTTCAGGAACTAAAGGGGCAGCCAGCTGGATTGCCAAAGCCAGATTACAAACACAACTTGAAACACAGTACATCTATAAATACTATAAATAAATCCTAAAAAACTCTGTGCAGCATCATGTTAGCTATGTATGAATATACTTAAAATACAGTCAAACCAACTAACTTGCAAATACAGACCCATCTTCCAATTCTAAAAAAGTCTGTCATCAGAAATTAAGTCCAAGAGCATTAAGCAGGTAACACAGCTTTCTGCTCAAGTGTATACAGAGGGAAACATTCTGCAGTCAGTGAAATACAGACTGAGAGACGCATTACGTAGTTTTAAATGTAAGTCTGATGTCAACCTTGAAAATTGCAAAACTTGCTGGAACTGTAAATTCCATTCAAAACCAAAAATTTCATTTATTTAACAAGTGTTATTGGTGGAGCAAAGCACAATCCCAATATACAATGAAAAAGAGCCATGTAACCTAGAAAATTTTAACAGACTAGTCACTGGAAGCATTTACTAATTTAGTCCAATTTGGTTTTGAGTAACTGATCAATGATCCCTGGTGCACAGAGGGAGAAGCAAAATCATATTCCCTTAAGAAAATACAACTAAGGGCAGATCAAGTTTCATTTAGGTACAGGCAAAATGCCATAAACCCCACTGTGCCAAGATGGGTCACAAGGCTTCCTTCCCCTCCTCCCTAGAAATGGTGTCCATGGAGAGATACCTTCCTCAGACTCCTCACTCCACGCTCAGAACAAGACCTATGCACAAAAGTTACAGAACTTGCACTTCAGAGCTGAACTCCTGCATTCAAGAAGAGGATGCATCCCTTTGGATCACAGTATATCTTAAGGATCCATAAGCTAAGTAGAAACCTCCCTCCCATCTTTTGGGATCTTTTGTGACACAAGCCACAGGAACAGACTACCCAATTCATGCTCTCTTTACCGGGTGCACTGATTTCCTTGCACAGAGGAGATGAAAAACAAAGCTGCCCCCTACTACTGCTGAGCAGAAAGCACTGCTGGTGAGCTGCAGAGATGTGCAAGAGATGTAGCAGCAACACAGGAAAAAAAAGTCAGTGGAAAGGAATGGCCGGCTTGGGATGCTGTGCTATGTACATACATGTCAGAGGCTGCAGGAGTTCTAGAAGATTATCACGGGAAGTACAAATCATGGGGATGGCCAAGGAAGCAAGTACAAGTCAAAATACAGACAGGAGAAAAGTAAGTACAGCAGCACCAAGATGGGTCCCACCTTCCTCATGAATATTTGCATTCTGGCCATTGTAAGGCCTGAAACTGGAAGAATTGCCCTGATTATCTCTGTGTGTGGAAACTCATCCAAATTCAGCCAAGCCCTTTGGAAAGCAATTCACGGTTTCACAGGTGCCAGCTAAAGACTCCTCAAAATGTAATAGTGCTTCTCAAAGACTCCACCTATGCTGAGTATGTGTTAACCCAAAACTCTTAAGGTGAAGACTCACATGCAACAGCAAGGGAAGACCAGCATCCCGCAGTGTAAATGAAGCCACCCCGACCAAACTAAAACCGAGGAATCCTGATCCTAATCCCTGTGCCCATCCCACAGAGCTGCAGGGGAGCAGTCACAGAAGCAGCAGCCAGCACTTGGACCTATCTACCGCTCTAACTCCTGACAATTCCCTTCCCCTGGACAGCACAGGACAGCAAAATGCCCACTGAGCTGAAGCAACACACAACTGGAGATATTCTAAAGAAAAAAACTAATTTACAGCCTAATTTTGGCACCCATTACCAGGGACTACTCATCACTTGACTATTGCTGTGCCTCCCTCCTCTGAGAAATGCACCAAAAGCTACACAAGAATGAAGAGAGTTAAGTCAGTGTGACCTTCTACCTAAAGTACCTTTTACACTTTCTAAAGTATTTGCTTTATTTTAGCCTTTAATATAAAGCAAAATTACTCTTCCTCAGATAGAGTAGTAGAAATGAAATATTAATTATGACAACAGTTTAGGTAAATTATTAAATCAATTTGAAATACACTTCTCAAAACTCTTTCATAAAGTTTATTTTTACATCTCATTTAAGCCGCAATCCATTACCAAAGCAATCATCTATTATTTGACCACATATTCCTGAGGTTCCTTTTCTGCAGTGATACAGACAAATCGCGTTTGACACAAACACACCTTGAAAGCTCAAGGCATTAATGCAGAAATACAAAGAAACAAGCCATGAAAACACGGCTACACCGTACTCTGCCATTCGACGTAGTATACTAGCTATTTGTGCTATTAATGTTAGCACAAAGCTAACAATATGTTATGTCTATGTTAAAAAGCTGCTAGCTGAGGATAACCTAATTTCATTTTTCAGGTACCATCACCTAGAAGCTACAACAGAAATATCTGGTGTATAGTCTGCAAAAACAGCTGACAGACAACATTTGATGCAGAATCTCGATAAAACAAGAGGAAATGCTTGCTTCGAAAGACTGTAAGGTTGCAGTTCCTGTGTCACTGGACCAGAAATAACATTCCTTACAAATACTGGTATCACTCTGCATATGATGGCAGATGCAATTCTTTGATCGTTCAAAATAATCCCTTACCAAAATTTTAAACTTAAGTGCAACCGCAGCCTTGTTTTAACAGAAAATTTAAACTTGCACGGAAGTCACATCATTTTTTTCCGGATGAAAAAGCAACACAAATCAGGCCTTATCAGGAAACAAAATTAAAATCTTTGCATTATTGCAGGCCATTTTTCTAGAGGAGCAGCTTCTCGTTATCCCGTTCTATTAGGAGTTCTAGAGGAAAACAGATGAAGGGAACGACAAGAACAATTGTAAAAAAACAAAAAAGAAAAAAACAAACAAACAAACAAAAAAAAAACCAAAAAAAAAAACCAACCCAAAAAAAGGGTTAAAATGCTTTTGCATTTTGGCGAGGTGAGCGAGATGCAGTAAAACAGCTGGATTTCAGAAGGCCGGGAGGTGCCAGGACCTTTTCCCGTGAGAGCGCGGCCAGGGCCGCGCTGCAGCCCCGCGGCTCGGGGCAGGCACAGCGCATTTTCCTCCGGAGCCTGCGCGGGTCCGGCCGCGCGCCGGGCCCGGGCAGCCCCGGCCGCCACCGCTTTAATGCCGCTCTGCGGCCGACAGCATGGGAATATCAAGTTTGAAAAAATAATAGTAATAAGAACACATATTTAAAAAGCAGAGGGGGAAAAAAAAAAAGCCCCAAACAACGGGGAAAATGTAAAAATAAATGAGCCCCCCCGACTCAGGCACGGCGGGCGCGGGGCCCGGAGCGCCCCGGCCCGTGCCCCCCT
>NW_024581131.1:563472-810516 GCF_017639235.1 Corvus kubaryi
GCGCGGGGCCGCCGCCATTTTGTGCCGCGGGCGGCGAGGCGCCCGCGCGCCAGCGGGGAGCGGCGCCATTTCCTGCCCTCCCCCGGCGGGCGCCGCGCGGAGCCGGCAGCGCCTGAGGCGCTGAGGACGGGGAGGGGACGGCAGCGGCCGCCGGGCCCTCCTGGGGAGCGGATCCGGCTCGGCCGGGGCCATCCGCGCCCCCTTGGGCCGTGCGAGGGGCCGCGTGGCCGGGCCGGGGACAGTGAGCGCTCTGCCCTTCCCTTCCCGGCCTCCTGCCGGATTATCTCCGGCTGCCATTCCAGCCCGGCTCCGGGGAAGAAGGACGCTGTGCTTAAAGCTATGCTTGGGAGTGTTTATCCTTACGTGATTTTTAGGTATGAAAACGTGTAATAAATAGTCCAGCAGCTCCCAGTCTACAGCAAGCAAAGCGTGTTACGGTTAATTCCGCAGGCGATTTTTCTTGCGCAGTTGACGCGAATGCTCCCCAATGATGGGACAGTAAGCCCAGCTAATGGCCGGTTTTTCTTTCTTAATGTACTGTTTCCTAATTGTAAGTTTTAAACCAAGTACAAACTGCAGCCATCAGTTTGGTTCAAGGTACAGCAGCAGTGAAATACCCGAGATAAAATCCTATTTCTGATTTGCCAACTCCCCTTGTATTAATAATTATTTATTAACATCTCTGTGAAATGCTGCAATCTCTATTTCCCATTCTGAAGTGCTTTATGTTTCCAGCATCAACAGTTTGCTACAAAAAGCAGAAATACACAAACCAGTTACATGCCATTTAACATAAAGCTACATATTGATTGAAAAGTAACTGATAATCAGCAGCAGACAAAGCTTTTCCACATGGCTCATTCTGGGTACGTAGAAGGTTCCACGGAGAAAATAATCAACCCATAAAACTTACCAGGCATAATTAAAATCATCTGCATGTTTATTGACAGGTAGTCAGTAATTACTCCACTGCAGAATTGATAAATCTTGCAGTATCAGTTCTAAGCTATAAGAGATTTGAACAGAGCTTTGCTGTACCATGCTGGCACATATTGATAATTCTTTTAAGACAGTGATGTAGGGAAAAAAAAAGATTAAATTCACCCAGTATGTTGGCATTTTAAAAAACTGCCTATTTTTTATATTTAACACAGTTGAAGAGAACTGTGGTTGTGCCTAACATTTGTTCAGAGAAATATTTTGGAGGGAAATACAAACCTTACACACAACTTGAGGACTCTACTGTAGGGATACAGCTACATTCAAAACACCACACTGAAATAAGTGAAGATAAGGATTTGCTTTAGATGTTTATTAATCCAAGGAGATCTTCCATAATAGAAAAAACAGAGGCTTTAAATTTCCCAGCTCTTCCTTTAGAGTTGCATTATCCTTGAAAATGGAATGGATAAGTGCAAGTTCTAGAAGGAAGATCAGTTTTTAATTTGACATAAGTGTATCACTGAAATTGATATATTGCATCACAAAATGCGCTATCACCACCAACAACAATGCAAAATTGTTTTGCAATTGATATAAATACATTTCTTGGAGCAAAGGAAAGCAAAGTTCTAGATCCATTCTTAAAAAAGATGCTCCTTGCTAACCAGTCTAGTGACACATAAAAGCACCCTTGAAGTAAGACTGTATTCCTCACACCAAGATAAAATTCTTCCCTTGACTTGTGACTTGAAAAATATAATTGTTCCAGAACTGACAATGGCACTAAAACTGGTGATTTCCCCCTATTTTTTTGTCATCTGCTTTATACATGAAGCCTTCTCACTGCTGCTGTCACATCTTCAGCCACAAGGCCCAAGTGGCTCATCTGTCTTCAAAGGTTCTCATACATTTTTTTGGATGCATATGGAGGTAAGCAGATACCCAACAAGCAGATGTCCAGAAATGATTTATGTCAAACTGGGTGATCCCAAGGACTGCACAGGGGAAGGCATGCTGGAAGTAAGTCTGTCAGCTTTTCTACAAAAATAAAAACCCTGTCTACAGATTCCCTGGGGGCTGAAGCATACCTGGACGTGCCCATGAGTTACAGTCACAAAACCCCAAGTAAGTTCTGCTGTGTGCACTTGGCCAGTCACCTAAAGATGCACAGGAACTATCCTGGCTCTCACACCACCATGAGGATGGGTATTCCCATCCAAGGCCTCATTATTTAGGCTTTTTCTCATCGGGTGCTTTTCTTCTCAAGTGTCCCTTTGGTACTGGGGTAGGGCAGCGTGGCACTGCAGAGCTGGCTCAGTGAGTGTCCCATCTTGGCACCCCAAGCACAGGGAAGCATTTGCCAGAGCAAGGCAGCCCGAGAGGAGGGGCTGGAAAACCCCTCCTGCTGCCTGAGAAGTGCCAGCACCAGTGGAAGGCAGAGCGTGGGGCTGGGCAGCTCAGCAAGGAAACCCCAAACCACCACCAAATCCTGCTACTCTGCTGATGCAAAAAACCACACCACACAAACCAATTTTCTGAAGACTGCATTTTGAGTATCATAATATATATATATGTGCATTTCATTTTTACAGATAAAAACTCAGTTTATTTTTAACCTGTATTTAAATTTTGGAGGCTTACATTAAATTAAGGTAGCTTGTTTAATATCAATTGTAACAGCAGGTGACATTTTTATATAAAAACAGCCTAAAGAAAAAAAAAAAAACCAACCCAAACATTTGATTTAAAAGACCTGACACCAATGATCTCAAGGCAAGATCAAACGCCAATGGATTTTGCTTTTAGAAAAAAAAAAAAGGGGGCATTAAAGCCAACCCATTCACAGCCTCTCCCTGCTGGCTTCTTCATACAGTGGTTTTGATAGTGGTCCCAGAGGGAACTGTATTTTGCCTCTCTAGCTAAAATACTAGTTACTATAGCAACTTTGAAGGAAGAAAATTGTGGCTTCAAAACTGAAAGATTGGCAAAACTTCAAATACACTGTCTGGATCAGGCAGACAACAGCACACACGAATGCTGCAAGTGCAAAAAGAGGGGGAATGAAATGCAGGAGTAGTGCACCTGCACTACCATGAACTGGAAAATATTTTGCACAACTGGGGAAAAAACTGCATTTATATACCATAGCCCAGATCAGCCAATGACACTGTTGTGTTTTTAACAGACTGCATATGTAGATGTTTCACCCACACACTTCAATTGACCTTAAGAACTTCACATCTTATTTACCTGCTTTAGAAAGGATAGCTTTTTCTTTGTGCTTACAGTACACATTTGTTCACTTTTCTAGCTTGTACAGTGAAATCTTTAAAAAAAACAAAGGACACGGAGGGTGTTGCTATTTTTTCTTTAGCAGCAATGAAATATCACTAACCCCTTTTTACATATCCGAATTCAAGTCACAACCAGAGGTGACTGCACCACAAAGTCACCAGGTACGAAACTGCTAGTTCATTTTAAATTAATAACTTGAAATTATTTTCCCCAATACATCCCTTATTCTTTATTTTTATAAACAGCAAACATTTTGCTATTTTTGTACATAGGCTAGCAGGCTTGTTTCAATATGAAAGTGCTAATTAATTTACAGATTTATCAGTTATGTAGTGCTACATTAAGTGTCCAATATTCTACATATGAACATTCTTGATAAATGGAAATGATGAAGATTAAGTAAGGCTATCTGATTACCTTATCTTATTTACATTAAAAGAATAGACACCCAGTAGGTAGCGATAAAAGGGAAAGAAACTGGGCAAATACTCATACTGCCACAGGTGTAAAAATTAAGTCTGCCTTCTAGCTTGAACTGTAAATGAGACATTTTAAATAGTCCTGCAGCCCATGTCTAGGTTTTTCTCCTCAGAAAAAGAAAAGCTGCCTTCATGACATCCCCTCTTGATTTCCGATCTCCAAAGTGTGTCATTTGAAGCTTTAAATTCAGATTCTTCCTATCTTCAAAAAAACCTCTGGTTTGCTTTCCAGTATTAGGTTGTATAATCAGGTCCCACTTCTGGGGCTTTTGTCCAATCTATTTATAAATTAGTTTAGAGTGAGTTGTAGATAACATGAACCAGTTCTGGAACCACTATTGGGAGGAACACAAGCTCTTCACTACAATCACACAGTAGCAGGAAAAGTTATAATTCAATTCATTCCTGGGGCAGGGCCTCCAAAATTAAATGAAGTTGGCACAACTGGAGCATTGAATTTGTATCCTCCATGCTTTTCAATCATTTTGGATTCTAAAACAAAACAAAACAAAACAGAAGGAAGATATTTTAGTGTGTGTGTAGGGGGGAAGACAGACCAAGGTTCTGTGACTGACTACTTTGAGTCTCTCAGAGATACAGGTTTAACCTGGGGTTACCCAACAAAGGAATCAGCACCCACACGTGGAAATGTGCTAGGCCCCAAAGAACAGATGGACTATTTACTTATTTTAACTTCTCAATATTGTTAAAGCCATGCTTAAATGAATTTGTACTTGAAAAAGCCCAAACTTTAGCTTTTGGACATGACTAGTTTAGAAACAGGACCTGAGTGAATGCTGCACTTATAAACTTGGTAACAGGCACACAATTCTTTCTGGTTAACATCAACACACCTTGCAGTCAAATCAGTAACAGAACACATATACAAAAAAGCAGTACGTAGATATTGGCTGAATTTTCAGTGTTCCTATCTCGATTCAACAATATAAGCAGAAATGGCTACTGAAGCACCAGAAAAAGACTTTTTACACATGCTGCTACCCAAGCAGATAATTTGGATTTTAGGTTACTAGACCATGAAACATAATTCTGAGAGAAAACTATCCAGTTCATCACTTTTCATTTTCAGCCAAACCTTAAGATCTTTAGACATCTAAGGTCCACATATCCATCACTGTAACTACCAGTGATAGTTAAGGTGTCTGGTTTTATCATCCTTCAAACACTGCTGTAGGACAGGTTTTACTATAAGAGGTTTTCACAAGCTCTAATACATGGACAACTGAAAATCAGGTTGGTAATTTAGGTTGTACCTTTGCTACAGTCTAGACAGTGCAGAAGGTGGTTTGTATTATTCCTAGGCCAAGATAACAACACTTACTAATGTCTTACATTGGTCTTAGAGCTTTCTCCTAAATCAAAACAGTTGCAATCTCTCTGGGAATACAGGACAGCTCATATTATCTATCAAATCTGCATTTTGGCTCTGGTTCTTTGGGAACAGGCCAGAAAGATGTTGCCATGGCTAATGGAGCATGGGGGGAGAATCCCTCACAGCTCCACAAAAGACAGATCTCTCAGCATATGGAAATTCTTCTAAGCTACATTAGTGAGGGAGAACTGTATTTCAAATCCTTCTAACAGGATGTCCCCATGTGTGGTGGGTGGCCTAAATGTAGTATCAGTGTGCTCTGACAGTAGGCAAGAATTTCCCATAAGGATCTGGTTGCTTTAACTAAACTTCACAACTTCTCTGAAAAAAACAGTACAAACCGAACAAACAAACACATACTTCAAACATTTTTATCTCCATAAAATGCAATAGTATATAACTTCATCATATAATATCTACTGCTTGACAGGGGTCACAGTGAAACTGTATTTTATAACCATTAAAACTGGATCATTCTGAGCATTTACAAGCTTTGTGAGGTAATTTAGGCTGTGCTCTCATAAAAAGCACTTATTCAATGTGTATTGTTACTACCAATCTTTTTATTGAAATATTTCTGAATTTCTGTTTTGAAGCATCTATAGCAATTGCTCAATAAGACAGAGGATAGGAGGCTGGACTGATCCCTCAACATTCAGTCTTGACTTTAGAGTGTGATATATACTGGCTTATTCTCAAAAGAGAAAACCTAGGAAAAAAGAAAAAGATGAACTGAATACAGATTTAAAAATCTGTATTATCTGTAATGTTCTGATATATTTAATGGGCTTAATGATGTGGCTTTACAGATGGATACTACTTTTGTAATTTAATATCCTCCTACCCACAGAATCCTTGTCTATCCCAGCTGGACTATGTCACATCTTAGGAAATAATTTATCAGCCGCTTAATGTGTTTGTTAACATACTTGGAGTTCATCTACCTTCAGATAATCAAATCAATTGTTTTCAAATCCAAGCAATGAGGACAAATATGCTTTTATTTCCTTTGCCACTTCCCCAAGTGTTTCTACCATTCCTCCCACCTGTGGTATTGCCATCCAGGTTGTGCATTGAGGCTTTGTTACCTGACAATCTTAAGAGACTTCAAACAACCCTGCTTTGATGGAGACATTATCAGGCTTGAATTATAGGCTTTTTAGTATTATGCTTCTTGAGCCCATCCAGGGCATTCAAAGAGCAAAAGGAGCCATTAGTGGTATAAAGGGGTGCAAATACCATGTGCTGCCCGCCGCTGATCTGCCAGAGTCGCTATGTCCTGCAGCTGCTTCCTTTGCTCTTCGTTAAGGCCCTGTGTCAAAGCCTGGTACCACACAGGGTTACGGTTCTGAATTGCTGCAGCAGAAAGAAAACATAAGCAAAAGGGAAGCGTTGATTAGAATGTTCTATAACTCAAAGCTTACTCACTGCCATTTTAATCAGAATAATATTCTGTTATGGTTACATAATTCAAGACACTTAAACACTACTACAGCTTCTGACCTCTTCCCTACCAAAGTAAGTTCATTCAAGCATCTTCTCCTGCTCTGAAAGTTTAATGACGGCTTCCCCTTTCCAAAGAAAGGAATGCTTCAAGCACGTATTGGAAAGCCTGTTTGGAACTTTTGACAGGTTCTAGTTTACAACAGGGTACACTAAAGTTAAAATGTAACTTGTTGGCCAGGAAAGGAAATCCAGCTACTTACTCTGAAAAATTGTTTTAAATATCTGATATTCATCAATAGGGTTGTCTTCATCATCAATAATTGTGGAATAGCCTTCCAAAGCAGTCTCTTCAGCATCATCTTCTTCCCAGTCTTCATCATCTCCGTCTTCACCTGCCTGTTTTGCTAGAATTTCTAGATATTCTTGACCATCTTCATCAATGTCATCTTCGTCACTCCCCAGCTCCTCTAAGTTAATTACAACACACAAAAAAAGTTTATCTTGAGAACAGCAAGAACAATTCTTTAGAAATGTGGCTAATTATGTAAAACAGGCACTGGAAGTGGTAACAACACAGTGCAGGCTAGAAAGGGGGGAGCTCATTTAACTCAGCCCTGGAAGTTAGTTTTAAGAGGGACTGGAAAATAAATCAGAAGTTATCAAGTTGTCAAAAGTGGTCAAAGTTGTCAAAAGATGTCCAGTGTTCTACTGCAGCACTTCATTTTTAGAATTAGGGTATTCAGAAATTCCACAAAGGAACTGAGTATCTCCATGAGAAGAAAATGAAACATGCAAAACATCGAAGTTTCCATCTCCATACCTGTTTCCTCATCCTCTTCAGCTTCATCATCATCATCGCTGTCATTTTCATGCTCTGCATGACAGGCATATGCTCTTTTCAATCCATTAAACAAAAGGATAAAAGCTGGCAGGATCTGCCCAGCAACTTGATTTAAAACCTGTGGTATTTGCTCCAGATCAATAAGAGCACACAAGCCAAGCACACACATCTTTCTATCATGAAGTCTACAAAACAGAAGAGTAAAAAAGTTGCAAGTTTTGTCATGATTTACAAGCAGGTCATACACAGGTGTATCACAGAGAATGATCTCCAAAAGTGGAAACACTTACCCCAGGAAACAGTCCACGTCATTAAGCCACTGTGTTATGAAGTGATTGGTGACAGGCTCCACGTTATTGGGGAAACGAAGATTTTCCAACGTATTTAATAGTAAATGAGGATTGTAATACAAAGCAGCTATGGCAACCTGGAGGCACATGGTTCGCAGTTCACTGGTTTTAACTTCTCTGGTCAGTCTCTCCAAGGCAGCTTCCACAAACAAGGGTATGCACTGGATAGTGAGAACATTACACACTCAGTGATCAAAAATAAAATTTGTCCTTCTGTACTTCAACAGTCTGGCACATAAACACAGATGGCATAAAATGGAGTCGTTTTTAATAGCCAGCAGAAGTCAGATACAAAGATGAAATGAAAATGTGAAAATATTTAATCACATGGATTTTGTGTCATCCTGCACAGCAAATGTAACTTCTGGTTCTATAATCTTGTTATTAAAAATGGAAAATAGAGGAAATGTGTACACTAGGAAGTCCAGAAAAAATCAGCTTATTAATCTCTCAAATTCCAACTTCCATACGTGCATAATGAAGTCCCTGGTCTCTCTATTACACTGACTCGGATTCTAGGAACTTTATTTTCATTGTTCCTTATTTCAAAGCTATGAGCATGACAGATTGAACAATTTTCATTAAATATTCACTAGAAGAATATTCTTAGAATGCAATAAATTGACTTTTTGGAACCAAGATGCTCCTGAGGTGGCACTGTTCCAGATTCATGAAAACACCAGAGTTTTGCAATGTCCTAAACTCTGGAGCCAGAGTGTGCAGAAACTTTCTGCAGTGAGTAACTCTGAAGTATAAGGCAGGATTATCAGTTGCACAACACAAACTGCTTGTAACAAAACTCATGTTGATACATAATCAATTAATACTACACAATAAAATCTTTTTGAAATATTAGTTTTAGCAACCAAAGTTGTTACCAACCTGGTCAATGCCACGCCCTTTACACTGAAGAATAATTACTTCTAACAGCTTTGCTGCATGACATTCTGCATCTTCTCCAGCAACTCCTGTAAGGACCTGAAACACAGCCATTACTGGTGGTGGTATCCCCTCAAGGACTATTCTCTATATACTGCTTTGCTCTGAAAAGCTGGCATGAATTTACCCCCTCTAACAATGCCAGCATCAACAGCCATCAGTGAACAGCCAAATCTACAGCAAAGGCTCAGTGTGACAACCACAGACTGAAAACTGCTGAATATGGGCAAAACTAACCTACGTGTACAAATATTCAGTAACTCTATGGATGCAGAGCTTACCACAGTTACTGTAAAAGCATCAGCTGCCATTTTGCAAAGGGTTATTTCCATACACAAAACTTTTCCTATGTATTAATATATTAAATTTCGTAGTTTTATTTAGAAAAATGGAATATCCAGTGGAAGACCATGCAGTATCTAAAACTTGTGTTAAATATTTGCTGTTCTCAGCTAGCACCAGTCACTGAGTGGTCGTGGCAGACTAATTTTTTTATACATTAACATTCCAAGAATTTACAAACACCCTAACTGGCCTGGTTGCAACTTGTTTTCAAACAAAGGCTTGCATGAGTTATTCACTACTATTTATAGAATACTAAAATAGTTATTCACTATAATATTTAAACATCTTCCAAAGAATTACTCAGGAAATACCACGGGCAGCACAGCTCACAGTTCACCAAAGCTCTTATATAGACACCACACACCATATCCAGGAGTGGAAAACTGAAATCCCCACAGATTACTGTTAGAGATGATAAAACATTAACACCATCTTATAAAGAAGTATTCCTTTCCTCACATGGGGCTAACATTCTGGAAAGCTGCATATTCTGCATTTTGACTGGACAGAGAAAGCCCAGTTGGCAGCTACCTGTAATACACAGTAGAATACAGAAACCCTGCCCAAAAGTGCCTGCACTGAGTCAGAATAACTGCATTCTGCTCCCAGCTTTCACCACAGACTTGGCACGAACTTGGGAAAATAATATCCTATTCCTGTCCCTTTACCTTCCATCCCTACTCCACTTGTTTAGCTAACAGGTATCAGACCTTCAGCACACACACAGCATGGGTATCCTGGCCATGGTGAGGCTACAAATCCCAGACAAAAGAATCCACCTACCTTTTGCCATCTGTCTTGCATGCTCATATGCACAAAGTGTATTGCACCAAACCTGGTTTGTTTATTCTGCTTTTGTTGTGTATGATTTATTTTTCCCTTCTGCCAAAGGCATATATCTGAAATTTTGATGCAATCTCTTTAAATTTCTCTGCAATAACTTAGTAATCTGGGGACTCTCGGAGGATGTTAGCAAAATACTTTAAAGAGCAGATGTCAAAAGCTCTTGTGGAAAAAAGTACCCAGTTTAACACTGTTATTTCTTCAGAGATTGCAGGTTTTGTTACCACACAGGAATCTACTCACCTTCTTGCACATACTGTAGATCATTTCAAGATATTTTGTATCTGACAGAAGTGTATCTGTATCAACAGTAACATAATTATGCAAGAGAGGCATCATATCTGTATTAAAAGAAGGACAATCACAGTTAGGTATTGTCTGCATGCTATTAAAATCAGGTTGAAATCTGTGTATTAATAATTACAGTTGCTGCTTAATGTTTGCCAAGGTAAGTCTGTGCAAGTCATAGGTGCCTTGGCAAAACAAGTCTGCCAGCAGCAGCAACAGCAAAATAAAATACTTTATGTGTAACCTCACTTGAGTGTTTTTCTAACATTTCAGTCATGATGCAATTCATTGTATGGCTGAAACTGCATCCATGAAACCATCTGGCTTCCTGATTTATTTATATTACTTACCAGTAAAATAATCAAAACCATCCTGCTGGAAGACTTCAAACACAAGAGGAAGAAGCTGCCACATTTGTGCAGAAACCTGTTGGCAGGTCAGGCTATGAGCCAAGGAAAAGATCTCCTCGTAGAACTCTAAAACAAACAGAATCTAGGTAAATATAATGCCCATCCCATACACTTTTAAAAGTAAGCCAGCAGAAGTATGGATACCTAATACATGCTGCTGCAAAACTGTTCCAATCACTTGCAAACAGATCCCTTCCAGCTGCTGGGTAATCTGAAAAAAAAAGAAAAAAAAAAAAAGGAGATGTATGACTATTTTCAATACTTGGGAGTTGAAATTAAACACATTTTAAAATTTGTCAAAGCAGTTTCTATATATACAATATAGTTTTTAAAATAATTAGAAATGTCTCACATTTTAGAGCACTAAATGTGTAAGAGCAGCACTCAGCCAAGTATTTGCAAGATAGCTTTCAATACAAGGCATTTGTAGAGTATTGGAAGAATCTCATTACAGGGCATCCTTTAAAAAGAAAATCCTGTCAGTAATCCTATGCACCAGTTCAGTTCCATTAAAACACTGTAAGCAAATCCATATATCAAAGGAGTAAATTATGGAAATCACAGGAAGTATTTCCTGTTCCAGAAAATAAACTAAAACCAAAAAAAACCCCAAATACCAAACCCCTTCCCAAACCTAGCTTAGGATGTTCATATGGTATGGAGACCATTGGTCTAAATGCTGGTCCTACAGATTCAGTCAGTGTTCCCAATAAGTATTTATTATTCCATGGAATAGCTAACAAACCCGTCATTAACCTGTTGGGGGCACTCACCTAGCACTCACAGGGACAAGTAAGGGTTGAGTTTCTGGTCTTAGCTATGCAGAACAGGATTTGAAACTAACCTGCTAAATACCTTATCTGTTGGAACACTGGTCATCCTGTGTGAGATATCTCTAAATATAAATGTTTACTGGTCAACATCTTCAAATTGAATTCCTCAGGACTAGCATATTGTTACACAGACTTGTAATTTAGAAGGCAAGGATTTGCTGACAAAAACAAGTACATGACAAGCTTGATGAGCAGCTCTAGCAACAAGTAAATGAGCTGATCTGGTCCTTGGTTTATTGCATGGCAGCACTGGACTCTGCCCTTGGGAATTCATATGATGCTGCTTCTCTAGTGAAGTCTTCAGAGCCCTCAGAGTAGAGTTTAGTACTGAACTCTTCAGTCACTAAAAAAATTATAATGTATTTATTAAAAGACAGTAGCTGACTTTGTCAAGAAGGATTTTAACCAGAAACAGCATCTTTTGAACTGGCTGTACTCTGGACAGAAGTGAATCCATTCAGTACAACAAAACAAAATGACAGAAGTTTTCATCCCAGTGGAAAATCCTCCAGGGCAGATGAGGCAGGTAAAATGCCCCATCACTGAGCACAGCCACAAGAGCTGTGTTTACCCACATCAATTCTGTCACAGAGCAAACCCAGTCAGCAGAGTCAATGTTTGGAGCTATGTGAAGCTTTGTCTGTTTTGTTTGAAGGGCAGACCTCATCAAATCAGATGTGTGTTTCCAGCTGAGCTGACAGAGTTCCACCTGCTACAGACACATTGCTCCCACTGTTTGAACAAGAAGCTGGATTCTTATGGGAAATACTGTGGCAACTCTATTACTGCATGCATTGCATTAGAAATGTGACCCACTCTGTTGCAACTCAGCCACATGATTAAGTACTTCACTGTTTTCTATTTTAACATCTTTTTGGTCAAAAGGACAGTTTTTCAGGTAACAATGCCAGGAACACTGCAACTATAAAGGACTTACAGTGTCTTAGACCATACGTATCAGCTTTAGAGTAATTTTTACTTACTTCCTTGTGATCTTCAACTACACTGAGAAGTGTATCGATAGTATTCAAGATTCCCATTGCTGTCACTGCTTTGTCATCACTGCCCTCTTCATCTGGACCAGTCTGGATCACCTGGTTAAATGTCATTGCCTGCACGTAATAGCAGAACAAGCCATAACTATGACACCAAGTTGTGAAAGTCTGACGTCCTACACAATTTAAGAAGGACTTCTGCTGAGAAAACATGTACAGATAATAGCAGGTGACTGCTCTGCTCCAGAATTTTTCAGCATGATAAAATCTGAATGTTAAGCTGCTGGAGCTGTCGCCCTTTATCATGAATGAAAACATATAAATGACATTATGTCCCATGCAAAAGAATACATTTTCTCCTGGTAAGTTCTTCTGCCACAAGGTTTCCTCAGTAGCTGAACTAGACCAGAACACTTGGCAGGCATTCCCAGAGAAGACAAGCAAACAACTCTGTTTTAACTCCAAGGCAAGGGCCTTTAATAGGGAAGCACTGAGCTGACCTCTGCTTGTGCAAACATTAGTACAACTTGCTAGATATGGACATTCAAGTTCTGAATTCCTCCTGCAGATTCAACTTTATTTTCACACCAAATCTTTCATTAAAAATCTGCTCTTTAATTTAATATTTTAAACCAGACAACATAAGTGACATTTTAGAGACTATCTAAAGTGTGCTACCAATTTCATTATCATCATTATCAGGAGAAAATATACAAAGATTTTGCAAACATTTCTAAAATTGTTCTTAGAAATTTCCACTTGGTGTAAGTTTGAAGCCACTTTTGGTGTAAAACTGTTTAAATAGAAGACAATTACTTGTATCAATGCACTTAGACTGCAGTAACAACAGCTATTCACTGATGGTCAAACTCAACTATCATTTTTAAATACCAATCTTTCCCATATTAAACATCTTCCCAAGCCACCATAAAGTCTCACCAAATGCTGTGTCATTTCTACTGCAATTGGGGTAACTTCTTCACTATATTCACAGATCATCTTCTGAATCACATTAGTAAGATCATCATTTTCAGTCTCTCTTATAATATGAAGCAAAGCTTGCATTACAGGTCTAATGAATGGAGTAATATATTCTTTAGCTGTAAAAAAGGTGGAATGTTTGAATTAACATTCTTAAAAATCCATAGATCAGTGTAAGAACCTCAATATATACTTTATTTAGTGCTTCAGCATTAACATGCCAAAACCATGGGTAGTATAAATCATTATAGCAATACTACCATTCAGAAAAAAATTTAATAGCAATATATAACAAGAGGAACAAAATTAAGTAAGAAAACCAGAGCTCTGCAGTCTGAGTTCATAAAATCCAAGATTACCGATCAATGCAAATGTTAATTGAATGGGAATGGGTACATACACATCTTTGTCAAACGACCTGAAGTATTAAATAGAGAATTTGTTTGCTTTGTGGCTTTTATGCCAGCTTCAGGAATACTAAGCCATGTAAAACCTGCCTGGATAAAGACAGCTTTTTTTTTTTTTTTAAATAAATTTTAACATGAATGAATATATGTCAAGACAGATATTGCCACTGTATTTCTGATACAACTATTAGGTGCTACAAAACTGGATTTACTGTACCATGAAGCTCTTCTTTACAATGTTTTAATAATCATAATGTCTTATACTGTTAAAATGTATTTTATTGTATTATTTATTGAAAATTTTAAACTTCTCTAGCTGAAAAATTATAGTAAGTGATTACAAGTCACAATTGCAAAAAGGAAATTAATATCAGAGAAGAAGAGAACAAGCCTGCCTGAACATCACAAAGTTAACACCTATTCCATTAAAGCTCCCTGTAGCTGTAAGAAAGAGGGCTCCTACCTTTCTCTTGATTACTGATAAGAACTTGAAGAGCTATTGCAGCTTCCACTTTCACAGGCATTTCCCTATCATCTATCAGACACCGTCTTGTAAGTTCTAAGGCTGTCTGGAGATTCTGGTCACTTTTAAATTTGACTTCACAGAAATAATGAAGAACCCAGCAAGCCTGAAAAACACCACATTGAACAAATTCAGAGCTGCAAAACCTACCAAGAGGATTATCAACTACTTGTATACCCATAACCCACACAAATCATTGAATCTGAGGTACAACTCCTGTTGAATAAAGATACTACAAAACTTTTTAGTGATGAAGATGTTTGAGAGTGTGGAGGCTGGTCAGTGGGAGGCTCGTCCTGCAGACATCACTAGACCAGTACTATGATCTCAGGTTCATCTTTGGCCACAGGTTTTGTGTGAGCAGTACAGCCTATATGCAAAACACACATAGACCCTACCACCAGACACAGATGGGAAACTGTGCACACAACGCTGCAGCCATTTCCAAACTACACAGCAGCTGTTTACAATCACACATGAACACTAGTACTCATCCCTGAATAAGTGTACAATTTATTAAGGAAAAGGTGCAGAAAGGAGAGCATCTGTAAGAGGGAAAAAGTTAAAGATTTCTGAACACTTCAGTTGGAACAGACAGTGTACCTCAACAGTAAATGCCACACTTCCTTACCCGTGCTCTCATGTAACCCAGCTCACTGCTGAAGAGAGGGAACACATGATTCTGCAACATATATTCCATCTGATCCTTATAGATCTTTTTCTGCCAAAATATAGAGAAGTACATCAGTTTAAAACTTCATATAAAAATGTATTTCTAACCCAGTAAAAAAATGTCACACATGATAAAGTGTGAACAGTGTAACAAAACCCTCAGACTTTTTACTTATCCCTTTATTAAAGTCAATTATGCAACAATGATCTCCTGTAATAGTAATTAAACTTGGATCCTACATGGATTTTGTAAATTTTCAATTATAATAGTGACCCTTTTCCCCCAGCCATTTTTTCACCCCAAGAGACACTTTTTAATTAGCAGCACATTGGCATCAAAAGCAAAAGTGGTCAGGAAAACTTCTTAGAGCTGTGGTCCAAATACAAGTCCTAGCCATGCATCTGTTTTGCTACCATTTTAACTGAGCAAAGTCACTAATTTCATTTTATTTCCTCTCTTCTATACACAAAAAGAGTTCATTAAATCAACAGCCTCTCATTGGATGCATTTTGTTCCTTCCTTCCACAAAAAAGGGAATGTAATTAAGTGTAGCACAGAAATGGTGTAGTAATTCTCACTAGAAGCACAGAACCTTAAAGGAACTTAAAACAATAATGTGAACTCGAACATGACCTATAAAACTTTAGCAATTAAGTAATTAAGCTGACATTAAACCCAAAACAATTAAGTTCAACAGCTTAAAAAACCTTGGCAGCAATTCAGAAACTTGTGAACTCAGAGCTATTTGCATTTCTTTTAAGACACTATATGTTAAAGAAAGCATAGGAGGGACAAAAAAGAATGAAAAGAACCACCAGATTTGTTATGCTTACTTTTAGGAGAATTTCAGCCAAAGAACCAATCATATGTAAAGCACCATCTTTTTTGCGAGGGTCAGCATTTGGCTCCGTGAGGATTTGATAACAAAAGCCCATTGTCTTCTGCAGGACCTACATTACATGTAAGGTTAGTCAAAGTATTCCAATCAGCCATCTCAGAGACCATTCTCAGTGTTCTGAAATGCTAAAATATCTAATAGTCTGCTCCAAGTCTGGAATTTGGGCAATGTTTTATGTCTTTGTTACAAACACACAGTGTTCTTGATAGATGGGTCCTAGGGGAATTTGCAAATACAAAAATCACAAACAGACCAGTGCAAAATAAATTTGAAATTTCAAATTTTAGCATACTATGAGAGCAGAAAAGTAAAACTTATATTAATAGCTCTTTCAGCAAATAAACTGAATTTAGCAAGTGTGATGTTTCAGTATAATCCTTGAACAGCTTACCTCTTTCCTTTTACTACATGATGTAAACAGTAATGTCTGAGCAGCAGTTGTTGGAGAAATGAAGTCTTCGAATACATCTGTTAAATAACATTGCAACAGTTACAAATTCTGGTCCTTTACTACAGTTCATGATCCCAACGTACTTAATATGAAAAAAACCCCAGTAATTTTCCTTTCAGGTGGTTAATGGTGCTTGCTGGCTACAGATATTCCAAGACCAAAGAGTAACACGTGGTTGGATACATATGTTTCATGTTTTTCACGATCACTGCCTCTACATGTCTAATTTAAAGCTGTATGTCTCTTATTTTTAAGATAAATCTTTTGTAACAGTAGAACCAAGTAACAACAGTCAAGTTGTGACATAGATGTTATTTGCTCTACAGGCCAGCACACAGCATTAATTGGGTTAAAAAATGCTCAGTTTCTTATTTCTCTGCAGAAGTGGATTATAAGAGCCTTGTGTAATACCTGTAGTGTTTACAGGTATGCCTCTGACCTGAGGGATAAAAACTCCCAAACCCCTCAAGATTCCTTGTTCTAACCACATAAACATTCCTAAGGGAGGGAAGAATTTGTTCAGGGAGTCTGAAGTATTTTTTTCCATCCCCAGCCTCAGAGGGCTGCATGGACTTACAGTAAAGCCCTACATAAAGTAGCAGAGCACAGGAGGTGAAATGGGACAAGTCTGGAATGCCAGGCTTACTCCATAAAGTGTCATTTACCACTGGGGTAAGTCTGCTCTGAACTGTGCCATGGGTGAAACTCCCTAAGAAATCCAGGGCCTGAAATATTAGCTGTTGTAAAGCATAACCTTTAAATGACATTAAATTTATGTAGTTGTTGTTAGTAAGACCAGGACTGTTTGACTTGTAATAAAAACTTTGTAACTGTAAAAATGAAATACTTTTACAAGTGCACGAACTCTTGTGTCATTGTTGACTGTTGTATCTTCTCTCTCCTTTCCACCACTATGTCCAAGTTAACTATATTAACTTCTATTATTTGGTTGATACACTGTTTTTCTCTCTTTTTTTAAGGATTAAAGCCATCTCTGTTTCCACAAAAACACCCCATAAAAACCCCATCTTTGCGTGAATCATTTTTTAACATGAGTAGATTTCAAATGCTCACCAAATTTCATGCGGATATATTCATATGGATCTTCTTGCCAAAGCTCTTCATCAGCATCTGTATAGCACATCAATGGAAAAATAACATCTTGGATAATTCCCTGAAATAAAAAAACAGATTGAAATCAGGTTAGCACTACTAAATCAATCTCTGTATTCTGTATTTCACAGATTTTGTCCATCCTGGCACTTCCTCACATAAAATGGTAACATTCTAAAACTATTTGGACTTAGAGTGAATTTACGTGGCACTTTACAAAAAAAGCAGATCTTTCATGTTTAGGTAGAGTTAAAATACAACACAAGATGCTAGATAGGCTTTGGATAATGTTATGTGGAGATCATTCAATGCCATAAATTCAGCAGCTAAGACCATCTCCAAATATGTTCTGTTGCTGTGTTAGAATGTAATCCTTAATAAATTAAAGCACAAAGGAGAGACAGCAATAAATCAGCTGGCTTTGTTCATGTTTCAAGGCAACCTTCACTAAGCTGACTTAAACTCTTTCCACCCCTAATTTATAAGAGAAGTGCCTAAAATGTGAATTGTAGCAAGGCTGGAACTAATGTAGACTGACTAATGTACTTCTGAGTCATCTAAGTATTAAACCCAAAAACAAGTTACTTGAATATGAGGTTTCAGATTCTTCCAGGTGACTGCATGAGACACTCCTTGATTGATGTAATTCAGCGTTTGCTGCAGAACTCTAGGAGCCATGTACTGCTTTTCCTTGTATTGATACAGCACCTTCAGCAACACCTAGAGAAATCAGATCTCATCAATAGCTTATACTGAGCACAAACCATTTTCACCACAATTCTACCCTCCCTCACAAGCCTACATAAGAACCCCTCTAAACTGAACAAAACCCCCGTTTATTCATTAGGCTAAAATGGGTACTGACTAATCCTTCTACCAAACGTCACCGTTAATTTTATAAGACAATTAGCAGCTCATACTGGATGCTTGCACATCTTTTAAAAATACCATCCTTTAGTAAGACAAACCATACATGCTAATACACCACCAACACACCCCAGGGGGCCTTGCCCTCTGAGGTTTATTATTCCATCCTGCCACTCCTTGGGGGCAGAAATTCATGCCCAGCCACTGCATTGGTGGAATACTCTACACTCACATTCTGCTGATCTGTATCTCTGAGCAGCCTCCCAGCCACACAGCTGTGTGAGGAGTGTGTGTGTGTGGAGAGTGATCCATCAGCCACTCCCTTTGGCTTTCTGGCCTCAATTCTTCTCCTGAGGTGGCATCCAGAACTCCTCACAGGGATCTACCTGTGTTCAAGTCCATGGCTCTCCACAAATAAGGTCATGAAATGGACATGGGACCATGACCAGTAATTAAATTACAGCTCACAGGAGAGTTTTGCACGGGTAATGCAAAGGGAATTCCCTGCAGCCCAATTCAGGTCAGTGGCAACACTGCACCTTCAGAAGCAGCATCACCAACTGGAGAGAAATGGCAAATCCCCTTTCCAGGGTTTCATTTAATTCTTCACACAGAACAAGAAGTTTTTAAAAAATCCAAACCCGAAGGGACTGGAAAGATACCTATCAATCTGTAATATTACCAAAATAAAAATTTGGGGAAAATAAGATTCATTATTTTGCAAATGAATGCCATTGATACAATTTATTACACAAACACTGAAGTGTTTTTCCCAAAGGAATTGCCTTGCACTTCAGTTTAAGGGGGATGCACTCATTCACCGAAATATTCACAGCTTTACACATGGTTTTATGCTCTAGATGCTTCAGCAGCTCCCAAAGTTTGAACTGCTCATGTTTAAAAACCTCCAGGATTTACAGGGAAACTACTGGTCAGTACCCACACCTGAGTAAAACATTTTCGTGGCATTAGGTATTGGGTTAGGATAGAAAAGAAGAGAGCAAAAGTTCAAACTTGCAGCTGTTTTGAGGACTATCCAAGAAGATGCATGTAGTTTCATGATTCAGATGCAGCAGGTAAAGATAGGATAAAATTAAGAAAAGGTTTAAGAACTGCAGTGAGGAAAAGCAGAATGGACACTCTGGGGCAAATAAAATAAAATTCTGTAACAGTGCCAAGGAACAACAAGGCAGTAGTGTCCAACCAGGACTTAGTTCTGGCTCATGAGAAGCATCTTGAGCAAAACAGCTGCTAACACAAGGGATAGATTCAAGGTGTTCCAGCTAGGCAGCTCAGCCTGTTTTGGACAAGCTAAGAAAGATTAGCTAAAGTGGATGCTGAATGTACAGGACTTTTTTTTTTTTTTTTTTTTTTCTTTTTTTTTTTTGAGAGGTGAGGGATAATCAATGAGAAGTAATTAGGACAATAATATTAGTAGTATATTTCAAGTTTATACTTGAACCATCTGTAGTCTCATGCCTTGCATTTATCTATTACTCCTTTAATAAAAGGGTGCAAACAACTTGCAAAGTAGAGAGAACTCAATGAAACTTATTATCCAAATTTGTATTCTTCAGTATTTCACAGATTTCCAAGTTCTGTAAAGAAACACATCCTGCTCAAAAATCTTCCACAACATTTATTTGACGGATTCCAGGTCCTGAGCAAAGGCCCAAGATCTCTCTCCTGCAGAAAAATGGGAGGGCAGAACCTTAAATATAGTCTGTGTTCCTAAACAAGTTACATTATTGTTTAGGAATAAACTAAGCCTGCTAAAGTATTGATTTTGTAGCAGTTTCCTTTAAATGTTGAATTCTTAGTGCTTCCTAGCTGTAGTAACAGTAAGGATCAAATCTGATTCAAAGAGACTGTAAAAGGCCACAGCCTTTTGTCAGAACTTCATTTTATCTTGGAAGTGCAAAGCAACCAGGAAGGCCTTAAGGAGCATGCAATAATTAACTGCCTAATGTCACCACAGGTGACAGATGAGCACCTCAGGAAGCAATGCTGACACCACTTGTCTGAGGGGAATGTTGGGATACATTGCCTCACATTCAATGGGAAAAATGTTTTCCATTCTTTGGCCAACCTTCAAAAAGTATGGGTTTATGAGATACTTTCCCTACATTTCTTCATTTAAAGTCCTGTAATTCATTATAATTTCGTTAGAAATTAGGAGAACTGAAACTGAACTAAGAACTGTTTGTCTGACTCAAAGGCTTTGAAGAAAACATTCTGCACCATGAGATTTTCATAAATTAATAGTCTATTTACATTTGCAACATAATCACCTTAAAATAAAGGTATTTATAACCAAATACAAGTAAATTTTATAAAAACATACCTGAGGTTTTTAATTAATCCAAAGATTCTTTGCATACAGCAGACCCTAAAACACAGCACAAGTGGCAACCCCAAAACAGGGAGACAAGTGGAAAGGGACTGTCAGAATCACCTGTCTGTAAGAGAGCCTCTGCTTGATCAGGTTTTGGAGAAGGCTGAAAGCTTTCTGACTTTTACTGACTTTGAGTCAAAGAAAAACTATACCAGAGCAAAAAGGTAGTTCTGAAGGTCAACTACACCACATAATTACACCCATCTCTTTCATAAAAGAAAAAAATTGGTAGCATTTGTCTGAAGCTCATCTGAGGGCTTATTAGCAGAAAATGGACTGTGCTACGTGGCAAACGGATGATTTCCTTATCACTCTTTTATTTTAACCCACAGACACCAGCGCTTTCCATACCAATGTGCTTGAAAAAAAATTGTGAATAAGGGCAAGAAGCCTTTTCAGAAAATAATGAAGTAAGAAATTACTACTAATTCTAAACTTATCCGAATACCCCTGAATTCAGTGTTTCTTACTTGCTGAACACCAACAGCAAAGGCCTTCAGGAAAACTTCAGCAAACTCATTGTACTCCTTGGAAACATTACCAGGGCTTCCATACCTAGAATTAGAAGCAAGTATGTAAACTCAAGTCTGCAGCAATATTACTGTCTTGAATATTTGCTTGGGGTTTTTTTAAAATAATAATGGAAGAGAAAATACCTCTCAAAGAGCCTAGCTAAGATATGCAAAGCCCACTTCTTGCATTTCCACCATGGCAACTCAGGTCTATCATCTTCATCAACCTGAAGGGTTTCCTTTAGGAAAAAACCAACATTATTTACCAATTATTCACAAAGAGCTCAAATTATATGTAATTTGAACAACTACATAGTATATCTGGCTTTTAACCTGCCATTTCCACTTCTAGCTTAATAGAAGTATGAAGTGCAGCATATCTAAAAATAAATCCCATGAAATATGCCTAAATGATCAATTAAGTTTTTAAACAAGAAGTCAAAGTAAGTTTTGGTATAATTTGAAAACAACAGAACTCCCATACAAGCTACATATTTTCAAAATTTGTTTAGTCTGTTTAAAATTCCCCATTTAGCCAAATCTTATTAAAAATTATTTTCTTGGCATCTGTAGAGAGAAGAGAATGCAGAAATAAAAAATTAAACTGTTGAACATTCTAATGAATGAAAAATACTTAAGCTTAAAGGCATAAATAGCCAAAAGCCACTTACAGCTGGTACATCTCTATCGACAACAGTCTTCAGGATTTCTATCCACTCAGTCAGGTTTTGCTGATTTATCAACTCCAAAGGTAATGTGTACTTGTCAAAAAAAGCAAAAGGGGGAATTATTTTTGAATTGCTTTATAATAAATTTATGTTACTTCTACAGTTTGAATTTCAGCTTTCAAATCTTTGCCTGCACTTAGCTACCATGAAAGATTAGCAATTTACCTCAAAAGCAAGGCTAAAGAACTTAACACAATCTAATCTATAGCCTAAATATCCTCAAAGGTGCCAGAGGTCTTTGCTCCAATTCATTGTGCTTATGCAATGCTAAAATGCTACTTAAATGGATGTTACTCTAATTTCTGAAGCATTTAACAGCAGTTTCATTCCAAGCTGCTATATTTACCCTGGTAATTCTCTGTAGGCTGGCCTCCACAATCTGTCCTTAGAAAACTCATTTTCTAACTGGTTTTCCAGCAAACACTCTACCTTAGAGGATGGCATGTGTAAGTTTTATCTAATGCCAACCAGGAATAGCACTGTACAAAAGTAAAAGCACAAGACAATCAGAAACTTGTGATTCATGGAGCTGAGTAGTAGGGAAAATGATTCAGATGTAATCTAATATTGTAATATTTCTGTCATTCACTATTTTAAAGAAAAGCATAATGCTTTACTTTAAATTATTGCTCAAGTAAAAAAAACAGTAAGTAAGTACAAAGTAAGGAAAAACAAAGGTTTTTACCTGGACAAGGGCATAAAATATTTTGAAGATCTGTTTCTGGATGAGGACAGACTGGTCTGATGGATCATTCAAGAGCTGAATGAAGCTATCCTTCAGGACTGGCAGAAAATGTTGCATTGCAGCTATCAAAGGACTTCGCTCCTCTGGTTTCTTGTACCTTTAGAGAAGAACAAAACCAGTTTTGTAGTTCTTTCAGGTAGCTTTAAATTGAGAAAACTCACCTTGCCCCAGTGTAGGCCCAAGGAGGTTATATGACAGCTTGTAACAACCTATGACTTAACACCCCGTAGCCAGTTCTGAAATAAAGCCATAGCCATATAGTGTTACAGATGAGAAATACATTAATCAGACTTCACAATTTACCAAAATATTTGCAGAAGCTAGATTGCTTCACTGACACTGGGTAAAGTAAAGTGAGAAGTCTCTCACAGCCTGCCACTGATGTCTCACATCTCGGCATTTAATTTGCCCAAAGCTAACAATCTGATAGAGAAGGTGGGGATTCAAGGCTATGGGGCAGGCTCTGAGCAGGCTTCAACTGGAACCACCCTCGAAAGAGGGCCTCAGACCTCCTGTGCTGGGGACAGCCCACCAGTTTGCCCATGCTGAAAACAAGGCTCCATTTCCTTTCTCAAACAGTTCAAAATTCCCGAAAGGAAATGAAAGCACGTTTTGAAATCTTTGCCCCAACTTTTAACTTGTACACAAGAAACTCCTTATTGACTCAAGAGTTATCACAGCAGAACATGATCTTGTCCATACTGGTGATGACAATAACAAGGTAAAGTATCATTTTATGATTGTACATTTATCTCTTGATTAAGCAATCAATACTTGTCATAGTCTTGGACTCCTGTGGAAAATTTTTTGGGTTAGAGGATTGAGCTTTCGTTTGGTTTCAGTTTGTTTTTTAAACACATTTTTTGTAGACTTTTCACTAATATTAAATATCAGTACTCAGCTTCCTAAACAGTGGCAATTTTCAGAATATAACAAGATGAAGACTACTCAATCTGCTGCCAGATGGCATGTTCTGTAAAAACTACTACAAAACACTGAGCTCCAAAATCCAGTTCAATAATACAGTTTTCATGCATTTTCTAAACCAGAAACATAATCATTAAGATTAAATGTTGCTCAGGAAAATTCAGTTTCTAAATCACAAAAAATTGAAAAAGACAAGAAAAAATGACTAAGCAAAGAGCAGCCATTTGATCTTGCTGGTTGAATTCAAAGAAAAAAAATGTGAAAAGCTCAAAGATATTTATGTACCATGTTAAGAAAAAAAATTTCAATACTTAAATATTCCTACAACTCAAGCAGTAAAAACTTGATCAAAGTCATAACATTGCAGAGATTCCCGTCCCACTAACCTGACTGAAACACACTGAAATGTGCATATTCCTACATGATTTGTGACATGAAACTCACCCTTGTTGAGTTCACCAGAAAGCTGAGCAAGCAGGAGCAGTTCCTGGCCTCAGCTGAAGTGTTTGATCAGCTGAGACTACAGACACACCTGTTACCTTATCACACAATGGCTGTGCTCAGATCCCTAAACATGGATTTCTATCACCATAATTCACTACCAGCGAACGAACACTGCTTGACTTGTAGCTCACAGATCTCTGCAGCATATTTAGTTAAAAATGTTTAAGCTGTAAGTCAAGTAAGAAATTTTTTGCTTTCCTTTCCTAGCAGGACTTGCAATTTTCAGCCACTAAGAAAATTCCCACATGGGATTACAAAGATCTTTATGGCATTCCTGTAAAAGTATTTTTGAGAAACTGACATTCACTGTTTTACACTGATTGACATAAAATTCATGAAATTAGATGGAAATTTTTCCATGCAACATTTTAAGACAAGTACCTGAAACAGAAATGTTATGCATTCCAATGCTTTGAAAAAGTAAGTTGCAGATTCCATCAGTCTCACTGCTGCAGTTCCCTGACTCCAGGATTGTCCTTTTCTCTGACCCAGCCCAAATGTGCTTCATGGATGGCAGCAGTAGCCAAGCTCCACACAGCTGCTTAAAATGCAACCTCAACTTTAAAGCTCTGACATAACACAGATACAGAGCCAGGAACACTCACAGGTATTCCAGCCCCATGCCTTGCTTGTAGGAATACAGTGGGCTTTGATAAAAGTATCCTGATAGGTTGGATGAGGCTACTCAAGGGATCACAGCAAAGTCAGTTAACTAATTCTGAGCCTCCCAGCATTCCAGATTTCACACTCTGAAACCCTTCTGTGGTTACTGTCACCAAGTATTAGAGTAAAAATTGTTTAAAAGTTTAAACCTGATTTAAATAATAAATTCTTGCAAAAGTCATGTTTTTGAGCAGACTTTCTTACTGCCATCAATCCATAAAAAACAACTACCACATTAAGGTTTTAAAACACCCTCTTTTTTTTTGAATTTAGACTTTTAGAAGCATTTTTTCTGTCATTTTTTTAGTGGAAAAGATACACGAGCCAGCATCTGCATAGCAAGTATTCAAGAACACTTCCTAAAATGACATTTCCATCACCTTTGTGCAGTCCCACAGACAATTCTATATGGTTACAAGATACACACAGAGTACAAAAAAATACACACCAATATATTAATTCTGCTGGTTTATATGGAGGAAGACCAGAAAGAACTTACTCATAGTTTTTCACAAGTTGATAAAGACAGAGAAGAATTCCAAGCCAACAAGCACTATTGTCAGACTGGAGATAAAATCCAATTTTTTCCACAACTGCAGTCCAACGACTCGGATAATCATACTTGATAATGTGGTGAATGCAAGTAGTAAGCTGTACTCTGGAAATCAAAAGCACAACAATTAAATAAGTTACTACTATTATTTTAATAATATTCTTCTAGTGTTGAAACAGCAAATACTGTCCATATGTAGACTTCCTTTTTGTTTAGAAGGTTTAGCTTCTGTAGTTTCTGCTTAATATTCTCCATTTAAGGAACTTCAAATTTCTACATGCTACACAAGCTGAAAACTGTTTTTCCATCTACATTAATTCTATGTTTAGGATACACAGTGTATGACAATGATGCTTAGCATGTGGGTGATCTTAGCTGGGGGAAAAATAAAAAAAGAAAGAAACCCAGCAGTCAGAATCCACAGGCAATTCATGCAGAGGCTAAAACTGTGCACCTGATCAGCTCAGGAGAGTGGATAATGGCTTCTACAATGTTCTCACGGATACAGTGTCTATCTTCCTCTGGGATGGAGTAAGGTGCGATCTCTCCTGGAGCACTTTCACGGTCTGGCCAATACTGGGTTATCATATTTTTCAAGTAGATAACCCCTGTGAAACAAAAGTGGCAAATCAGCTGACAGCCATTCAAAGAACAAAACAAACACACATCTTGCAAGCAAATGTTTTTTTAGAACAAAACTGACCCAAATTACTAAATCATTGGCCCTTCCTAAGTAGGAGAATCAAAATATATAAACCATGCAAATTATTAACCCGATAATTCACTATATGATACTCTTTCATCCATTTAATATAAAAATACTAAAGGTATTGCTTTTATCTGTGATTCCAGTAAGCAGTTGTGGAACTATTCAGCAACACACTTCTGAAAAATCCTTTCAAATGATTTTCTCAATGTTTTCATTAAAACTGAAAAAGAAAAGCTGATCAATACCAATGATGACTTCAAACATCCCTTGCAAGCAAAAAAAAAAAAATCTAATTAAGTTTGTCATACAGGAATGAATCCTGGAGAAACAGAGCTCCTTTATACCCAGGTTATGGGCCAGAGTAATTTGTAGCAATCAGGCTGCTGGAACAAACTCTGCATTTACCATTTGACAACCAAATCCAAACTGTGTGGCAGAATATAAATTACTGCACTTAGAAGTACTTACAACATGCAACAGGAAATCTCAAAGGGCAAACTGGTAACAAAGTTAGTGTTAATCTAATTCTACACACAAGTCCATAAAGCAACTTCTCTACCTAACTTTCATATGCACCTTTTGAAGATTCAGAAACCACAGGCTTTCTAAAAGTGTCTGCAGAGGTCAAGAAACACTCAGCAGATTACTACAAGACTGAAGTGATAGAGACTTCAGCCAGCCCTCAGAGTGATTTATCATTAATTGCTGTGCAAACACACACTGTTTGTAAGCTGTGCCTTGAATGAGCCATCCCCACTCTCCACAGGATGCTTTGGGGTTTAATTGGCTTACATGGAGGAGGGTGAAATTTCAGAGGTTGTTTTCAAACTTCTTTTTGCATGTTATACTCGTAAAGCAGTAACCTTTTTGTGTCATCATTTGAATGGTACCCCCTCAAGCAGTAAGATAAAAATGCATGTTAAGTTTAGGCTACAGCTTGGAGTAGTCTACTACATGGAAGGTCCAAATAAGCAATCTAGATCACGCCCTCCTGACAAGTCAGAAAACCCATTGAAATATTGTACTAAAAACCTCTATCAAGTATTAGAGCAGCTTTAAGGTGATGTTTGGAGCTGTCAATAATCAACATCCAATTTTACTGATAGCTCATGTGCAAATAAGCATGGTTCCAAAAGATGTAACTTGTTTTCTTCCACTTAGTATGTTTAGAAACATTAGTGCTCACAGTACAAGTTTAAATGACCTCCTTGGACCAAGTGTCCCAGCATCATAAACCATTCTGCTTCCCCAAGGAATGTTCACTAGAGATAAAGGGGAAGAATCATTCAAGAGCCAGACACACCTTTTCTTTCTGTCTCCCTTGCTCAGTGTATGGTGCCAGGTAATAGCTCATGATGACTGTAATTTGAGCAACTCCCAACTTTCGAGTGCTTGATATTAAAACCATTAGAATTCTTTGACAGTATCTGCATTGTGTGTATGCACCACTAGAGTAAATACAACGAAAAAAGTATTTGAAAACTTGCCTGCCTGTCTCACTGGTAAATCCAGTTGCTCGGACATAGTGATCTGAAGCAGAGTTGAAACAAAGTTCACTGACTTATGAGCCTATGAAGAGGGGAAAAAAAAAAAGAGTTAAGTTTTAGAATAGTCTCATTAAGTTTTACAATATCTTTATAATGATGTAATGCAGTCAGTAGAATACCAGCAATTCAGCCATTTGCACAGGAGTCAGCTAATCAGCCAAAGCATTCCAAAGTTTTGTGCTCACTGTATTTTGAAGACAGCAAGGGGGAGGAAAAACCCTACCATTTAATGTAACAAAATTGAAAAAATCACTGAATAGGCTGCAGGAATCAGCCTTCCACAGTGACCAAACATGTTCCCCATTCAGAACAAACACTTGAAGCACCTGAGCAGCCCGAAAAACCCAAGTGCAGCAAGTTTACAGTGACCTTTAGCAAGGTATGAGTCCATTATATAATAAGCTAAGAAACAGATGGGAACTACGTTTTAAAACTAAGTCCAACTCCTACTTCATCTTTCTGAAAAACCAGTTTCAAGGGACCACTGATGGACTACTGCAGCAGCTGTCCACAGAACTACACAACAGCAAAGCAACAGCAGGGAGATCCAAATGGAGACACATCTGCAGAGTAACAGCTTCCCAAAGATTTGCAGGAGTTCACTTATAAAAACCACAAAACATGTTTTTTCTTACAATAATGAGAACTGTCACTGATACATTAAGGACTGGATTGTATTTTCAATGAGGAAACAAACCTTAACATTACTACAACACCCTTTACCTGCCTTTCCCAAGCATCAAGAACTTGAGATGATACATTGACTTTGCTGGGAAGAGTGAATTGCAATCCTTCAAAACTAACTACTTTTCTTAACTGAAACCCAACATAATTTTCCTCAAGGTGAAGACTCCATAGAGATGAGTTACAGTGGGAAATCCCTATTTTATGCATGGGAAAAAAAATTCACAAGGGAGGCCAAGGCCTGGAACACTTATCCACAACGGCTGTGGGATCTCATCCTTAGAGATGTTCTGTTGGACAAGTCCTGATCTACCTCATCCAACTTCCGAACAGCTTTGCTCTTCTGCTTTATCTTCACTTACATGGCAATGTTGTTTCCTATGTTCTTTGCAGCTCCTCTATCAAAGACAACTGCACAGGTCCACATAATTTAACATGTAGGAAAACACCTCTTACCCACTTGCTACTTCGAAAACCATCAAAATTACACTATTTATCAAAACCAAATGGCTGTCTCAGATGCTGCAGCAATTTCATTATCATAAAGAGAAATAATCATAAATTATCCTTTCATTCTTTCAGTAGGACCAAAAGCCCTAGATATCAAGATTCCTCCTAAGTGTGTAACACTGCTCAGCTCACTCCTACAGTACCAGAATCTTCTCTCCAACTTTAATTTTCCTGAGCAAGTATCTCCAATAGGTTCCAGTATAAACAACTGTAAAAGGGACAGCCTGGGACATGACACTGGTACTCAGATTTGAATAGCGTAGCTTGTTTTCTATCTCCTGTAATTTTAGACTTCAAATGTAGAACAAATTTGATTTAAGAATCTGTCCAAAATGTTAAAACATTGTTGTACACATTCATCCTGTGCACTAAAACTCTACAGGCTGCAGAGCACCCAGGAGCATCTGGTCCCACTGAAATGTTTATTTGTAGAGTGTGATTTGGGACTGGGAGTAACTGACACTGCAATATGAGCACACGTCCTGCTGACCCGTGTCCCTGTGATAATCCCTCAAGTCCTCAAGAAGCAAATACACTTTCAAATGAAAAAAATAAAAAGAGCGACTGTCTTCAACTGCCAAGTAATGGTTGAACAAATAAATTTAAAATAAAATTTACTAGTTGGGTTTGATTTCTCCTACAGGTCCAGGTCCGTTAAGTTCCTCCTTTTCTTAAGGAGCATTAATAGACAGAGTCCTGCAGCACATTCCGAATGACATCAGACCCTAATTCGGCACAGCACTCAGATCTATGCTTAACATTAATGTCAGCGGAAGTGCTCCTGTATTTAACGAGTTATGAACCTGAAGAAAGCTTTCAGTTTCAATAACCTTTAACTCACCTACAAATAAGGTCATATTAGTCTGCATAAAATGGACTTAAAAGTGCAAACTGATGTCTTTCCACAAGGGCTATATGCTTAACAGATATCTTTCCTATAGTGAAAACCTGCAGTTTGCGAAGTCAAAAGCATTTAATTCTATAATTTTAAAAATGAGGGATTAATTTCCCTTTCCCATGATAAATGACCACTATTCTTGCAATAAAAACCATCAGTTTCAGCAACAAATATGGAAATTGCTTAAGAGCTACTAAGGAGCTAACGGGAAAACCAAAAGAAATTAAATTTTAAAATCTTATGTCTTCAAAGAAACAGAAAATAGACAGCAGTGTATAAAACTGCCATATACTGAAATTTAATAAAATACCAAAGAATGTTTTGTTCATATACAAGGACAGGACTGAGCCTGTGCCTATAGCAGGCTACAGAAGCTCCCCAGAAATATCAATTCCATTAGCATGTGGGATTAATATATTTTCACTGGATTCGTTGAACTATAGCAAGCTTTAAGGGACAGAACCAAAACATCTACACCATTATCTGTTTGGTTTTTCTAAAATCTTCCAAGTATCATCCTTATTAGCATCTGAAGCATCAGACTCCAACCAACCATGAGGATGAGCTACTTTATCACCTTTAGCGGTTCAAAGCAGACTCAGCCGAGATATAATCTGTGCTTTTAATACAAGTAAAATACCTTGTACTTGCCAATCATAGTCTGCTCTTAATCCTCTCAGTTAATACCTACATTCACACAGAGCTACATTAACACTTCTATGCATTCTGTATGGAATATAAAGGACTTCCAAGCTCTTCGCAATGACCTCCTTCCCAAGCCACTGAAAGGAAGGTGATTCCAGAGAAACTGGAATGTTGGGATGAGTAAGGACAGTTCCATGAAGACAAGAGTGTACTGAATGCTCAAAGAAAACTCCAGGTCCTACAGTCACCTCTCACATGCTCCCTTGCTCTGCTTCACTTTTAAAAAGAGCACCAAGTGTTTCACTGGCACTTGGGACAAAAACAACTGAACCTAAAGTAAGACAGCGCCTCGGTGCTTTTTTGTATCCACGTCATTAAAAAATACTGAACCCACATCTATTTCAGCTACTTCCATCTATAATAATTTTAGTCCCCCAAGAGGGCTGCTGCCTCTCAGGACAGCATGCTCCTCTTCACTGACTGCACTGCTAAAGAAAACAACCACACTGAAAACCACACCTATTTTAGGTACATTTTTGAACTAAAATCAGGATTTCACAAGAGTCGCTATCACCTACTATAAACTACACTAAGAACAGAGAATTTCTAAGACTTTAAAGTTTTGACTTGGTAAAATTTTTACTTTTATTCTCTTGTTCCTTGTTTACAAACACCATTTAAAAGTAAATACTAAATTTAGAGAACAACACTATTTTTTTAAAAATAGTTCTGTCACAGAAGTCAGTCTTCCTACACTTAACTCAGCATTTAAAGAAAAACAAAACCAAAACTCATCTCAAGTCCTTCCCCCTTACAAAAGGTCCAACATGCCATGTCACTGGTATGACTTTGCTGTCTAAGAGCCAAAGAATTCAGGGGCTTTTCCCAAGAGCAATCTTTGCTATGCAGCCTGGCTAGCTGAGGAATGTGTTCTATCAGACCACAAACCTCACACCACTGTCTGTTAGTATCAATCACTGCTCCAGAACATACAATCTTTTTGCACAGTTCATTGCAGCTTCTCCTAGCAGGGTTGCTTTGTTAGATATGTGCTAAAAGAGACTTTTGAGAAAAGTGTCATACCAGCTACATAATCCAAAAGAGGAAAGAAGTTCAAACTTAATATTGAAGAGACCAGTTCATGGCATGTGAACTATGAATAGTTAATTACAATGTGGAAAAGCACTTTTCCTCCAGTAATGATACTCACTGCAGTAAGCTACATTCATCTTTAATGCTGGAATATTCATCTCTCACCCAAAGCCTGCATGCCTCTAAATGATAAAAACAAGTTTCATCTTGGGTAAAAAGATCTCCATGCATTCTCTTCAGACATCAGGAACCTGACATACCATAACAAACAAACTACAATAGGCACCTCCTTTACTGTTGCCCAAAAAAGCACAACAGATGAGCAACACTTACTACATGCTGCTAAACTAGAACCCTAGGTTATTTATATAGCTATTCAAAGTAGCACACATGTGAATAAAGGCTAACATTTTAAAAATAAAGTAGATGAAAAAAATAAGAATTCAATGCTTCTCCTCCATTCCATTTTTGGGGAAAAAAAACCTACATGCAATTTTTGATCTTAGTCATAGCAGGACTGGGTGCACATAACTATTACACTGAGATGAAACTTTTCTTATAGAAAGGTAAGGTCAGGAGCTGGAAGGCCACGCTGAATCAGCAAACTGCCCTGTAGCACTCTTTTAATTCTTTTATAAGAACTCAGCAGGTGTGGAAGTCATTCTGACCTCAGGTTTTTGCAAGCCAGTTCTGCCACCTCTTAGGCAGCTACAACCAATATGCAAACCTAGTTTAATGTCCACAAAAGATACACATACACTTATCAGTTCCTGCAAACATCCCTGATGCTCCTTTTATCACAATACTGTCTGCAAGTTTGGAGGACTATTTGCTCTACTGCTGGCTGAGGAAAAAGCAGTGTGCTCCTAGCAGAGGCTTGCTAAGCACACACAGAAACTTTCTGCTAAGTCATGAGAAAGTGGCAAGTGGCCCTTTCCGCTCACATTTTACCTTGTGCTGGGCAACTTGCACCAAGAAGGAAACTTCTTCCTAGTGGAGCCAGGACTCCCTCGGTTCCTTACTGCCCCCAAGGGGATTCCTGGTGTTGGACCAGCCTTGGCACACACAGTTTAAAACACCGTTTCCCAAAGCATCCCTCATCTAGGACGCGCTAGAATATATAGATGGAAGATGAGGGAAGTGAAAGTAACGAAGTACTTTGGGTAAAATGTCACCCTAGCAACTTCAAAAGAGACCCTGTGATCTGATAATCAAAGCCAAGAAACTCATGCTCTGTTCTTTTTCTTACACTACAATATAGAGCTGTAGATGTTACACATACAGACCGTGTCACAAAAGGTTAAAAAAAATTCACGCTGGAGGTAACACTATAAACACCTAGCCCAAAGTATCCATAGAATTCCAGCATTTGGCAAGTCTTGTCTGAAGGACACCATGTAAGAAGCAACTTGCTTCTTTCCCTTTGACAACCTTTCACTCCTAAACTCTCAGCAGCTAAGAGTCCAATTTTTTAATTTAATCATACCATCCTTCTGACATTTGTGGCTATTAAGCAGGCAGTGAAATGCACTGAACTAGGCCCTACTGCACCCTTAAACCAGTGGTGATGGTGGCCAGCCAACAAGATTTCCTTTTCATCCTTTCTGTGTCACTCATATTAAAACATGAAAAAGCTTAAGTGTAACTTCTGAAAGTCGCTTTCCAGTAGAGCATCAGGATGTTTTCCTAAACAAACTCTGTTGAGCTCTGACTTACAAAAAATGATGAGTTACGGGGGATTGCACTTTTTTCCCCCTAAACACTGTCAGACACAAAAATTGGGTTGTTAGTCTAAAAAAATATCTTAATAGCTCACACACCAAGGTTAATCTCAGAGACTTACAAGACATACATCACAGTGAAGTTATAAATTCCCTGGAATTACAAAGAAAAAACCTGAAAGTATTATCTAGCAACTTCACCTTTATAACTATGTTGATATTAAAAGATGAAACAACACTGTCTATTATTTTCAGAGTGTCATTCCATAGCTGCATAGTTAAAAATACCTATTTTCATCACAATTTCTGAAAAACACTTTATACATGAAGCACAAAGACTATTTCAAAAGGCAGCAATGTGTTCCTGCTGTTCTCCAGTAGCTTACTTGAAGAGTCTGGTTCTAAGTCCTGGTAAAACGCAGCTTTCCCCTGCGAGACAGGGACAGAGATGGGTGAACAGCTCAGGGTACCTCATCAACTAAAAATTCTCAGACACAAAAGCCAGTGACCTCATTCCCTATAACTTCTTTTCAGAGTGAGAAAAGTAAAGCCAAAGAGACCAAAATACTTGCTTTTTACCATTATCTCAACTCTGGAAGTTCTCACAGCCTCTTATGTGCAGGCAATACAGCCTGATAAAAACTTAGTGAAAGGAGAAATAAAGCATAGAATAATTCATGACTTGGCCAAGGTCAAAGGAAAAATAATAGAGTCTGGACAAATCAAGAATCATACATCCCAGTTCCCTTCTCCTCTCAGTAGAAACTTTGTTGACTGACTGGATATGGTGAAGACAGATCTAAATACCTGGTTAACTCTTAGCTACTTAGATATCTCTTCCACTAATCAGGAATACCAATTACTGACTGATGCATGGTCTTTTCTGGTAAGGTAAAGTGACCATTCTGCTGAAAGCCAGTCTCATCAGCTCAACAGAGGCACTTCTAACAAACTAAGGGTAAACTAAAAGGTCAGCCAAGGACAACTATTAAGCTATAAAAACACCTGTGTAGCCTGGCCATATGCAAGAACAGTGTTCACTGCTGTTGTAATCTCATTTTTAGAAAGAAGGAGACCCCCATACCTGTAATTAAGTATTAACTGGTAACAGAACTGCTCTAATATTCGACAAATTTAGACCAGCATACTGCAAGAAAATGCATAATTGACTTCAATAAACCTAAGTAAAACCAAGACCACGCATGTGACTAAAGCTGCATGTATGTGTAAGTGCTTGCAGACTTCTGGTTTAGCATATAGTTTTATCACAAAATATCTGTGAAAGATTAGTGATGCTCCATTTCCCACAACAAAGAATTCTTACACACTGGTTCAATAATATCTGGAGTTTTTAAAGGGGGACAAATATTCAGATTTTATGCCAATTTAGCACTTGTGTAGTACACGATAGACCACAGGGTTTTGATTCCAAAGTGAGAACAAAAGCCAGTGGCCAGCGAGCACAATCCTTCCTGCAAGGGTTTGCCATTTGCTGAAGACCCTGACTGGCAGTGAACGCAACTCCCTGCACCTTCAGCAGCTCAATACCTGCAGAAAATAACTAAAACAGATTTTAAGCAAGTTACTGTATGTAAGTATTGACATCCATTGAACACAAAAAAAAATTGCATTTTGGGGCCAGTTCAAGATTTCATAGATATTACTGTCTTTATAGGCCATCACATTTTTTGCATTTTTGATTTAAGTAACAAACACTAACATACTTTTTAACAGAGTACATGGAAAAGACAGGCAATTACTTTATACAAGTCTCAATTAATCATTTGATAGTTTTACAGCTATCTATTTCAAATGTACCTAATATTTATTTGCCATTTGCTTATTAAATAACATGCAGGAATAGGTCTTAATTACACTTTTTTATTTTCTGAGAAGCTATACCTTTAGTTTTCGAAATTTTCTCCACTGCCAGCAGAACATTTGGCCCACCTTTACCTAAGCTCTGCTGAACATCTGTTGCATTACATGAGTATTGTCAGGCCCAAAGTCTGCTTAAGAGCAACAAGGAAAAATGTTTGTGGAAAAAGCCACCACAAGAGCTGCCACAGAGGCTTATCCTTCACTTCCTCCATCAAGACATCACCTTTTCTCTGGGCCAAACACTAAAGCACTTCTGTTCTCCAAATGTCTACGAGCCCCGTGGCTGTGTCTCATTAATAAAGTTTTCACCTACGAGGTGCAGCTAAGTAGAACAAAAATATAATCTTCTTCCAAAATTGAAATCCGTGGAACTAGGATCTGCTGGGGTTTTACATCCCAGCCTGGCAGGTGAGTGCAGTCTAAGCGGATGACACACCTGGGATGGGAACCCTGTCTGCCCCCGTCCCTTGGACACGTGTCCGTATACACCCAGGGAGCGCACCTACCTCGGCAGCCCTGCTGAACCCGGAGCCCACAGGATCTGGAACATAAAACACCGCCAGGCTGCCAGATCTGAATCCCAACTCAGCCCAAGCCACCAGATTTGATTCTGAACTCAGCCCAGGCCACTTTTACAGGCTGCACTGCCTGCGAAGCGATGGGGCTCTTGGTACCTCCTTCCCTGAAGACAAATTAGTGCTTTCAACATCCAAAGACTGATGTCCTTTAGATGGTCCCAGGCACGGCTGATGTCCAGCCTGAGCCACCGAGGGCCTGCACAAGGGCGGTTTTAAAGCCCCCTCAGCGGATCACCCTTTTCCCGGCTGAGCACGGAGACAATGGAGGCAATTTGGTAGCGCTGGGAGAGGCACGGGGGCCTCGGCCGCTTTCTGCCGCTGCCCCCCCGCCCGAGCAGCCCCGCCCGGCCCGGCCCGGCCCCGCTGCCATGTGCGGGGACAATGCGCGCCGGGCCCGGCCTGCGGCCGCCGGGACGCGGCCGGCGGGAAGGGGCCGCGGCCGCGGGTGGACGGCCCGAGGAGCCGAGGGGACCCTCTCCGCCCCCGCCCCGCTCCCCCTCCCAAGGGCCGGCCCCGGCCCCGCTCCCCAGCGCCGCGGCCCCGGCCCAGGCCCGGCGGCGCCCTCACCTCGTTGAGCTGCCGTTCGGCGGCTTCGCGCAGCGCCGGGTCCATGGTGCCGCGCAGGGCCTCGATGATGCCGCTGGGGTCCATGGCGGGGGCAGTACGGGGGGCGGAGGGCAGGGGCCGGGGCCGCGCCGAGCGCACATGGACCCGCCGCCTCCAGCGGCCGCCGGCGCGAAAGGAAGGGAGAGCGCCAAGGGCCCGGATAGAGCTGCCCCCGCCGCCGACGGCAGCGGCGCCCCTTCCGCCGCACGGCCCGCCCCGCCCCGCCGCGGGGCGCCGCGGGAGATGCAGTCCCCGGCGCCGGGGCGACGCGCTCGGGGCACGGCACCGACGCCCCGGGAGATGTGGAGGGGCACGGCCGGGCACCGATCCCCGGGAGATGCGCTCCGGTCACGACCGGCCGTACCAGCCACCCGGAGCGGGCGGGGTGTGCGGTGCCGGCCGGCAGAAGCCGCCTCGGGAGCTGCGGCCCCGCTCGAACGGCGGCGTCGCGGGAGCCGCGGCTCTGCTCTGAACCGAACTCCTCGGCCGGTTCTGAGGGATCCATTGGTGTAGCGAAAGTGCCTCCCTTGGAAATCCCTCCCGCGTCCGCGCCCCGTTTTCGGAGAAACTGGTGCGGCTCAGAGAGGAAGGAGGGGTCGTGGAGGCATGGGTTTGCTTTTGCGCGGGTGCCCGCCGTGCTGGGTTTAGGGTGGTGGGGAAAAAAAGAAGAGAATAAAAATCCCGAAGATGTGTCAAAGTTTTGTCAGAAAATCAATATAAGCAGAGCTGTCGCTCGTGAAAGGTCTAGGAAACGTGTCTTAGGAAGAGTCGCTGAGGGAGCTGGGGGTGTTTAGCCTGGAGGAGAGGAGGCTCAGGAGGGATCTCATCACTCTCTACAACTCCCTGAAAGGGAGAAAGAAAGCCAGGTGAGGGCCGGTCACTCCTGCTGTGCCTGCAGAGGATCTGAGGAAATGGCCTTAAGCTGAGACAGGGGAGATTCAGATGAGATGTTGGAAAAAAAGTTTTCACTGTCGGGGTGGTTGCCCAGGTTCAAGAGGCATCTGAAACTGGAGCTGGATGATATGGGTTAGTGGTTTAGGGGTTACAAGGGCAGTGCTGGGCTGGTGGTTGGATGGGATGGTCCTGAATGTCTCTTCCAACCATGACGATTCCATGATTCAATGATTCTGGAGGCCTTGGCTCAGTCACAGAGTCAGAACTGAACTGCTTAACTTGGTCCTCTGTAAGTCACTTCAGTAGGCTTCATCCTACGAGCATTTGAGCACTGAAGTATGTCATGGTAAAATGAGCAATGCTATTTATAAGTTAGTGAGTTGTAAAATTTAATTGGCAGTATACAGTCATTCATTAACTCTCATGCCTTCATTTGGGGGACAGCGTGCAGTGATGTACTTACTTGAAATTTTGGGAGTTATTTTTGTGAGAGGAATTTATTGAACAGTCAGATCATACCATCAAGAAAAAATTTTCACAAACACCTCATCCTAGAATGACTGAAATGAAGGCACATATGAAAGAGAAATGCAGATATGCAAATACAGAAAATAACAAAATTTAAAAGTGATACAATTTAGGAAGTTGATAAAGTGCACTATCTCTTTACAGTTATGTTAAACTTAAGTTTCAGGAAGTCTAGGCTTATCTAGAGTGTCTTTGCATATATGGAACAGCATAACAGACTTGCTTTTGTACATAATTTTTCCAAATTAGTATTTTTTCCATGATTGTCACTGGACTAAAACCTGGATTTCTCAGTTTCTCTTGCTACTGGCTTGTTGGTGGTTTTTTTTGTTTTTTACATAATGCTAAAAACCAAAAATGATTTACCCTAGGTAGCTTTTTCTTATTACAAGTGTGAAAATTAGCAACTGATTTATGAAACTGAACTGTGAAGCAGCAATGAATGTCTGCCTTTCTAAGTAAGCACAGGAGACATATGGCCCAGATGACCCAAGTGGCAACGTGGCATAATTTTGGGACATGATGTCATATGCTGTTCTTTTATAAGTTGCCCAGATCTGCAGTCATACTCCCATTCTAGATGTTGCCCAAAACGTTAAAAAAAAAAAAAAAGGTGAAATACTGTAGATTCAATAGCATTACAAAATGCTACAACAAAGTCTTTTCCCTGCTTTTGTGTCACAGCACAGATAACAAGATCAAATCTCAATGCTCTTTGTATCAAAGGAGCAAAGCAATAATGCCTCCAGCCAGGGAGAACTTAGGTGCTAAGCTGATCTAACAACTTACAAAGCAGAATATATCTTCTCTAAGAATAAAAATAAATACTTCAAAGGACAGAGGGCTCATGACATGCATAATGCTCAGTGTCAGGTGTACAGATGTGAAATGCTGCAAAGACAAGCACAATGGGATGTGAGCTATTGTCAGCAAAGGTGCTGTTGCTCTGGAAGCTTGTGCCAGAGCTGTTCCTATTTGGATTCAAAAGTGAGGAGGCCAAAAAAAAGTCATGCAAAAGAATGTGTAAGCAATTGTCCACCCTGAGTACTCTGAAAAAGGAAACCTTGTATGTCCAGGAATGTTTGCATTGTCCAGGACATTTGTATTTGCATCTTTTGCCCAGAAGTAGTAACAATTGTTAACTTCACAGCAGGAGTAATTTACATAAATGACTCACAGAAAACAATAAATGCAGGATTCAGTCAAGATGGACATTTCATGTAGACAGGAAGCCCAATTTAAGAGGAAACATCCAAGAGGTTAAAAAAGAATTTATCACAAATCTGAACAATTTGTTGGTGGATTACATTTGCTGTGGGTAATTTAGTGTTAGAGAGAGACGAAAGAGTAAAGGTGGAAGAAAACTGCCACACCAGCAGTTTGAGCGGAGCAACCTAACAGACGGCAACTGACTTCAAATTACAGGGGACTGGTGAGCTGTGGCATCCTTAACACTGAAATTTTGTCAAGATTAAATAAATATACCCACTTCTGTCGCTTTGTTTGAAGAGTATTAGCAGGACAAAAGAGACATTAAGCCCACCCAGCACAGCACAGAAATTAGTGAGGACTTTGGCCAAACCTGTTTAACAAACAAGGGGGACATGAATAAATATCTTGCAAGATGCAGCAGATGAGTTGATAGGAAAATCTAATTTTGCGGTCAAATTTCAAATCACAAGAGTTAACATTGGAAAGAAGTATGTCCTTTAGCCAGATAACCTCATCAAATTCTTGGTCTCAGACCAGGAAACAAATGTGTACGTGCTGCAGGGATTAGCTGCCCAGTACTGTTCTCTGTTGTGTAGGGATGCCTATAGACAACCTCAGGCTGCTGTGGGAGAACGGAGCCGCTCAAATTATCTCGGAAAGGGCAGCTGTGGTATTGCACAGGCCTCAAACATCGGATGCAAATCAGTCTCAATTACTCCTGAAGGTGTGCTCTCATACACTGTCTGTCTTGGGGTTAGCAGTCGTGTACTTTCCCTGGAAAGCTGGAACAATAGCAAAGACAGTACTTGTCAGCTTTAATAATGTGCTCCTTGGAGCTGACTGTGGAGCACTGCTTAGCCTGTGTGCCTTTCTGGGGTACCTTTCTCTCTACTGTCAGTGAAAAGCCAGGAATGGTGTATAAGGAGAGCACAGCTATCAAAGATCACTGAGTTTGGGTGCATTCACCAGATGTTGCTAAAGAACTGTGCACAACTTTTTATGCCATCTATGTATTCAAAAAACCCCCCAAAGACAGTAACTAGTAAATGCTGCTGTCAGCTGTTCTGTGCTGGAACAGATTTGACAGCAGCCCAATTGACTCCAGCTATGCAGAGTGTATTCCTGCATGAACAGCATTCCGAATGTCAGCCCAGGATTTGGAAAAAAATACTTGCACATGAAGGTACTTAACCAGTCCTACAGATCCAAAGGGAGTTTGGACAGGAGTGAGTGGATGAATCACCAGCACCCAAAGCTATCGTGAAGCTACTTTTGCTAAATCAAAGATGGCAACAGGAAGAAAAAGGTATGCACAGAAATACTGTGCTGATGTGCAAAGTTTGGAAAGAACTATTTATATTAATTTAAAAAAAAGCTGAAATGGGATTAAAATATGAAACTACGAAATGAAATGTGATAGTCAACATATTTTGGTGTAAACTCATCAAACAAAGGTGATTGTTTGAGGAGTTCTCTGGTTTGGCTGGGGAAATGGTACAGAATAAGTATATTTCTTTGCTTTAAAAGATCGTACTAGGCTATGACCCTGATCACATATTGAAGGGGATTGAGAACTGGCTAAATTACAATTCTCAGTTAAAAGGTGGTACGTGAAGAGTGATTATTTAAGGGGCCAATTTCTACTGGATTTCTGTTGATACCACTAGCAGACTCTATTTGATACTTTAGGCAGTTTTGAAATAAATACAAAAATCCCTGCAGATAATTGTGAGAATGACATAAGATTAGCAAAACAATCCTATGTGGATGAGATGAGATGGTAACCTGAAAAAGAACCAGAAATGCACTTTAGCAGAGGCAAATGTGAAGTTACACATAGAAGAACAGAAAATGAAAGATTGGAAGGATCATCAGGGATACCATGGGCATGAAGGTTGGCATGAGCTCCCAGCAGGATGTTGTGGTAGAAGACTTAGCACAATCTTTGAGTTGAAACCAGGGGTTTGAAGAGGGGGAGTGGGGAAGTGGTTTGTCCCTCCCTCTGGTGGGGAGAGATGGATCTTCCATTGCCAGAGAATAACACCAGCATTTGTGGTTTTTAGGTATTTACAAATTACAATGCATGAAATACCCCCAAAAGTTATTTGAGATTAAGAGTTTATTCTCTTCATCTGTGTGAGACCTACTTTAAATGTCCAGTTATGTTTAAGACAAAAGTTGTGGGGAGTCTTGGTTGCTGTTTGTCACTACAATTGTGTTGAGGTGAAACAGGGATTTAGCAGGCAGAGTAAGGATGGTTCCTTGCAGAGTCCCTGCTCTGGGGCTGGCTCTAGCAAGGGAGCAGGATGCCATTGCATGCCCGAGCCATGGTTTCACGGCTCCCTTTAATCCCCTTTAGTCATCTGGGAGTTGGCTTCACCCCTATGGAGAACTTTGCTGAAATTTCTTCAGAATTTCATTCAGCGAGGAAGGCACTATGCTCCTTTATGTAGCCATGAGCTACACCCTGCCAAAAACCCCAGGAGCCATCCCCACCCCCTCCAGCCAGATGGCAAGGCTTGAGCAGATGCTAAACCCCATATCCAAACAGGTTTCCCAGGGGACAGATGCTGAAAACAAGATTTGGCCATTAGCTGGTGGAAGTGCCTGCAAGAGGAACAGCAGGAGTAGCAACACTGAGATGAAGCTGCAAAGAAACAGTCTCTGTAATAGAGCCAGGGATATTAAGGTCCTGAGTAAATGCCAAGGAGACAGAGCGTTCTTAGAGCTTTCACAGGGCTTTTACACCGATGATTTATTTAAAAAATTAAAAACACCTCAACAAACAAACAAAATCAGGAAATAAATCTCTGATGTGTGATTCTTCGAAGATCAGAAAAACTGGATGTCTTAATAAACATCTCTTCAACGATGCAGGACTTCCTCATCATTTTATCAGTTAACTCTGGACAGCAAGGTGAAGAAAAAGAGAAAGATCAGGAAGACAATAGTGGGTACTGAACAGCTCTGTAGTGAATAAAGTTGTAAGAGGAACAAATGTCTAACAGGTGAAACTAGAGAATCACTGAAAAAATTCCCAGTGGCACTAATTGGTACTTTCTTTTTCCCAAGTGAGACTGGATGCAGTTCTAGAAGATATGTTTTAGTGAAAACACAAGCTGTGCTTCAGTCAAACCAACAAGATTAGTGCTTTAATAGAAAATAGGTACATAAAACTTGAACAGGATGTTGGACTAGATAATGTGACGGTGAACTGCACGATGTTTTGGGTTTTGCTGTTTGCTGTCAGGTTAGATCTATCTGCTCCTGAAGGCTTGGTTTGCGCTATGTGGAAGTCCAGCTAATGCAGCCCACAACCTGCTTCAGGCCCTGTGTGACAGACAGTGAAGCAAGAGTGTCTGTAACCTGTTCACCTCCTCCTCCTCCCTCTTGCTCTGTTTTCCACCCTGTATATTTATATTTCATGTCCCTGAGGGAAAATGCCACTTACAGAGCTGCAGAATGGTGGATTGGTGACACCCTGGAGAGATAAGCAGGAGACAGCAACTGGTATTTGTGGCACTAAGATGACACTCACAGTTCATGCTTTTTTTTTACATTTTTGATACAGGTGCATAGGCACAGAAGTTATAAAGGCATCAATGGAATTGGTTATACTATTGTGAAATGAAAACTCGTGCTGAGGATCACAGAATTACAGTGTGACCTCAGAATAATGCCTGTGATCACAGTGTTTTCCAAGAATATCTCTTTATATGCAGTATGGGAGTTGGTTTATTTTATTTTTGCAAGGAAACAAGTATGTCCTTTGCTTACTGTTCCTTACATAGGACCCCAGGCTTATTTATCTTTTATGATTGTTCCTCAAATGGACAGCTGTGAATCCAATGTAATGCTGACTTTACATTTTGAGAAAGCAAATTTAAAGAAAATTTAAGTATAAGGGTTGTGTATCTATGAGTTAGTAGTGTTCAAGCAGATGCTGATTTTTAAAACACAAGTTTTCTAATGACGTTTTTTCAGCCAAGATGAAACAATTAACTGGAATTGTTCAGAAAGAGTTGTGAAAATACTCAAATTGGGGAACAGGAAAAAATTTCTAAAACTTCCAAAGAGTGAAAAAGTATATTTAAGCTATAACTTCAGTTGTATAATTAAATATGTGTGCAAGTGAGGCTTATGCAAGCTATATGTACATTTATCAAGCTATAATATTTAATTTTATTTAATAAGACAGAGAGTTCAAGTTAGTCTGGTTTAGAATAATTTTAATCTTTATAATCCTATCCTGTTCCCATTTAAATTAAATAACAATGAGTACAGTAGAACAGGACTAGGATTTTATTATATTAAAAATTCACACCGAATAAATTCTCAGCACCTAGGGAGGGCTTTTCATATGCAAGGAACTACAAACACACATTGAGAATTTCAGTAATCTAGTAACACAGTATTCAGTCTGTGAACTCGTTCCAGTCCACACAACTCCAGGCAGTTCCCTCCAGGACACACCTGTGTTTGGGAAGTGTGCCAGCATGGCTTCTCGGGAACCTGTGAAGCATTTCAGATCAGTAAAAGTGATTGACCTCTAGTGATGACCACAATCTTAACTGTACATTTGGGATTTATTATAGATTTATTATAAAAAAGAAAACACTTTTTGGTTGTGTTGGCATGGTACATTATTCCTTTCTCTTAATTTTCCGTCTTTTCTCATCTGCCTTTCCCTCTGTCCTTCTAAACTTGAGGAGACAAAGCAAAGTACTCAGAGAGTAAAGTTACTGATTTCTGTGTAATACAGGGGGAGCAGATAGATAGGAGACTTTTATGCAGGAAAAATGTAAAACCACTTTGGTTGCTTTACAGAATATAAAGCTGAGGTGAAGAATTGGAGCTACAGAGCCAAGTGTGTTTCTTGGGTCTGACTGCAAAGAGAGGAGACGGACTGGGGCAGGGTGAATTCTCTGCTCAAGAGGAAGCTTAGTAAAGGCAGGCATCAAAGAAAGACCCAAGGGCACACATGGAAGTGCTCACAGCTCACTGGGAGAAAAACTGAGGTGACATACAGAGTTTGTGAGCAGCAACTGGAAAGTTTATTTACAAGCACTAAAAGAAACATGCTTTTCTGTTTGATTCCTGACTCACTAAGTGAACCACAGCTTTTGATACATGTTTTTAAAATAAATAACATTTCATGAAACTACCTTACTTTTTCATGAAAATACTTTGCTATTAGAAATGCTTTTATAGATCATAAGCCTTAGATAGCTGCTTATGTTAAAAGAGTCAAAAATAACAAAATTAGGGTTGACAAGTATGGGGATTTCCTAGCTGAAGTAAATAACAGAATTTGAGGGTGTTAAACCCACATTTTTTATAAGAAATCACCTTAATTTTCTTTTTTTACTTGTATCTTAGATGTTATCTGGTTGGCACTTCTATTAGGAGTGCTATAAATTCTATTTATTCCTTGCAAAGCTTTACACTTCAGTATTGCTGTCCAAAAGGTTTTAATATGTTTTCTATTTGGTTATATTGTTTTAAATACCTGTATTTTCCAATTTAACAAAAGCAGTCATAATGCTGGGATGTGCAAACATAGGACTTACGCTGATCTGTGTGTAAATTGCTAAAGAAATACAGATGTGAAAACAAGCAATGAAATTGATATTACTTTGGCTGTGCACACACATCTGTGTTTCCTGGTGACTGTGGGTGCACCACTAATTGTTTATGTAGAACAACAGGTAGAACAGCAGGAGTAGCTGCTCACAAATCCACACTCCTATGGCTTCCAGGCTCTCGGTAGCCAACAGCTGGATTAAAGTTCCAGCACCTGCAGCAGCAAGGCAAGGCAGGAAACACAAGAAATATATTGCCAGTGCCCATGTCTTTGTCTGAACAAGAGTCCGTGTCTTTTCCAGGTGTTTTGTGTAACAAGGTGGAAAGTACTTGCACCTCATTTCACCTTTGGAAGGTACATGAATGATGCATGCAGGACAACATCATGTTCTCAGGATAGCAAGGAGCTGTGTCAGCTTCCTCTTGGGCACTCCTCATAATCCTTGGCTCCTGCTTGCCAGCATCCTGGTGTTCCACTCCCTGACCTTTTCTGTGCAGAAAGGATTCCTCACTTCAGAATGTGAAATGAGTTTTCATTCATGTTTCTGCTGGGTTGACAAGATAAAATAATTAATTGCTACAGCCAAACCAAGGTTAAAGTTTATTAAAGCATTTGGATGATAGTGTATCACCAGTACAGCAAGTAATTCCACACAAAAAAATGCTGGTTCAGCTACAGTAAGGATTTCTACAGAATAATGGCATACGAGCTTCTTGTAGTTCTTATAAAATCACTTACCAGTCTTCCTGGGGACTCCTTTCATTTTCTCTATATTAGTCTTGCTCTTTCAGAAATGATTACAGCATATTAGTTAATAATGTCTTACTCAAGCGTCTGACACTTCTGTTCTGCAGTGACTGGTTTTAGCAATTTTGTTGCAGGGAACAGGCCAAAAAGCTGATCTTGTGGTTTATCCATAGGCAAAATGGGCCTAGTATTTCATGCAGTGGAAAGCATGCAAATTTCTTTATTGATATTTGTAGATCTGGATTTCTGCACTCAGCCAAGGTGTCTGACAGGAAACTTTTCTAGGACTGGGTGCATAAAGTTCAAAATTGAAATGAAGAGTTTTCCTTCACAGAACTGCCTTAGGTGAAAAGAGTCTGAAAAGATTCTTATCAGACCGTCCCCATTTAATCTCTAATCCTGATTAACAACTGATTTTGTGATGCTCATTTATTATGAAAGTAAGTGCTATCAGGCATATTATAGCTTTTTCAATTAATTTAATAATTTCCCATAAGAATACACATACAGCGAATCATTTCTCAGAATGTTGGCAGCTTTGCTAAAATGTTTCAATTAAATCACATTTTGACCCTTCTGATATTGCTCTGAATTTTAATTACTTTCAATTGCAGACTACTGGTTTAATGATGACCTGAATGTATTTCTTAAAAACTAACTGTGGGTGTGGCTGCATGCAGCAGGGGTGAAAGGTTTGTTCCTTGTGAACTGGTTGTTGGCCCACTCTTTATGGTTGTTTTCTGCAAGCACTTAGACTTTAGAGGCCAGATCAGGACAAACACTGAGCACTCTCACTGCAGACATTTTGTATCTCACAGAAAAAGCAATCTAGATGAAAACATGGCATGACATTTGCACATATTATGATTAGACCATGCATTCTTAAATTATGAAATGTATACACATTGTAACAGGAAAAAAAACTTTTTCCCTTCTAGTCCGAAAAGCAATTAATACAATTTATCTGAAGGTTGCAGGGAGTCCTTGCAGTATGGGAAAGATTTAGAAGTTGTAAACTTTTTCTCTGGAAGTTTTGCTTTTTTAAAAAAGCAATACTGAGTTTTCCTACTTTTCCTTTTTCCTTATTCTGCTTTCTTCTGCAAGGTTTCACACTCCTGCATTACCTGAGCAAACTTCCCCATCTTCCTTTCCCCATCAGAACTGTCGTTCACATTTTCTTCCTGAATTGAGTGTCTGACTACCATGTAGTCAAAAAAAAAAAATCTTTGTCTGGTCTGCACGTCCAAAGATCCTAAATTTTTTCCTCTCTTACTCCTTTAAGATAGAAGAAATTTTCAATCATAAGCAATGATTCTCTTCAGCATCAAAAAGCAACTGTGTTTGTAAGCACAAGCAGTGAACAGCTTGGATTGGCCAACTGCTATAATTTCGGGTACATTGATGATAAGAAGAGATTCAGAAGCAACAGTAAAAGCAGCAGCACTTCAAACTGTAAATTTTGGAAGAAGGTTGATTAAACCAGTGCCCCTGTCACTGAAGGAACTACCAAGTAAGTGTGTAAGGCCTTGTGTCATATGAAAGAGGCTGCTCCTGCCATCAGACCAGAACGTGTTCCTCTTGTGTGATGATGTGACATAGTTTACCATGGTATGTAGGTAAGAGAGAAATGTATTCCCAGAAAAGAGAACCCCAGGAACACAGTGCCACATGACCCAGTGCTACACTGAGTGTCTGACCCTGAATTTCAGAGAAGCTGAGGTCAGAAGTCAGGTTCTCAGCGTTTCTGAGAAGCTCTGTCTTTATCATTTCTCCTTTGCCAGGCGTGGCTACCATAACATTCATGAAGGGAATGATGTTATTTAGGTAATTAATAACACTGAAGCAAGTGTTAATTTTACACTTTATTGGTCTGTTTTTCAAAACTACGTGCCTTTAATGCTGATCTGTACCTACTTTTCCAAGCAAAATGCATCCACTTTACACCAGAGAATGATTGCAACTGCACTGAGAGCAGGACATGGTCGCTGGTAATTTAACCACTCGACTCTGCCTTCAATACCTTCAGGCAATTGGCTGATTGACATTTCTGCTGAAAACCCAGGTCAGGTAACCAAGTGGTGAGTTGTGGAAAGACCACATTCCAAGGCCTCTAGAATAAATGAGGAATCTGAACTGTTCAGGTCTCAGATTTTCATTTTTAACCTTTCACAGTGTTTATTCTCTGCTTAGCATCTTATTCCTTTCAATTATTCTTTTATAAACACATTTTCTCATCTAGCTTCTTTCTTATATTAGGGGACAGAGTTAGGACCTCAAACCAGGGCAAATTAAAATAAAAGGAAGCTTTCTTTATGACAGTGCAACCTGCTTATCCTGCTTAGAGTCAACAAACAAAACACAGAAGGGAAATGTCAATAGACAGTTACAATGATATTTTAAGAACCTAGCAGCAAGAGGAGATCATTCAGGTCCTGATGAGTTCCAGTAGGAGGTTCCACTTGGGCCTTTTTGAGTATAGTAGAAAAAGCAGCTTAAAAAATCTTGATTGCACTCCGCAGCATTGATTTCTGTCATTACTCCAGCAGATCAGACATTGTCAAAGCTACACACCCCAGCGTGTGTTCAACACTGGGAGGTGACCTGAAGCTGGTTCTCCAGACCAACAATTTTTGGTTTAACTGAGCTGAAACTTCAGTTCCACGTTTGTAGAGGCAAAATCTGTAATGTCATTTAAAGAGAAATTAAAATGAGTCTTTGATCAGATTAAAGGTGGTGTTTTTATCAGCATGGAATAACTTAGGTTTGGAAACATTTGCCCTGCAGATGGGTATGTCCAGCTACATCACTGCTATAAATTAGAAGGAATCCTTGAAGGAACATATTCCTCCTTAGCAGGAATATTTGAATTTTCAGCTATGTTAGTATAAACTCAGCTTCAGACAGGGTATAAATCTGATAATTACATGTAATCCTACCCTAGCATTAAATATGAATCACGACTAATGGGTGTATCTCAGGATAAGGGCCTGGCCATTCTCTACACAGAAATTTACAACTGTGATCGTTATCACAAGCGATAAACACCAGCTCACAAATACCTCAGCTGCAGAGCAGAGCTGCATGGCTGAAGTGTTGTGCAGCTGCTTTTGAGTCAAGCAAGGACTCTCCCTGCAGCTCCACATCCCACTCTCCTGCTGCCTCCCTTTTGGCCTCTCCCGATCACGCTCTGCTCTGCTCTGTGTGGGCTCTGCTGTGCTCCACAGGTACTCCCAAGAGCTTCAAAGGAGACTCTGAGCTAGAAGAAGGTGTCAGGAATATTTTCTTGCTTTGGAAATATTTTTGCCTTTCTTGCTACCTATCTTAAAGAGCTGACATTGGCTGAGCTGTTCAATATATTTGCTGCCTGAGCCAGTTCCCACAACTCAGATGCTGTAGGTTGGACCAAAAGCTGGGATGAGGTGATTGACAGGGGGAGGTGGAGTTGTTCATCCCTCTTCTTGTTACGAAGACTAAGTTGGTTATTGCTGCCAGGAGGACACCTGAGATTCCTTGTCCTGTGATGAGAACTCCCTCTTCTATCAGTATTTTTAATAAGAGGTTTGACTTTTTAGAGAAAGTGCTTTCCAAGACTGGGAAAAAAATGGAAGTAAGGCCTCTGAAGGTTGGAACTACATTTAAAGAACCTGACAGAGCTTTCATGTTCCTCATTTGGGGTGGCATAAGCTTATTACAGGGTATGTTTCACGCTTAATTTGCAGGAAGACAAAACCTTTAATTCCTGTTTTTTTGTATTCAAATAGAGGATATGAGCAGGCTGACGAGAAAAGTTTCTTTCCCCATTTCATGTACACCACTGACACATGCAATAGGAAAAACAAAAACAAAAAAAAAGCTCGCTATTAAGGGGATTTATTTACTATTAATTAGGAACAAGAGGTACATCAGAATTGAGAATCTCTTATTTTTACCATTTGGAATAGAAACATCATAGCTATCTATTTCATTGTGTTCCTAAGCAGTTAAGCAGTAACAGAAATAGGTACACACTATTGAAAATCTGCACTTTGCACATTTGTACATAAATCTGTGTATGTGTACACATATGTACATATGTGCGGGATGTACCCAAAATGTACAACTCTACATAAAAAGGACAATAGGAGTTAAGAATCGTATCTTCTATAAAAAAATACAAGGAGAGAAAGAAATCTGAATGCTTATGATCCCTGAGCTCAGATTCAACTCATTTTAAAGCTTACAAGTTCTGCTCTCGCTGTTTAGTAATTTTTTCAGCTTCTGTCTTTGAGCACTGGCTTTCATAAATAAAAGCTTTCATTAACTCTCCTTTTGGCTCCAAGAAATTTCTAACCCTTCATTCACACAGCTACAAATAGGTGCTCATTTCTATTTATCTCACTTGTTGGTGACATTTTTCTGTTAATTTTGATCAAAGCATTTGCCTTCCACCTTAAGTTGTCTCCTGTGCAGATGGTTACTCTCCAGTTACATCCTCAAACTCTTTACCATAACTAATGAAATTATGAGCTCAGTAAAACACTCAAGCCCCATTCCAAGTACACAAGTTTATTTGGTTTAAATTAGAATTTAGGTATAATGACAATAAATGTTTGAGGTTTAATTTCTTGCCATATTTATACAAAATAAAAATGTTAAAATGATGCAGTTTGTGATGGTCAAAAATAAGACAATAATAGGGGAAGAAAAGGGTTCTGAATCTGCACTTCTCAAGAAATTATACGTATGATTTACTTGTTGATTAGTGTTCCTGGTTTTTATCATTTTCAGCTAGAAGCTCTCAGGAATAGGATTGCTCTCAGTCTCTCATCCTCCTTCCTCTTGCTGACAGCTAGCATGACTCAGTCCACAAAGCATCAGCAGAGTCAGTGAGTCAGCCATGTGACATGGGCTCTATCAGTCCATCGAGGAGTGACTTAGAAAAGAGGCAAACACAAGTTTTTGTGCGGAGGGAAGACAACTCTTTCAATCAGACAAAAATAAAGCATTTCATCCAACCACCCACAGAAGGAAGTGACTTCATGGAGCTGACCACATAGCTGCTGCCCTGGTAGATGTCAATCTATTTTGTTACTTCCCAGCAGGTCAGAAAAACATTTTGCTTTTTTGGTTCACAGATAATTTGAAAGAACTCCTAATCAGAGTTTAAGGTACATTTTCCAGAAACCATTTCATATAAAGCTTTTGGCTCATTCAGTCTCTAGTCTCTAAGCACAGAGAGTGCTTCTCCCACTGGTAAAGTCACTGAGCAAACTCCAACTGGAGACTGGAGCACTTCTCTCATTTCTCTGCTGGACAAAGCATTCTGCAGCATGCCTTCTGTGTCAGGTGGGGCTTAGAAAGATGCTCCAAAGACAGGGCAGGTTTTATGCTCTTTCTTATACATTATATATACAGGATACTTTATACATGATGAGAGTAAATCTATTTTCAGTCCATAGCTATTGTTCCCAGTGTGCTGTGGAATGAAGCTGTTCCTGGCAGTGCTGATCTCAACCACGTGTCAAAAATTTCCTTGATACTCGCTGAGTGCCAGCTACCAAAACTCTTCGTGCTCTGAACACGTACAGGATGTGGCCTATGGCAGTATTTTTCATTCTTTACCTTCTTCCCAGTAAATAAATCTAAGTTAATCTTCTAAATAGAGTTCCTGAATTATTCAACTTACAGAGTGAGCCCTAAGAAACATTCCCCAGACACGTCCTTTTTTTTCCCTTGAGTGATTGCAGAGGTTCTGCTGGCATTTGTTAGGTGTGGACATCTTTGCAGGGGACTGTTCAAATTATCAGTGGATACTAAACACCACTGACAGTTTCAAAGGTTAGTAAAATAGACAACACATTCACGCCAGCAGTACCCCCCAGCAAGAAGAACCAAGAACAGTGAAGAACAGTTTAAAAGTCTGCTGATAATCCAGTCTAATAAATACAATTTGTGCAGTGCATATCAACTGCAAATTGATCTATCTAATGAATCTTTAAATTTCACTCTGGCAGCAATTCAGAGAGCTGGAGCTCCCTAACATTGAGATGATTAATCTTCTCTATTTTTAATGAGACATATACCAACACTGTGAGCTTACTGCAGAATGAGCATCCTGGGAATCATCTGCAGGCCATGTGCTTTCTACTAAATGGAAGGGGAAACATGGAGAAAGTCTGTATTGTTGAAATTGCTTCTTGGGCATTTTACAGTGGTGTCTTGGACGGGGGAGCTGCAGAGGATTCAGCAAGAATCAGAAGTTACTTGGCCTGTGTGTCAGTTTACCTGCATTTGGGTTACACAGAGGGGCTACACCATACAGAGCAGGTTAATTAGAAATCAGACATCCCCTGGAGCAGGTTCTGCCCAGCTCCTTGGCCCTGAGTGGCTACTGAACAACAACCACACCAAACTGGGATTCATACCCCACCGAACAATCTACCTCACCAAAAAGAGAGATGGCCCTTGCAGCATTTACCATCTACAGCTTTTAAATTGTGGTACTTATTTTATTTACATCTTTCAGTCTGCATCTTTCCTCCTCTGTTTCAGGATGACTTGGTAAAGATTTGTCTGCATAATAATCTGGTTTCCAATTTTGCTTCCAACATTCTTCAGTTTAGTATCTAGTTGATGCTTTGCCAGAAGTTAGAGAGGAAAAAAGTCCCAGTGTTTGAATCATTTTACCTGGAGTTTCAGAAGTAATTAACCGAAAAGAGATGACAAACACGATGTGCATTTACAATAGGGAAAAAAATGCTATATTCTACAGTGTCAGCAATTCTCATCTTGCTAGTATGTACAATTTTCTAGTGAAAGGGTTTGAAAAAACAAAGGACTCCCTCATCTGGCACCAATGCCCAGAACAGCAAGTTCATAGGCCTGACCAGCTTCTCAGGGCATTAAATTCCTGAATTATCAATTGCAAATATTAAAAGAGCTAATTACATGGTTTCATGAAATAATTTAAAATAATTTGTTTCCAAAAGAAATAAATTCTGAGTAAATTATAGCTTGGCATGGAATCTGCTCATGATTTGAAGCTTTATGTGGAATCTGACCACGATTTATAGTTTGGATTATTTCCTGCCACTGGATTTGGCAGGGGCTGTACTCGTGTAATAGTATATTAGACTACTGAGATCTTAACTGAGTCATCAACTTCCCGTAGACACTTGCACTGTAACATCAGTGAGTTTTGTACACGTAGCAATAAAGCCATGCTTTTACGAGCTCTGCTGTGTGCTGACCTGCATCTTCCTCTTGGCTTTGGAAAAATCAGTGATCTCGGGAAATACAGTCTGTAAATACCACTGCTATGAAACAACTGATCTGCTGGATCCTGTATGAGCAATTTTAAGAGCTGTTTAGTCACGGAGTAATCAGACAAACGAGGCTGAAGTTAAATCTGAGTATCCAGCTCTCCCAGGAGAGCTTCCTTTCTAGACGACCCTGAGGAAGAGTTGGACATTTACGAGCAGACACAGCTGGAAAAGGGACGAGGGGGTGTCACCGTAGCTCCCTCAGCCAACCCGGCTGCCCAGAAGCTTATGCAATGCGTGTTGTCCGCAGGGTTCCAGTGTTCTCCCTGGAGAACTGTCCCTGTAACACTCTGTGCTGCCCGGGCACTTGGAAAGTTCAGGGATCTCCTGCTGCCAGAAGATTGCAGAGGAAAAGGTGCTTCGAGGTCACATTCGGCTTGAACGCGAAGGAATCCGCGAACAGTGGGACATGCCCCGCTGGCTTTTCTGCGAGATTTCAAACCTTCTTCTTACTGACAGGAACCGACGTGAGGAAAATCCTGGGGCTGATAAAGAAGTTTTCCTTCTTCCCGGGAAATAAGCTTTCTTTTCGAACGAGAGGAACAAACCCAATAAAGCTCCCCTTTTCCTAGAAACCCGACACTGTTCCAGCGCCACAGCCAGAAGCGCCGAGGGGCTCCCGCCTCCCGCTCCCTGAGGGGAGATCCTGCTCCCTTCGCTGATGTAAAGCCATTGCCGAGGGAAAACGAGCTCACAGACGGGTTTTATCCCACTGCCCTCTGGCACGATCGGCGCTGGTGTGTCCAGAGAAGGGAAACGAAGCTGGGAAAGGGTCTGGAGCACAAGTCCTGTGGGGAGAGGCTGAGGGAGCTGGGGGTGTTTAGCCTGGAGAAAAGGAGGCTCAGAGTGGACCCTATGGCTCTCTGCAACTCCCTGAAAGGAGGCTGTAGCCGCGGAGGGTCGGGCTCTTCTCCCAGGAAAGCCGCGACAGGACAAGAGGACATAGCCTCTTGAACTTCCCCTCGTGTGCCAGGGGAGGTTCAGGTTGGACATCAGGAGGAATTTCTCCAAAGAAAAGGTGATTAGACAATGGAATGGGCTGCCCAGGGAGGTGGTGAAGTCACCGTCCCTGGAGGTGTTCAATGAACGACCGGACGTGGCACTCTGTGCCATGGTCTGGTTGACACGGCGGTGTTCGGTCATAGGTTGGACTCGATGACCTCAGAGGTCTTTCCCAACCTAATGGATTCAGTGATGTGTGTGCCTTCTCCGCAGCCGGGCCGAGGAGCGGGCTGCTACCCCGCCGCCCCGCACCGTATTTACCACTACTGAGCGCATCCCCGTTACCGTATATACCCACATGGGTACGCCCAAAAGGCGGCGTTACCGTATTTACTGCCACTAACCCGCCACCACATTTCAAGGACGTGGAGCCCAACATGTGCTCCTGTATACCACGGCAGAGCCGTAATGCCCCGAGAAAAGCGCATGCGCCGTGAGACGGCGGGGGCGGGAGCGCGGCCGCGACCCGGTGGGGTGAGGAGAGGAGGAGCGGCCGGTCCCGCCTCCTTCTCCTCGTCCTGCCCGCGGCTCCCGGTGCTGCCGGTCCCGCCTCCTGCTCCCCGCGGCTCCTGGTGCCGCCGAGGCCTGCCCCGGCCCTGACTCGCCGGGCCCCGGGGCGTCGCGGAGCCATGGCGCAGCGGAGGGCGGCGGAGCGCGGGCCTTGCCAAGCGGCGGCGGCGGAGAGCGCCAGGCACCAGCGGCAGCTTCTGGAAGGTGCCGGGGGCTCGGGGCGGCGGGAGCGGGGGTGACCTCGCCCTGGCATCGGACGGTGCCCGATGCGGCTGTCGGTGCCTCTCGGCGCCTCGGGCATCGGCCCCGTTCCGCGCGGGCTCTGGGGCGGCCGGGCCGGGCCCCTCACGGTGCGTGCGGGGTGAGGCGGCTCCCGCCCTGCGGGAGCCGAAATGGGGCACCGAACCCTTTCCCTTCTGCCCTGCGTGAGGGAACACGCGTGGTTTTATGTCTCTGTGTGTGCGTGTGTGTTTGTGTTATTCCGCTACCGGCACAGCTGAAGTATAGAAAGTAGAAGTGCCAGAAAGCGCAGTGGGCTGTGTTTTTCTTTTTTGGCCCTATAAGTTGCTTTTTTATTTATTTATCCTTTATTTTGCTCCTTGGAGAAGTTGTCAGAATAACCACGGTTACAGTGCACTGGAACAGATTGCCCAAAGAGGGTGTGGAGTCTCCCTCACTGGAGATATTCTAGAATATCCGTGTGGATGCAGTCCTGTTCCATGAGCTCTGGGATGACCCCGCTTGAGCTAGGAGGTTGGACCAGATGACCACTGTGGTCCCTTCCAGCCTGACGGTTCTGCGATTCTGTGGTTGTACCTGCTTTGTGGATGCTCCCTTTGGCCTCGGCTGACCCAGCGCACACCTGTGGGGTCGCACTGACCTTAAACCTAAAAAACCTTAAAGCCCATAAAATTGCTAGCTTGCCCAGCCGGCTCCGTGGGTTTCGTCATCCAGTCGCTGCATTTCACAACAGTGAGGTGTCACCGTGACCCGCTTGAGTGTTGTGTGTTGGCATTGTAGTTGTGCCAGCAGCATCTGCGAGAGAAAACAGCCTCGGCTCTTGGAGTGTTCTTCAGGTGACCCTGGGTGTGAAGCTGGGTGAGCCTCAAAGTGCCTGAGGAGAGAGTGGTTTAATACATGCCCAGTGTGGATGCAGAGAGTACTCAGTGTTCATTTCAGTTTTAAATTCTTGATGTGTGTAGTTGCCTTTGTGTTAATCAGAGTATTGCACTTATGTGGTCATTTTGATAAAAATCTAAGATGCAGAAGAGGCCTAAAATGTCATTGTGTCACTTACTGCACTCCCATTGCTTCCACTATGCTGGAATTTAAGGGCTAATACACACTTATATATACCCATATCCACATGAGTGTAAAATATGTGTAATTCCCAAGACTAGGAACTGTGATCTTTATATCACAGGCTGGTGTGTGTGTGTGTTTATATAGGTTTCCTCCTAATGAATGTGTCTCACCTAACTGGCTGTATCTGGTAGTCTTTCATTAGAGGGAAAAATCTGTTAATGAGCAGGTTTCAGAGTTATGTTGTACGTCCTGGAAATTTAACTTCCAAGTTAAATCTCTAATTAACTAGACTGGCAGAAAATTTCTGGCGAAAAGGAAAACATATGTATGGCTTACGTTGTTTAGCTCTGATTTTTCTCTTTACAAATGTATTTATTAATTAAGGCCTGAATTCTTATGGATCATAGAGATTGACTTCTGTGGGATGTTTGCCAGTGTAAAAACTTCAAGGTTGTTTGAAAGTTTTCCAGGAATGTGACTGATGTGTGTTATTGAAAGTGTTGGTAGGAAGATGATGTCCACAGAGGGTTTGCTTTAATATTCTCTTGAAGGATAAGTCTGGAATCTGTTGTAAGTTGTCAGGGATTGATTTTTGTTGTTTTGTTTTGGTAGTGCCGGGGGTTTTTTCTAAGTTTGTTTTATGTTTAATTTCAGGGAAAGCTCTTGCAGAAGGTGGATCAGCTCGGACATCACTTCTTATTTTAGTGTCCATCTTCTTATCAGCTGCTTTCCTTATGTTCCTGGTATATAAAAATTTCCCACAACTTAGTGAGTAAGTATGTTATGAAAGTTTAATTTATCAATTATTTATCGAATAATTTGCTTTTCAGTATCAGATCCTGCATGGGGATATGGCACAAAATCAGAGAATTGGTCTTGATCTAAGGTTTCTGTTGCACAGTGGAGATCCCATGTTTTGAGGTGTTACCCTCTAGCACATTATCGGTGTGTCCTTAACCTTCTTCAGATGAGAGTCAGAGTGTGCTTGGTTCAGTCTGGGTTCACTTTAAACTTCCTTGTGCCTTGGTAAAACTGGAGGCTGTCACCAAAGGGGAAATCCTTCTTCCTTCCTAGCTAAACTTTGCCTTCTCTTTTTCACCTTCTTGTTGCACCCAGGACTTGTGTTGGGAAGGCAGGCAGGCTGACAGGTGAAAGCCTGCTTGTCTAACAGTTTTCCCTTTTAGTAGTTAATTTTCTGTCTGATTAACTTGCTCAACAAGGTCAGTTTGCAACAGCCTGATCCCTAAGTCTGATACAGAGGAAGCGAAGACACTGAATTGTGCTGCCCAGAGTTGCACCAGATTAAGGTGTGACATGAGATTTTGCCCTTAGAGCTTTATTTGTTTGTGAGGTGAAGTTCTGCCACTCCTGCTGCACTTCAACTGTTATGACCTCAGCACTCAGGCAACTGCAGTTGGTTTTGGCTGAAACGTTGGCTCCTTTCACTTGCCGAGGTTTAGTTTGCTCAATTATTTCTTTTTGGTCAGTACTTGGTAAGAAAAAAAACCTAGAAGAGAAGCACATTATTGTACTGAATAAAAAAAAAAAAGGTTGCAAATACCTAAAATTGGGGATTTTCTAATATAAACCACACTGTAAATATTAGGTATTCACCTGAGAGCATTATTACAACAATAATCATGGTTTGTTTGCTGAAGCTGTAATTTAGTGATGTAGTGTATCTAATTATCTCTGTATTCAGTAAGTAATTGTACTACACTGTTTGATTATATTTCCATCATTCCTGCTTTTTTTTTTTTCCTCTCCAGAGAAGAAAGAGAATGTATAAAGGTTCCTAGAGATATGGATGATGCAAAGGCCTTGGGAAAAGTCTTGTCCAAATACAAGGACACATTTTACGTTCAAGTGTTAGTGGCTTATTTTGCCACATATGTTTTGTATCCTTTTTCTGGTATAAAGGGCAGCTTTGATGTAGTCATGCTTCTCTGAAAAAATAAGTGAAAAATACAAATTGATAACTTCCTGGTCATGGGTGAAGTTTAACATACTTTGTTTAATATAGGAGTGTCTACAAAGAGACACAAATATTTTAAAATCTTGGAAATTTAGAAACATTTCTCTCTATTAGGCTTGGTCTCACTTTAGTGTTATGATAACTTTTAAAATAAAGTGAATTTTGAGGTAGAAATTACTGTTTGTTCTAAAGGAAGATTGAGACTGTTGCACTGCTCTTCTTTGAGACATTCAAAGTTCCACATAAGGGTAGTTTGTAGAATATTTAGCAGTATTTCTGAAGGAAAGTATTTTGAGCCATCTTTCATCTCTCCACTGCCCAAATTCAGAAAACCCAATCTCTGTTTTCTTCTAGAGAGATGAATTTCTGAAGTACTTTCTGTGTAGGGAGATACAAAGGCTACCTGTGTTCTGTGTTGACTTCTTTTTCCTGAGTGCTGAATATATTAATTAATCATTAAACACACTCTTAACTGGAACACTTCACTAAAGGTTAATAATTTTAAAGCTGTGGAAGAGGTTTGTTTCACAGTTTTAATGCAGCAGGCTTTCGTAACTCAGGAGAGTCAGCACTGAACGTGCCACTAGTAATTATCCTTCAGCTCATTCTTTTAAAGTATTTCACAAAAAGTTTCATGTTTTCCAAATTATAGATCTATGAAGAAAATGAAAATGTTAGTGTCTATATTAACAAGGAGGAGAATAAATTGGCTCTTTATTGAGCTGCTCTAGGAGCTGATGTGAGGACCTTCACTGTCTCAGCAGCAGACTGTGATCAGTTTCTAGGCATGGTACAGTTACCTCTGAACCTTGACATTGCTTAGTGAAAGCTGGACTGACTGTAATGGACTCAGGAAGATTATTGGACTTCCTAATATTTTGGTCAGTTCAACTTGGGTAAAGTAGTGTGCAGGTTTTTTTGCTTTATATCTTTTGTATCCAAAGTGAGCAATGCATCATAGTCTCAAGTATGCCTAGCAAGCCTTAAATCCAGCAACCTGCTTGCTTACGCTGCAGAATCCTAATTTTTGATTAAAAATTTAAATTTAAAAGTTTTTAAATTTCTGACTGAAAGTAGTGGTCAGCTATTGTAGTCAGTGATTACACCAAGCCTATTTGTAAGGAAGTAGTAGCTGCCTTCATACATTTCAGTCTTCCATGAAACTTGTGCTTATGGGCTCAGACAGGCCTGTGAACTTTCCAGAGAGAATATCTGAAATTGCACATCTCTAGTCAACAGTGTAAAATCAGAAGTCTGTGTTTCCTGGAAGTCACAATAAATCCTCTGTGGCAGTTGTAGCGCAGATAAAGAGAAAAATGCAGTCAGCTTTTATTACTTACTGACTTATTTTTTTGTATGTGTAGTGACAAATCTACATCTTGTTGCTCTGTGCTTGCACTTCTCGTGCTATTCCACAAAAGGCATTTTGAAGTAAGGATCTTGAGGGGCCCTGCCTATTTATAGTTTTTCAAGTTGTAATATGTATCCTGACTGCTTTTAAAGTTAGGAGGTGTGTAGCTTTCTAGGAATGTGTTTTCCCTTAACTAAGATGCATCCAGCTTGCAAACATTTGCTATTCCTGGGTCTATATTTCTCAGTATCCTGTCAGGGTTTCTTTATCCCTTTCCACTGGCCTTATTTCTTGTTTGTTTGGTAAGTATGGAAAGTAGTTTGTGAGGGCATATATTTTTATCGATTTGGAGTACAACCAAGCATCTGAGCAGCTTCCTATTGGAAATGATCAGTCTGAAACTGGCATACACTTCAGTTTCTGATGAACTACTGAGTTCTTACTCATCTCTGCTGCAAGAATTACCCACAAAAATTCACTGTAGCATTGGGTGATGATCCAAAACACTGAGCTGTTTCTCCAGGTTTTCTTAATAATGAAGACATTTGAGTGTGAATCAGCCAGAGTTTCCTTTACTCTAAATTTGTTTAGCATCTGCCAGAACCCAGTCGTAATTTCACAACACAGTTACTGTTGTTTTATTATCACACTACAAAATACATCTGGTTTATAACTGGCTTAAATATGCAAGAAGCTTAGTTTAAGATTTGAAATGTATTTTTTCAACAAGCTTTAATAAGTTATGGGCCAAAGATGCAATCATAATGAGCCTTAGTATTGAAAAGGTAGGGAGGACCCTGTTGTTCAGTTTTCACGTTTGAATTTCTTTAATGGCATTGTGCCTCTTATTTGCAAAGCTTTCACTGTTCAAAGTCTTAAAACTGCAGAAGCACTTGATATTAACTGATAAGTAATCAATGTTGTCTACTTTGAGTGCTAAGATTGATTCAAATGCCTTGGAAATAAACTGTCTTGGGTCAACAGCGTACTTGGGGAGTGTGTACATACTGCTGGAGGAGAGCCCTGATGGAGGGCTGCATAGAAACCTGCTCTAGCCAGGCAGTGTAGTTTATAGGGAAACAAGGCTGACATTAATTAGAGTTTCTGCTCATTTATTGTCTGTTTTGATTTTTTTTCAGTGCTCAGGACTTGGAGCTTCCTTTTGCTATATGCTTTCATACCTAGTGGGACGTCCTGTTGTGTACAGATATTTAACAGAAAAAGCAGTAAAATGGTCAGAACAGGTACGGTTTCTAGAGATGCTGGAACTTACGATACAAAATGTGTCGTGGAATAGCATGGAAAACTAAGAGGTCTTGTGCTCATGTATGTCATTACACAGAAGGGATTCTGGAAGTATTCCTGATTTTACGGTATTTCCCATGAGAAATTTGTTCTTACCTAGGAAGTGTTTGCAACTGATCACCCCCCTGTTTTATTTAGTGTCAATAGGAAACCTCTCCAGTTATAGATAATTTCAAGTAATTGCTCTCTAAGTATCAGGACTAATGAAAGCTGGGTTTGTGTTTTTGTGTTGGAGGAACCTGTAGCTGTATGTCTGATTGAGAAACATTAATTTGAAGATGTTATTGTAGTTGGAGCATTTAGAAACGTTCTCTTACAGTATCTGGTAACATTAATTTCAGCAAGTCTTGATTGTGAGGTGAACCTAAAGGTTTTGCAATACAGAAATACAGTGTGATTTGTACTTGACCCTATGTGTCTTTCTTTGATACTCTGAAACATTCAAACAATTTTTTTTTTTTTTGGCAAGTATGAAGCACCTGTACTCTGGTCAAGATTTTTTTGAGTTACATAAAAATGCTTTAAACTTGTTCCTCATTAGATAAGATCTGGAGCTGTCTGGCACAACTGATCTTGTTAGGTTATATACTATTATTTTGACTCTTGACCCAAGTAAATCTTCATATTGCAGTATAATCTTGAGACTATTCTGAGCAGCAAATGGTTACTATTGCCATTAGTAGAACTGAGCATGTGATTTAAAATTGCACGTGCAGCTCTTATCTCACTGTGTCCAGGTTAATTGGACTGTATCATGCTTGTGTATTGAGGTTAAGCCATTTTATATGCAGCATTAATCAATATTTAAATATTTCTCCTGCGTTAAGATTTAAGAAACCCACAGTGCTCCTGATTTTGGTGTTACAGTTAAATTTAAATTTGGCTAAAGCTGCAAAACAGGGTTGTGACTGGGGTGAGCTGCCATGTGAGATTTCAGGTGGAATTGCAATCAGACCAGATTTGTTTTCAACTGTTTGAGGCTTAATCTTAGTGCAGGTCTGCTAGGATGGGCCAGAACTGTGGATGCTTGGCTATCCTTGCAGCTTGGCTTGAGGTCACACTTGTCTGGAAAGACTGATGTGCTAGAGACAGGCTGGAAGGAGAAGAGGCTTTGTTGTAGCATTGGTGTAAGGAGCTAGGCTAGACCTAAAAACATAATTAATACTGTAAATGAAGTTGGAGCTGTTGTTGCTGCTGGGTAAATGTTAATGCTGGGCACTATAGCCTATGGGGAGACTGGCTTTGGAACTGTGCTGGGAGCAGCCACCTCATGAAGTTCAGAGCTGGGACCTGGCTGAGTTTCCAAGTGAGGAATATAGCTGTGTTTGAAGCTTGATCACAGGTTAGGACAGAATGGATTGAGGAACAAACTTCCTTGCTAGTTGCTGCAAAAGCTTTAGGAATGAGATTAGAGACTGACTGTGTTGACTGGACCAGAATTAGACAGAGGTGATGTGCTGAAGTTAGAGTAAGGCCTGTGGCTCTGCCTATGACTTACTTGCTGCTTGAGTTAGCTGAGTCAGTCAGACACATCACCACTGTGCTCTGTCACACACAGCTATTTCCAGGGTGATCTCAGTACTATCTAACAGGTGATTCACTTCCCCACATCATGCATTTTTAACTGATTTTTATGTTTACAACATGTAAATGTCTACAAAAGACAGGGATAAAAAACCCCTTTAAACTTGTGTATTTTCAAGGCAGGGATTTTTTAACCAAATGTTTGGTTTTTCTTTTTTGGCAGGTTGAACGACATAGAGAACATCTCATTAACTACATAATATTTTTGAGAATAACACCTTTCCTTCCCAACTGGTTTATCAATATCACATCTCCTGTAATCAATGTGCCATTGAAAGTGTTTTTCATTGGCACTTTCCTAGGTAAGAGTTGTGGCTCGTGAGCCACAGTTTGGGGTGGCCAGAAGAAGGGGTATACACTATAGATTTTTTAATTGGCATATTTTTGCACATACTTTTTAATCTGGTTGGGAAACAATCCAGTATTTTTCCTTTATGAACTTAAAATCAGTTTGAAAGGAGAACTTGAAATCTGCAGAGCCTAAAGAGCAGAGATTATTTGCCTGTTCTCCTGTATTTGAGTTTGCATTAAAAATATTAAGAATGGCATAAAACTAGTTCTTTTGATAAGGGGTTTTTGTCTTTGAATTCTGTATTTACAGCCCTCTTAAAAAAAAAAAAAGTACAAGACAACAAAATCTCAAGATTTTGGTGTTAAAATTTGGATGACTAATTATGGCTTTTTTCACCCTAACAAGCTGTTTTTTCATCCTTTCCTTGCTCCAGGTGTAGCACCACCGTCTTTTGTAGCCATTAAGGCAGGAACAACGCTGTACCAGCTTACAACAGCAGGGGAAGCTGTTTCCTGGAACTCTGTTTTTGTTCTCATGATTCTAGCCATCCTCTCCATCCTACCAGCTCTCTTCCAGAAGAAACTGAAACAGAAGTTTGAATAAGGATCAAACTGGACCAGAATTTCCCATATTTCATCTCAGGATCAGCACTTCTGATATTTGTATATTTGCTTTTCTATTGGATCTTAAGCAATTAAAGGGGAGGCTTGTAATTGATAAGAATGTCTTTTAATGAGCACATGTCCTTAAATGGAAGGAAGTGTGTTCAGAAATGTACTGCATATAGTTTTGTAACCAAACCACCAGTGTTTTATTTTGGGAGGGTGTGTATGTGGCCCTCAGGATGAGGGAAGTGAGAATATAGATGTAACATTTTGCTCTAGTTATGTGCAGAGCAAAAATTGTAATGTAGACATAAACTACAGGTGATGCTTTCTAACACTTGCAGGAAAAAGCCCTGAATTATTCAGTCCAACTTTATAACATTGTCTGTAGGCTTGCATGTGATCTGGTCTGAGTGCATTTCTCACTAACAATATTTTCCTTCTTTTTTGCCTTGGGGAGTTTCAAAATAATATAATGGTGCTCACTCAGAAACAAAGGTTCTTTGCAGTACTTTAACTACAATATTATTCTCATCCTGGTTGTTTACTTCTATTTATTAGTGGAATTAAATACTTGAACCTACATCTGCTTTACTTACTGGGTTAACAAAGGCAAAGTGTCACATCATTCCCTCTTGGCCCCTGTAAAATTTTATTCTGGGAGCAGATACAGGAAGGGAGGGAGCAGCTTAGAATTCTTATCTTGGCTAGCTGATGATTTTTAAGTTCTAATTTTCATTTTTTTAGTGTTGATTATTTTGCCATTATTTCACTTGCATAGATTTATCCTGCCAACTTAAGAAAGTGATCATATGGTTATGTAAAACTTGCAGTTCTCAAGTGATTTAAAAATGCTTAAGCAGTGTAATATTACCATTTCTCAAGCAATATGTAAAGAGTATAAAATTTCTCATTGCAGCTTGATTAGCTAAAAGAAATGTCAGGTACACAAACTGGTGCAGTTCCTATCAAACAGCTGATCCCAAATAATGTTCAGAGCACCATGGAACAGCAGGCTCTTGTGTCGGTGTATATAAAAATGGGGGGTTCCATTGTCTGCCAGGTCAGTGACTGGCAATGGGCAACCAGCCATGACTCGCCTTCAGCAGAACTCTGTGTGTTCTCTCAGTAAGGTACAAGATACCTCCCCTTGTGCTTCCAGCTGTGGTAGTTTGTTGTCTTGTCAGTGGAACCCCATAAACCAAGGCCGTGGTCAGGAGCTGGGGAGCACACTCGCGTTTTATCCTACTGAAACCAGTGCTGCTCATGCGGTTTAAGCTGATGCCCCTGCAGTATCTCCCTGAAAAGGGAGTTGACACAGCAGCATGTGCTCCAGTTCCAGGGTTTATTTGTCCGTGTCCTCGTGTTAACTCATGATCATATCATAGATCTTTGAGATGTTCATGAATGTGATAATGTAAAAGGTACTGGTACCTTTAAAGGGTTTATTCATTCTTGTAACATAATGTTAATTGACTGCTTCGTTTCATCACAGTATTACTTGTAAATATATAGTAATATTGATAGACCATTTGTCTTTTATTTAAATCCAGGCTGCACAGTAAATGATATTTTTTACATAAGTATATAAAGGAATTTATATCAGTTCTGTTTGCAAGTTTATTGTAAGATCATTCAGCTTCAGCAATTCTTTTGTTATTTAGAATTTACTCTAAAAGTATACTTTGGCATTTAACACTGAACAGTGATTCCTTTTATTGCTGCCATTCTAATCTCCAGCGCTCCTCTACCCAGGGGATTTATTCCATAGTAAACCTGGATGTGAATTGAGCCATGTGAGCAAGGGTCCCACGGACTACTGAGAGTGAAGCTGCTGTAGATTTACAGCCTACTTTTCTGCAGAGTTAACTTTTCATGCAGATGAACTCTCAGAATAAATTACCTACTACTTATTTTCCAGTGGCTTTTCTCAAAATTTGTCTCAATTCTTGGTCAGTAACAGAAGCTGTTTTAAAATCCCTCCCATGCTGTGTAAAGCCAATGTTTTGGTGGAACCTTCTCACTAAAGAAGGAACTGAAATCTCCTTCAATCTAATGTGACTTGTGCTATCACTTGACATTTTCACTGAGTTCTGTTTCACTATGGAGATGGGGATCAGGCTTTGTTACTGAAAACCTGTTGTGTTTCAGCCACAAGACTGGCTTCCCATCATAATAACTAAAAGCCTTAAGACCTTAAAAAGGTTCAAAATAGGGTTCTTTACTTTTTCAAAACCTTAGCGTTTTTTTTAAACCCATCTCTTCTGTGTTTATCTTCAGCTGCCAGCAGCCTGAGGTGCTTTCCTATCCCATGAGGACTTGTGAGGGTTGTGAAGAGTAAGGCAGGCGTTGTGGAAAGCAAAAAAAGCACTGTGTTGTGGAGTACTGTACTAGCCTACTGTTTCCTTTAGGAAATCCAGAAAGTGATCCAAGAGAGAGCCATAACATTTCAACAGAAAAATAGTGGCTACCATGGAACAAACCAGGACATCAGAAAGATGTAGCTTTGTTTTTAATTGCAAGGGATTTTGAGCTGTTAGGCGACCTGTTTATCTTTTGGAATTTTTTTGGTGATACCTGCATGACATCATTACTAAGTGTCTCTTGCCATTTGATAATAAAGCTGTTATATAAAATATGAAACACTGCACTTTTTGAGTATAATGAAGCATGCTGAGTTTCCCACTAAGCCTAATTTTTTATTAACCTGTTTAAAAGGGGTGAGTCCTTCCTCAACGGTATTTTTAGTCATTGATTAAAAATTAAACTGAGCTGATTACATCTGTAGATGAGATTAATTCTGTTTCTACCTTTATTTCAAAATAAGTAGGTAAACTTGACTTCCTTTTCTCTCTGAAATTAATTTCTTGCATACAGCAGTAATTTTGAAAATTTTTCTGGTTTGCAGTGGAAGGCAACTGGGTCTAACTTCTGTCTCTTCAAATACAACTATTTGCATAAAGTACCTTTTTTTCCCCCATTAATCTCTTATGGAAGGCCCCTGTGCCAAAGTTATTTCAGCTTCATTTACCTTCCCTTAATATTCTGTCAAGGCCAGTTTATGAAATGTTTTTTTTGCCTTGTATAGAAAACTTGCTGAAAGGGTGAGACAGAAGAAGTAAAAGTTAAAAATGAGAAGCTTTTGTTCGTGCACAGTGCTGTTATGCAAAGTCAAAACATGGGGTTTTTTAGGCAGCTGAAGATTTTTGTGTGTTCCTGAGAATTTTCATCATGCGTAGTTTCCTTCTGTGATAGTGCGGGGTTTGGGAACCCTATAGTTTAGTATGGCAGTACTAAGAGGGAAATAAAAAAGGGTTTTGATGGGAAAGTGGGATCCAGAGCATGTTTTTCAAATTTCCATCAAAGAGAAGTGAATACTCCAACTATTTTTATGACCAATTGATGTCTTGCAATGACAGACATTTATAACTCTCAGCTGGTGGCTTTATAGCTCCAGGTCACCCAAACTGAAAGAAGTTACAGCCTTTTAGTACTGGCAATTAATATAAATAATGGCATAATATATTTACTAACATACCATAACTCCCCTGCCAGTTCTTAAAAATGCTCCACCTAGTGTGATAATTCCCATTTCCTTGTTTTATAGTACACAAGAAGAATCTGGGTCTGGATTATGAGAGCTCAAGTCAGTGACTGGTGTATATGTGAGAAGCCTCATAAAAGCTCCTTTCTGCAGATAGTCTTCCAAACACAAGAGAATTCTGCTCCTGTGCAGCTGTGGGGCTTCAAAAGTCTCCTCATAGTTGTAAAAGGTTAGTAGGCCCTGCTAGGCCCTCAAGAGGGCTGGGAATGCTGCAGTGGGAAACAGCTTTTAAAATTCTGCCTCAGAACTGGGATCTAATGTTAAACTCATAACTCCTGATTTTTCCTTTACAACCTAGCCTTGAGGAGTTGTATCTAAAACCTGGAATTTGCAATGTTTACTGTACTTGGAAGAATTCCGTGTCATGAGGAAGTATTCTGAGCAGATCACTAAATCATTCTATGTTTGTCTCTTTGTTCTGTGTTAAACTAATTTCTCATGGCTGAGAATGATAAACTTCCAGTCTACCCTGAACTTGTGCAGGAGCTGCTTCTCCAGCTGGATCCCTCTAAGTCTATGGGGCCTGATGGGATTCATCCAAGAGCAAAGAGCTGGCTGGTGTCATCAAGAGACCTCTCTCAATGATGTCTGAATCTTGGGAATCTGGAGAGGTCCCAGTCTACTGGAAGCTGGCAAACATTGTCCTGGTTTTCAAGAAGGGCAAGAAGGATGACCATGCAAACTATAGGCCTGTCAGTCTCACTTCAGTGCCCGATAGAATTATGGAGATGATTCAGTAAAGCTTTTGATGCTGTCTCTCACAGTATCCCTCTGGACAAAATGTCCAGCACTCAGCTGGGTAAACACATCATGTGACGGGGTCAGTAACTGGCTCATGGGTCGGGCACAAAGGATTGTAGTGAATGGAGTGACATTACTAGTGGGTCCTGTCACTAATGGGGTTCTGTAGGGTTCTGTCCTCGGCCCAGTTCTCTTCAACATCTTCATTAATGACCTGGACGCAGGACTGGAAGGAGTACTAAGTAAATTTGCTGGCTATACTAAATTTGGAGCAGCTGTTGATTCCCACGAGGGCAGAGGCCCTGCAGAGAGACCATGACAAGGGCTGGATGATCACCAACCATATGAAGTTTAATAAAGACAAGTGCTGGATTCTGTACCTTGGTATGGAGCAACCCTGGATGTACGGACAGACCGGGGAAGGAGATGCTGGAGAGCAGCACCATAGAAAGGGACCTGGGGGTCATAGTTGGTAAATTGAGCATCAGTCCATAGTGTGGGCTTCTGGAGCTGGGGAGAAGAGAGACAATGCTGCATGTGGGAGTGTGGGAAATGTTCCACACCCTGAAGTGCCAGTTCTGCTCTGATCTGTGCCCTGATGTGTGAGGACCTGTGTGTTAGATGATCCGCTGTGCAGGCTCTATTCCACAAGCCTGTTGTGTAGATGTCACACCAAATGCATTGTCAATAAGCAGCCAGATTCAAGTACCTGGTTTTGCCGGCTGGAGAGGATTGCTTTAATGGTAAAAGTCACTGATTGGATTTTTGTTTTCTTAAAGAATCTGGGGTAAATATCTTATTCAGAGTCCATCAGCACTCTGACAACTGGAGCAATTTGTTTGTGCTTTGAGCTCTGTTAGCTTTTGAAGCTTAGCTTATCTTGGGAAACAGCTGCCCAGAAAAAAAAGGAGATACCCTATTTCAGACTTCTTCGATTCTCTGAGCAAAGTTGAATGGAACTGTAAGTTGCTGTTGTGGTTTCTTACTGCTCAGTAAATAAACTCCTCCAATAACCATGACTGGGATTGCTGGCAAAGTAAATCTGAATTAAGTAATATGATGAATACTCAAGATATCTTCACACCAAGTTCAATATTCTTTGCTATTTTAAAGACTTCATTCTCTTTCACTTAAGGTTTGAGCTTGAAAATACAAGTCTTTGCCATAAAAAACAGCAGCTGCATCAACATTGATAATCTTGCCAAAGACAATGAATCTTTTAAATCTCTTCCTATTTACTAATATGTCTTTATGATTATCTGGCTAAAGAATCCTAGTTTCCACAGAATTCACAATTCCACAGATTTTCTCAACATCATAAAGAATACTTTCAAGAATTCAAAATGGAGTCTAGAGTGTCGTTGTCTTACTCAAGGACTAATCTAAGCCATTTGTAAAGTTTCCTGACAGAGTTGCCGTATTTCGGGTGTTTCCTGTGATGGGAACATTGGTCAAGAAGACTGACAGATTAAAGCCATTGGCCTTTGAATTAGATGTCACAGATGCTCTTTGTGGTCACTAGGCAAGAGTATTTCAGAAATGAAATAATGGGGGAGGAAAAAGATACAATGGAAAAGAGACAGTGACTGAGAAAATGGGAGGAGAAGGCTGTAGCTGTTCAGGTACATTGCTGGATGCAGAGATTAGAGAGGGACTACGCTGTAAATTGGCTTGGAACACAGAGAATTTATCTGACAAAGTAGGAAAGAGCTTTCCACAGCAAAAATTTGGGTTAACATTTTGTTGGTTCTGGTTTGTGCAGTTCCACCCATCTTGTTCCTTTCTTGTAGCAATTCAAAGTGAATCTGAGTTTCTTCTGAGATTCTCCTTTTAAAAAAAATATTTCTTGTCCCTTACCCTGTTGCATAGCAAGGCATGTGTGCATTTAATTATTGTTGCTCAACAGTATCTCTGGTAAACTTCTGTTTACTTACTGGCCCTGTTAACTTTATGTACTGAATATTTACTAAATACATGGTTATTTCTGGAACAGTTAAGGTGCAAGAACAATTTTTTATTTCCCCATTTTACTCTTTATTTGACAAAAAGCCCCTGCCAATATCTGTGCTGTTTCCCTAGACTTTCTTGCAAGTCCTTCTAAGACCCTCAGGCTATGGCTTTTGTCATAAGGGTTGAACTACAGTTCAGGCTTATTTGAAAGAAGTTCACCACGTGCTGAATACATTGTCCTTTACCACACTGAAAGCAGATTGAGAAGACAAATGTGCAAAAAAATGGCTAGAGAACACAGCAGAGTAAGAGCAACCAGATTTAGCTATTTCTGTTCTCTGTTGTGTCTTCCACACACCACCAGGCAGGCTCAACACAATCTAACTGTGCTTTTTGTAGAGTAAACTCAAGCCTTTCACTCTAATACTGCTCCTACCCTGACACCTTTATTGAAATCTTTCCCTCAAGTTGAATAGTGCTTAAAAACTGACCTCTCAGTCAAATCTAAGCAACACTTTCCTTCACTGATAACCCATTCTCGGGCCCATACAGTCCTAATCAAGTGACCACTGATACCACCAGTGCTATCCTAACAGTTTTTCCTGGTTCCCAGAAGGATGTCCAGCTGTCCACAACTCACTGGGCAGAGTGGCCTAAGAGTTTAGTTGTTGTGCTTCAAAAGGCTGTAAAATATTGGCAGTGAAGTCTTCTTATATGTGCTGCTGTTTCTAGTCCCTGCAGAGAACTCGGTCTGTCTTGGCAATGGAAAGTCGCATAAATGAGGTTTCCTATGCTTGGTAGTGTGTTAAGTTAGATCAGTGTCTGATCAATTCAGCATTATGGATGCAACCTTAACTACTTGGTTAGTCCTGGAAAATAATCATTAAGTACTGCAAAGTTTTAATCTCTCCTCTCATAAGCCCCATAAGATAGGGAAGGATTCTGATGCAAATGCCACAAATAGAGAACGGAGAGAGGAGAGGAAGGGGAACTGCTTACAGACCTAATTTTAGGCTAGTAAGGCCATCCCAGGTGCATCTACAGCCAGAGGAAAAAGCATTCTCAAGGCAGGGCATGGGTTCCTGTCACTTATCCCTCAGCAGCTCAGTTCAGGTCATCCTTCCCAGGGCTTGTTCTCCTCTCCGTGCTGAGCCAGAGGGGAGAGTGGATTTCACTCTGTGCAAGCCCAACTGTTAAGAGAGATGTGTGTGATGTTAATCCAAATAAGAAAAAGAAAACAACCTTAAAGCCAAACAATCCCTAAAGCATTTCCCTGCAAACACAGCTGCTTCACAAAGCTGTGGAGTCACGACAGCCACCGGGGCCGCGGGGATGGGAAGATGGAGGTGACAGGAGGACGCAAGCCCAGAGGTGCTTTCAGAGCAGCATCAGGCTGACGTGTGCCTGAGTGAGCAGCCCTGGCAGCACCTTCCTGGCCTCTGACTGCATCCAGTTCTGGGTTCCTCAGCAAAAGAGAGACATGGAGCACCTGCAGTGGGTCCAGTGGAGACTACAAAATTGATCAAGGGACTGGAGCACCTCTCCTGTGAGGAGAGACTGGGGGAACTGGGCCTGGACACAACACGTTGGACTTGATCTCAGAGGTCTTTTTCAACCTAATTGATTCTGTGCTTCTGTTCAGCCTCGAGAAGAGAAGACTGGGAGGGGACCTCATCAATGTCTGTAAATACCTGAAGTGGAGGTGACCGAGGATGGACCAGGCTCTGCTCGGTGGTACCAAGCAAAAGGACAAAATGCAACAGGAAGAAACAGGGAGTTCCACCTGAATGTGAGGAAGAATCTCTTTACTGCGCAGTGACTGAGCACTGCACAGGCTGCCCAGACAGGGCGTGGGGTCTCCCTCACCGGAGAGATTCAAGAACAGTCAGGACACAATCCTGTGCCACGTGCTTAGCAATAACCCTGCTTGAGCAGGGAGGTCGCACCAGACGAGCCGCTGTGGTCCCTTCCAGCCTGCCCCATCCTGCGATTCCGCGCTTGCGGCGGGGGCAGAGCCCTTCCCTGGGCTCCCTCAGCCCTGGGCTCCCTCACGCCACGGCCGTGCCCGCGCGCTACGCCGCCCCCTCCGGCAGCCCCGGCGCGAGCAGCAGCGCCAGCAGCAGCATGACGTCACCCCGCGCACAGGGCGCAGGCGCGGCGTTGCGGCGCGCGGCCGGGCCGCCCCCCCGGAGAGCGGCGGGGGCTGTTCCCAGAATGCCGCGCGGCGCCGTCCGCCCCGCGCCGCCATGGAGGCGGCGGGCGCAGCCGGAGATCCCGGCCCCGCTCCCGGCGCCGCCCGGCCCCGCTCCCGCTGAGCCCCGCGCGCCCCTCGCCCTGCAGCATGAGCGGCGGCGGCGGCGGCTCCTCGGCACCCGGCCGCTTCGCCGACTACTTCGTCATCTGCGGGCTGGACACCGAGACCGGGCTGGAGCCGGACGAGCTCTCCGGTGAGTGGCCAGCTGCGCTCGGCGCTGAGGCGGCGGGGTCTGGCCGCGCTGCCTCCCCGCTCCGCCGCCTCCCCGCTCCGCCGCCCCGGGCGCTGCGGGGGGAGCCTGTACCCCGCCGGGAGCCCCGGGCGCTGCGGGAATGCCCGGCTGGGCACGGACCGGGGTCGGTCAGAGTGACCGAACTCCCCCAAAGCCCGTCAGAGTAGCGCCGTGAGACGGGCTGGGCAGAGCGCGGGCTGTGCGGTGGCATCGCCTTAGGTCGTCTCAGCCTCAGCAGCGGTGTCCTGCGCTCTCTTCGGAGCCGCGTTGCGTGTATCAACTTTAGCCAGGCATTTGAGACACACAGCCAATCTTAAGGAATCGGATTTGGGAGAGAAGGCGAAGAGCATTTGCGTGTTCAGTGTTACCTTTTTTTGGAGCACAGGATAAGAATTCTCTTGCAGCAGTATCCGAAAAGAAATCGGATTAGGAAGTGATTACTCTGCTGTTAGGTGAGAATGTTCACACCAAATACACAGCTAAACCGTATCAGTCTAGACTACACCACTGGTTTGACACCACTGTGTCAAACCAGTGTTTTTAAGGTTAAAACTCAGTTCTGTGTTTTAGCAGCCCCTCGCTTCAGCTTTAGTCTCATTGTATTGGCCCCGGTTAAATCAGAGGTTGCTTAGCATCTCTAACTGTTCGGAAAGATGAAGGAATGTGGTGGTGAAAACCTGACCTAACATCAGTACTGATCTTGTGTATTTGAACTCTGAACTTAGCCAATAATACATTCTCTCTCCCCAACTTCGTTTTCTTTTTATTAGCTTGCTTTTATAAGGTGTCGTGGGTTTTTTTGCATCATTGCATTTAAGCTGTCCCTCACTAAATAAACGCTTGTTCCTTGTAGAGTGGAATTAGTATTATTAGAACTGACTTTTTGCATTGAGTTCTTCTAAAGTTTGGCTATTATGGATACTCTTTTTTTTCATTTAATGACTTCAAACAAAATTTCTCATCTGTCCCTCATGCTGAGCAGTACCTTACCCTAAGAGAATTCATGTTTGTCTAATGTTAAAGTGACTACAGGCTACAGTTTGAGACTTGAGGAGTGAGTACAGCATAACAGTCTGCTCTGTAATGGCCCTGCAAATTACAGTATCAATTCGATTTAAGGTATCTAAAGAGAACAAAATGCAATGCAATTTCATTGAGGGATATGTGACGGGTTTTTTTAAATCAAATGGCAAACAAAGTTTATAGATCGAAAACGATTAACAAGATGTTAATTTTGCTATGCATTTGCTATATATCTACTTGTGTAATGTAGTGTGAGGCACACTCAGTAATGCTCTCTGTTCTTGATAGGCACGTGAATAATTCTCCTCACATAATTCAATTTAAAATCAGCAGTGCATTACTTTGGGCTGGCTATCTAATAGTAAACTGGAAGATATCAGTGCCTTTTTAAAAATATTATGTCAGAGTGTGCAGGTCTGAAAGCTGGCGCATGATGTTCTTTCTGTATTTGCTTTCCCGGTCAAGGACTGCATCTATGGTATGTAAAACTGTAGTGTGTGATATATCCTGGTCTCTGCTGTTCCACCATCGTTCTGTAATGGTATTACTTGTGACAAGGTATGGGGTTGGGGGGAGAAGAGGTTGTAGTATTTATGGGGGAGACAGATTTTTACGCGATTTGAGAAAAGGTTTTAAAAGAAGGTGGGGGGAAATTTCTGACAGTGTCACAGCATAAGGGCTAGGTGGAATTCGGGTACGTTTTCTTGAGTTTGTTGTGTTATTAATAATGCATGATAGTGTGACTGATAATGCTTTCAAACAGTGTCTTAGGTTATAGCCTCCTCCAGTGTCCACTGATAAAAATGGAGAGGGCCTCTGTTGATTTCAGTGGCTTTTGGATAAAGCTTGGAAACACTTTGTACTTCCTGGAAGCCTTTCTTGTTTGAATGAAAGGGTCATTGTGCGCTGTTTTTTTCCCCCCCTCCCTCTGATTTCTGCGCTGCAAAATAGCTTCTGAATCCTCGTACTGTTGAAACAATTGTCTTCATAAGTGGCCATTGCTGGGAGCGAGGCGCTGGCCCTCGAGCCGGTGGGTGCAGGGTGCGGAGCCGGGACGCTGCCGCTGGAGCCGGGCACGGCGGGTCCCTCCAGGGCTTTCCTGCGTCAGGGCTGCCGGAGCCCAGCCTGGCATGATGTCATCGCTACCCCTCTCCGCCGCAGGGAGCCGGCCGCCGCGGCTAGGGCCTCCGGGGATGCTGCCGGCACACTTTGTTCTCGGCATGCTCACGGAGCCGTGCATTTCGGGTGTTCAGCCTTCATATCGGTGGTACAGCGTTTTCTGCAGACTTGGTAATGAGGCACAAGCTCAAGGAATTGATGCTCGATCTAGTTACTTTGTTTGAAGAGACACCTCTGATGGCGTTTTCCCTTTGTATGTTGGAAGCTTACTGAATAGCACAGCTGTAATGCTTTTTCCTGAAAAAGTTGGCTGGCTGATGGAACATGCACAGAATATGTATATATGTTTGTTTTCTTTTAACGCAGTGAGAAATCCTGTATTTAGGACTTGTAGTTAGCATGGGTTAAAGAGTCTCTATTGCTAGGGCTTTTTTATCCCTAAATTAAATTCTGGGCATCCTTTCTTATTTTGATAATTGTGTTCCCACCGGCTGACCTGTTAAAGGAGATGGAAAATATTTGCTAGGTGGTACTAAAACACAACCAAAACCCCATCACTGGATGAAGCTTAAGCTCCAGTGTCAGCTGCTAAGCTGGATGAGAGAGGAACTGCGGTGTGTTTTCATGTTTCCAGATGGTATTGATATGCCAGAAGTGATGACAGAAATTTTTCATTACACTGCTGTGGTCTGTTTCAGGTAAATTTCCTTCACAGAGCAAACCACAGAAGGGTTGAGGTTGGAAGGGACCTTTGGCAGTTGTCAGGTCCAACCCCGCTGCTGAAACAAGGGCTCTCTAGGGCCAGTTGCCCAGGACAATGTCCAGGTGGTTTTGAGTATCACCAACAATGGAGACTTCACCACCTTCCTGGGCAAGCTGTGCCAGTGCTCAGCTACTCTCATGGTGAAAAGGTGTGTCCTGATGTTCATGTGGAACCTCTTGCATTTTGTTTGTGCCTGTTGCCTCTGGTCCTGGCACGGGATACAGCCTGTCTCCATCATCTTTAATCCCTCTTTAGATATTTATATACATTGATAAGATTCTCCCCTGAGCATTATGTTCTGGAGGCTGAACAGTCCCAGCTGTCTCAGCCTTTCCTCCTGTCCCTTATTCATGTTTGTGGCCCCTTGCTGGACTCTCTCGGCCGTGTCCATGTCTGCCTTGTGCTAAGGAGCACGGAACTGGGCACGGCACTCCAGCTGTGGCCCCTCCAGGGCAGGATCACCTCCCTCAGTCTGCTCACAATGTTTTTAACTAAAGCACTCCAGGATGCCACTGGCCTTCTTTGGAGCAAGGGCACATTGCTGGCTCTTGGTCATCATGCTGACCACCTAGAAATGATGAAATGAATACATCACCAAAAATCTACTGTATGTAATATAACATATTGTAATCCTGCGACATTATGATAGGATTTCTTAATTTAGATTGTATGACCGTGTCCTGGAAAGGTAATGAGTGAAGTTGAGCCTCACCTTTCAACTGGAGTCTTTTATCTGTTGAGTTAGATGTAATTTGTATGAGGGTGGGAAACCTTGCACTATGTGGAACTGTTGGAGTTTCGGTGGAAAAGAACATGGAACAAAAGGATTTTGTTTTCTTTTCTTCCTTTGTGATGTGTAAAGTTTTTAGCAATCACTTGTCAACAAGTTTGTTTATTATGGAGTGGCAAAGCAAAACATCAACTTGCCATTGCCTTACACTTACGCTGAATTGTAGTCTTGGAGTTCTTTTACAAAATACAGAACTCAGGTCCGAATATCTGGGCCCCATGTTCTCATTAAAATTTTCTGTTGAACATACCTTAGTAGTCTTGAACACCATATCATAAAGATGATAATAGTTATTTCAGAAATAACAGTGTTAAAGAAGAAAGAGTGTAAAGAAAAAAAAGGCCTATGATCTGTGAAGAAAAGATTGGTGATTTAATAATAGGATTGTTTTTAAAAAAAGAAGGGTGAAATCAGTGACTAGTCTGTCACCTGTACTTTTTATCCCGCCTTTCTTCCTAGTTTGAACAGTTTCTTTAAGGTTTGATCCAAAAATTAATTTATTCAGTATATGGACTTGTGTTCCTTTGCTCAAGTCCTTATCATGGTGCTTTGAGTTGTCCATCTGATCATGAGCTTCATCCTTAGAGGAGAATGAAAATAGTGTTAGGTGAAGCCTATTTGTCCAGGAAATATCTTTCCTGTAGAGACCCCTCATGAGCCTTTTCAGAGTTCATATTAGATCTGCTTTCACTCTCTTATATGATGATATGATCCCATTTAAATTGTTCTTCCTCTGTCATACCCTCTTTTTTTGTATTTTGTTTTTAATCCTGTTGAGGCAAGGTCTTTGTGCGTGTAGATTATGTAGCACAACATGACTGATTATGAGTAAGGCATCTCTGTGCTGGCACAGGAGCCACTTGATTACTGCTGGTGTGTGAAAAGAAGATGATACCTGGTGTATGGTATTCACCTAGCTCCACTCAAAATTATTCTGACAATCTCATATTAAAGAACGTGTTTCTCCTCACCAGGAAAACAGAAATGTTGTCTCACCTAATTTCTCTGTCTGTAATTGAAGTGTCATTATTTTTATATTTTGTTGGCCTCAGATTTAAAATGACAGCTTGCCTTCATGCATTGGTAGAGTTTGTTTTAATGGAATTCTGTATCGATATAAACTTAAAAAAAATATGGATGTGATGAAATGATTGAAGGCATTGGCCACATATGTGTGCCAACAAATTGCTTAGTGTTTTGGAATTAGTGTAGTAGTTCTATTGTAGAAGTCCATGAAATAATGTTGTTATCAGCACCTGTGTTAGTTTCCAAGTTCAACATGCTTAAATACTCGCAGGCTTTTATTTTGCTGCAAAGGTATTTGGAAGGGGTAGCGAAAGGGGAAGAGGAGGAAGAAGAAAAGGAAACTTAATTTAAATTAGCAGATATAATTTTATGACTGACATTTGACCTGTTCCGTATTTTCCTCTTTTGGGCATTTTAATCTTGGAATTAAGACATTTGGGGTTGGAGCCAGCTGTGATTCTTGCAGCAGAGCCCTTCTGCAATACTGTTTTTTCCTTGGGTAAATAGGGTGTGAGTAAATTTCTTTATCTTCCCTATGGTGGTAGTACCAGCACTTGCTGCCAAAGTGAATGGTGGGAGCCATTGCTTGGTCTTACCAAAGGCTGAATTGTTCTGTGATTGTGGCGTTTTGTTTTTGGTGGCTCCCTCCCCCCCACCTTTGTCCGTGTGGATGGTATCCCTGCTAGCTTCCCACAGTTCCCAACGGTGTGCCTCTTCCCTTGGGGATTTATTCTGGGACGGAAAGGGAGGTTTTTCGGTTCCTTTGCTTCTCTGGGATTGCTGACCGAGGTGTTCACTCCGTGGGAGGCGTCTCCAGTGCTGCCAAGGCTCACACCACGCGTTGTTTCACACAGGTCACTGTGGGCAGGCAGCAGATAACAACAACTTTTGGATGGATTTACATGGGCGCATGTGAAACGTTTTAATCCAGATAATAGCTTATTCCACTCTTCCCTACCCCCTCTATCTTTTCCCCTAGAAGCTGGAGCTGTTTGCCATGTTTGAGTGCCAAAAAGGTCTTTTGTCTCTTTGGGAAGTGAGGCAGACGTGCTAGGGTAGCTGATATGTAGAATAAAGAATGGCAGAGCTGATGTAAGGGGGAAGCAGCTGTACTTTACTGAACTACATTTGAAGCCACAGTTTATTGGTGATGTTTCTGTAATGCCAATTTTGTCCTTATCATATTTGTATTTTAGGTCAAATTGAGCTATATGCTTTACAGAATAATCCCCTCAAAACCCACAAAACTCTTCAGTCTTCCATCCTTACATATTCAGTTATAAATTTGGTTTACTTGGAAGGCTCTTTGGCAACCTGTGGGGGAGGAGAAAGGTTACAAGTTGTTGATTTGAGAAAAAATTTAAGGTGCTAAAGCAGTGTCTAAAGGGCTAAAGTTTACAACTCTGTTTTTTTAAGCCTTTTAAAAAAGCCATAGGAATTTCAACTTACTAAGGCAGGGCGTACAAAGATGGCTTGATTTTGCTTTTTGTTCATTAGGGGTTTTTTGTTGTTAGGGTTTTTTTTCCTGTTGTTTTTGGGAATTTTTGTAGTTTATTTTGCAAGAGAGGCTACACAAAGAGCTCTTGAGTGGATTGTATGGAAAATACTGCCATTTGCAGATAACTTTTCCCCCAATTCTTCAAATTATCAATTCTGAGGTTACAAAACACCACAACTGTTTTTTATCTGCCTTTTGTCTTAGGGAAGTCCTACTTGAGCATTCTTGGTAATGACTTCTCATACTTATCTTTTGAATTCCCACTAACCTGCAGGGCTCATGTAGCAGAAATGATGCATATGAAGTGACAGTGTCAGAAGCAATTACTTACTGATGCACGCTGTGCAGTAATTACTCTCTCAATTTCTTGACAACCATTTCAGATTTGTGGTTTGTACTCAAGTTTGCAGAGAGCTGGAATGTTATCCATGTGAGGCTTAAAACATTATTGCACAGAGAAATTACTGAGCATTCCAGCACAAACTGTATACTACTTGTATGATGTAGAATTTACTTGGAGTGCTTCTGCTCAAGGCATGTTTCTTAGTCTTTCCAGGAAAATGCTGCTCTGCTTATGGTTTGATGGGCAAGAGGCCATTGGTTTCAAACTTTCCTGTAGAAGTGTAGAATATTGACTTTTTTATTTAGGTTTTTTGGGGATTTTTTATGGTTGTATGATCATCCACAGTCAGGTACAATGTGTACATCTGTATTGAGTCATTTACATATGGATACTGAAGCATTTTGAGAAAGAAACTTTATCTCATTTCATGGGTAAGCGATCTGGAAACAGATAACATGGCAGGCAAAAGCAACCTTTTCAGAGAAAGCGGCATTTCAGTATCTGAGTGAGGAAAAAAGGTTGGTTTTACAGAAACAGATACTCTTTCACATGGCTTCAGATGAGTTTGGAAGGTTTTTTTTCTCAGTACAAGCATCAACTTTTAGGAGCTTTTCTACCATTTGCATATATTACTTGTTATTCCTCCTTAACTTGCTACTTTCAGCAAGCTCCCTTGCCAACTGTTGTTTCCTAATTTTGGCCCTCAAGCCCAGCAATGTCCCACTGAGCTGCCATCAGAGTTGCATTGGGGAAGAATAAGTCCCATAAGTCAACAAGGTTGGTGCCAGCATAAGGCTGTCATGTCCCTTTCTGTCTCTTTTTATGTGTGAGTTCTGGGAAATGTCAAGTAAACTGCTTTTAAAATTGAAATGTGAAGTGACTCCTTCAGAAGTTTTGCTGAAGACTGGTAAAATTTCTGTTTATCAGTATCTCGGTCGTTTCTCAGAATTCATCTGGCAGAGATTTTATGGCAGTACAGAGCAATCTAAGTGTAAGTTGTTTCTCTTTCCTGTCCTTACTGAGGTCTTTATTTATGACCGTGATCACAGTGGTGATACACGGTTATCTTGGGCCTGAGACTTTGTGTTTTCAGGATTGGATAAAAGTACTGAACTTTGACTCTTCCTGTTCTAATTGGATTTTCATGTTGAAAACATGAGGGGTTTTTTTGACCAAATATGAATCTTGCCTTGGGGAGAAGAAAGGTGAGCTTGATAGCTTGATAGGCTTACATGTAAAAGGAAGAGAGCTTATGAGGCATGGGTGGTGAGATAAGGAAGGATATAGCCAGAGCAGAGATAAACTTTGGAGTTTGTCTTATCTGTTGACCAAACTGTCAGCACATCTGATTAATTTTCTGTGATTAGAAATCACTCCTATCAAGCAACTTGACTTTCTTACAGGACATTTTTTGTTTTATTTGGAAAGGGAACAGTACTTATTAAGGCAGGTTACTGCAAAACACTATTTCCAAAGGTTAGGTAGTAAAGTGAAGCATACTGGCCAGGACTGGTATACTGAAATGACAATATAGCTGATCTTTCTGTATTTTTGTGACCTCTGTATGTTACTGAAACCTGCTGAAAGACTTCACGTGTTCTTTAAAATACGTTTTTCCTTTTTAATGGAAAACTTCAGTGGTGTCCTAAAAGAATGGAAATACTTGGTTGAAGGACTGGATAAGTGTTTCAGAAAGATTTGATCCTTGTGCTTTTACGCAGATGTGTTTTCATCAGCCCTCAGAGCAGAAGCCTGTGGGAGCACAAAAAGTAGGGATGTTTAACTGGGTGGGATGTGTCACTGAAAAGAGACCATGGTTGTTGGGAAGAGTTGTTTGGAATGGTCCGTGCTCAGGCCTTCCTGATGCAGTCCCACTGGATCTGCCAGTCTTAGGGGGGCAAGAGGAGAACAGCTGGTTTCTATATTAAATATGCTTAAAATATGCTTGTTTCCACTTCTCTTGTATATTTCTAGTACATGTAAAAGAACTGTGTTCTATTCTGAAGGTAAGCCACCCCTTTCCTTTCTTAGTGTCTTCTGTTTGCACATATTCCACATCTATTGTGTAATGGAAACAGCGTGTCCCCCCTGACCCCCATGGCTGAGAGCACGCCTGTCATTGAAATTCTGAGGCCTGCTTCTGTTGTTTAGTTGGAAACAGACCTAAATATCTTTCTCTAAGTCTTTTTGCTTGGGCTAGAGCAGAAAAGTGGTTGAGTAAAACAATTCTGGTTTTAAGATCATTTCATTGAAAATTTCTGCCAGACAGTCTTGATTAAAATACGTTGTATTTTATATTGTCCATCTGCCTTCCTGTATTGCATACAAAGGAGTACAAAAAGAAAAACAGCAGGAAAGAAAAATGTTTAGGATGCTTTTAAAGATGCAAGATGAGGACTTTTTCTTGTTTATTTTTCTTAAAGCTGCTTTAAATTCTTGTTGGTTTCTTCTTCCACTACCCTGTCCTGCCAGTTCCTTGTCCCACCTCTTCCCGCCTTCCTTGAAACAGTACCAGAACAATAAAAACAAAAGCTTTTGGTTTCCTGACCTTACAATCACAGAATGCAGATGGCCTCAGCTGTTTTTCTGTGGTGCTTTAAATTCATTGTTGCAGCATTTGAAACAATTCCAGAGTGTGTGTGGCAATATGTTTTGTTATCAACTGGATGAATGCTGAAACTTAAATGATGAATGGGTATCTATTAACTCCTAGATTTTCCTTTGCCATAAAGGGCTTGGAAGAATTTACCTATCAAAGGAATGAACGATCAAGAGATTACTTGTATCAGGCGGAGTTTACACTGAATATCCAGTTAGCAAAATGACCTCTTGTTTTTTATTTAATTTCACAGTGAGTTTCTTTGTGTTACGATTTTTGAAACATTACTATTCTTGAATTTTGGAAATCAGAAGAAAATGGGGGAACAACAGGACCTTTAACAGTCAACAGGTTAGGGTTAACTCTCTTTTTTATCTTTCTCACTTTTTAAAAGTCTGCAGTAGGAGGAATTGTATTGTCAGTTGAATGTTCAAAGGAGTATGTTCTCCTTGGATTGGGATGAGGGATTGTTACGAGCAAGTATGGGTTCCCTAGATGACAAACAGGAAAAAAAATCAGAGCCTTTTATGACTGTTTATTTTCTTTGTCTTTTCTCTACTTCCTCTAAAGCAAGTCCTTCAGCTTTCCCAGAGGAAGGATGGCACTCCATCCACACGCATTTCACTTGCCCTTGGGATCCATACCTGTGTGTTTGTATCTCATATTTGCACCTTTGTTTTAGAAAGGCAGACAGTGAACTTGCTTTGTCTTCAAGGTTTTCTGGCACGGAAAGTGGAACAGTAACTTTTATAATGAAGGTTTCAGAGGAAGTCCCAGCTGTGAGAATCGTAGGTGGTAGATCTGTTACAAATCCAGTGGGATGATGGCTGCTACAGACAGTGGTTGAAACACCTGATTCCAGGGCTGCAGTCGAGTGAAAGTGACCCTGAAGATTTTTCTCATGTGGATAATTTAACCTGCTTTAAAAAGTGTTCAAGTCCCAGTTCCAGTACCAAATTAAGTGGTCTAAGCACCACTTCAGCTTTTGCTTTGCCAGGTGGTCTTGCCAATGGGGGAAGGGGGATAGGGAGTGTGGGACAGAGGGTTTATGTGTTTCAGGATAAAAGGGAAGAATTCATCTTTGTGTATATCTGAGCAAGAGGTTTGCTGGAGAAGGGAGTACTCTCTAATGAGAGCTACGTGCAGGTCTGTTTAAGGAGGAGGAACTGGAAGGAAGGAAGCAAGTCATAATCTGAAAGCATTTGTCTATTGATGAAGTGGCTCTTTGCTTACAGATTTGGCAGCTGCAGCTTTTCTTGAATCATGGTTTTTATTCCAAGAATTCTTGTATAATGAATTTCTTACCTTAGTCTGCCAAACTTTGGATGTTTATTTCCGGCATTGTAGGGAGGTGTTTTTTTTTTCTCCAGTTATATATGGTTTAATATTTGTTAAAGAAGGAATCAGAGAGTTTTTCTGCTTTGTTTTAAAAGTAAACCTTGTCTAATTCGTACTGTATTAATAGCTCTCTGTGTATGTATTGAAAGGATTTTTCTTTAATATTAGAATAGGGGGTTCTGAAAAATCAGAGTGGTGTTTGTTGCTCTCCAGAAGGCTTGGTCTAGGGTTTTTGCCTTTTTTTTTTTTCTTCTATGTTTTTTAAAGGCTAGATTGAGTCAACAGATTGCCATCTCATTTCACATCTACTATGGTCCAGACCATATAATTTAATTACTTGTTTGATTATCCCATTTTTCTCTTAGGACTTGAAAATAGAGTATTTTACCATTTCTGTTGGCAAGTTAAAATAGGACAAGTCTTATTTTTAACCAAACTCTTTTGCCTTTAATTATAAGATACTGATTCTTGGCTTGACTGTCTTTCAGTCCCTCCATGCATCTTAAGCACCTGTGTTTGCTTTCACAATGTAACCAGGCCAGCTGCTGGTCATCTGTCAGTTTGACATATCAAGAAGTCCTCAAATCTCTAAGTGCACATACTATCTCTTTCCTCCAGTGCCCCCCCCTCCCCAAATTGCTTTTATTTACTCTGTACTTTCATCTTTTCTAGAGTGTGGATTCCAGAAGTGTGTGCACACACTATCTGTTTTGCCAGTCAACTATTTTTATTTAGACTTGGACCATGAATTTTGGAGCTGAAGTAATTTTATATTTGATAAACATAATTATTTACTGTAATATCTGTAGCCTTGTTTCGTGTACTGGGGATGTTTGCTGGCTGAACTGGGAATCCTGTTGCTGTTTATGACATTAGCTGCTGGTTTTGGATTAACGTCAGTCTAAGTGTTACTTGTATCTTTTGGACTAAGATACAATTTATCTTTGGAAACTTTTTTTCCTTTGTGTTAGGTCCTTTGACAGGCATGGTTTTGCGCTTAAAAAGTTTTCACCCAAAACCCAAGAATGAGAAAGGACATTTTGAAAATAATCTATGATGACCTTTTTCTCTGAAAGGTGGCTTTGTGCTATATAGCATTTTTTAATTTGAAGCAGGGTAGAATTAGGCTATTTTCTGAATGGTGTTTGTTGTTCAGGTGCTGTTCAAATCCCCTCGTTTGACTTTTGACTTGCAGCCCTCAGTTGTGAAAACCTCTGCTCTTTGTCTGTCATGGTCGGCTCAGTCTCCAGTCCCCCACCCGGCACAAGTTTGGAGGCTTCCCACCATTATCAGATTCTTTGAACTGTGGTGCAGAAAGTGCAGAGGTAGAGGGTATGGTTGTAGGGTTCTGTAGGATCTTCTCAATCCTAAATCCAGTTTCTCTGGATTCTCTGTGCTGAGTAGTACAGGAAAGCTGCCCTAAGTGTATGGCTCACAGTTTCTGTTGCCGGTAGAAGTTCTCATTGTTCTTATTCATTTGTTAATTACAGCAATATGACTGTTTCATGTTGAAGCTGTTTTATATTTAGTTCAAGACATTCATTTTAGTGACAGCAGAAATTGATACAAAGCTCTGTATGCTGAAAGATTCCAGTAAGTGTCTCTATGTGGAAAATAAAAAGTTAATGTTTTAATTGCATGCTATCTAAGAATTTTTTATTTGAAGATGTCATGTATACAATAAATGTACACCAAGACAGAATGAATTGAATTAATAACAGGCTGTATCACAGGAATTTAAAGAAAGAAGCTGCCTGGCAGGGTGGAAGCAGCAAACCACTTAATCACAACCAGTTGAGCTTTCTGGATCTTTGTTCTGTAATTATTTTGAGCAGATGAGTGGACTCGATGAACAAACGAAGGTGTCAATATTAATGATGCTTTAAAATCAGTCTTGCAGCACCATTTAGTTTGTTTATGGGGCACTTTTTCTGATAACCAGGGTAGCCTCTTCTGACTTGCTTTCTATTGCCATAGAGGGAAAATTGAGCTGGTCTACATTTGAAATAGCTGCTCAAAGACTTCTTTTTTAGCTGGTATGCAGGGAGAATACATTCTTGTACAGTTCTTAGTCTTGCATAATTTTTAGAGTTGCAGCACTGCAGTCACTTGCTAAATATTAAAGCTGAATAGTAAATTGACAGCATGTACAAAAGGCCATGATTCAGTTTAAAAAAGGTTTTGTTTGCCAAGTATCCTTGACTTTGTATTAATCAAGCTTGCCCTTTCTCATTAAAGACAACTTAAGCCACTGTTCTAGTATGTAAATGGAAACTCTTCATGGCAGTGTGGGATTTACAGAGAAGAATGACTGAGATATTGAAGGCAAAAATCCAGAATAAAAAGCATTCTTACAAAGAAGCAAACTAGTCAGCAGGGAAATTTGAATTGTTAGAATCATGTGAAAGTGTTCTTGGGAATGTGCATTAGAAACTTGCAAGCCATGCATGTGGATACATGTTGCATCTATGCAAGGTCATAAGTAGGTGAATCTGCAAGTTGTATAACCTAACAATTTTTCTTATTACTGTGTTGGGAAGACCCTTTTTTCCTGTTTCTTTTCCTGAAGAGGAATGCATAAGGCAGTGAATCATATTTTTCTCTGGGTAAATCAGGAAGGAGCTAAAATTAGACCTTCAGAGTTCATTCTTTTTATTCCCGCTCAAAGCTGGGGAAAGCTTGGTAGATGGCATTTGCAGGTTTTGAATTGAATGTTTTAATTTTAGTTTCTGGAACTTTTTTTCCTCATTATAATCTTATAAAAAAGTCGTATCCATTGATATGGATAGCTTCATGCAGAGACTTCCAAAGCAATGCTGTCCTGCATAGGTTGGAAGCTCATCAAACCAAGAGACAGACACCGCTGTCCTCCGCTCATAGGTGGAGCAGCAAGAGAAGTAACACAGGTAAGAAGAGGGAGCAGCATAAAAATGAGAGCCAGGGAGGTTTCCAGCATCCACTACAAATCTATGGTGATATGGCTTATGTTCAGTGTTAGGTGACTCAGGAAGGTGCTGATAAAATTAGGTGTACTTGTTAGTTCAGCGTAGGATACTTGCACTGCATGCATTAGCTGTTCTAATGTGCTGGTAATTACGAAGTCCAAATTACAGATATGTAGGCCAGCATAATTTAAGGTGGTGTAAATGAAGTTAGAACTGAAGGCCCATCATGGCTCCATACACTGCAAATAGTATTAGGTGGCTGTTAGATCAGCAATGTGGGCTCCCACACAGCTATGAAAAGGGGCTGGTTTTAACTAGATCTTCCAACTAAATGTAACATGTTTCAACTCTTTGCTCATCTTGAGCAGGTTTGTAGTTTGCCTTATGCACACAGTTCAGTCCGTCAGGTTCATTTTACTGAGAAGATGTGAGAGGGAGGCGTTGGAGAATTACCTGCTCTCAGCTGAGCTCTGCCTGTCCAGGAAGAGCCAGGCCAAGTCTGCAGTCATCCTTCAGCCAGGGAGACTTCCTCAGAGGTTGTGTCTAGCTGGTGACTTCCCTTTTGATCAGCAAGCTGACTTTAATAACTTAAGTCTTTTATGCATGTCTTCTTAAATTACACGGTGGTGTGGTTTAACTCAGCCCCACACAGCCTCTCACTCCCCTCCTGTGGGATGGGCGAGAGAATCAGAAGTGTAAAAGTGGGAAAACCCTCAGGTTGGGATAAAAAGAGCTTAGTAGGTAAAGCAAAGCAAAAAAAGGAATTCATTCACCACTGGCCATGGGCAGGTAGGTGCTCAGCCATCTCCAGGACAGCAGGGAACTATCATGTTTAATGGGGAGGGTTGATAAAGTATGAAAAACAGGAGATTACCAGAGCCAGGTGGTGGTTGCTGGTGTTGAAAAATCTATTACCTGGCATGGCAGGAGCCAGCAGGTAGGGAGCTGGGCCTCAGGAGGAGGGGTGGCTTCAGAAGTTAGCAGGTACTAAAACTCTAATCCATGTTTTCTTCAGCTCACCTGTTTCAGAACCTCTGTGCTTGCGGTTTACTCTTTGCTTCCCTCCTGTTTTGGGGGATCACCATGAGCTAATTAAGATGTTTGTGTGGCTGAACTGGATTAGTGAAATGTTAATCTTTGTTAACCCCTTCTTTATTCTCTATTTGTTTATTTTTAATCCGAATTGTTTCACTGATCCTATTTTGAGCGGGATGCCACAGGGGGTGGTTTTTTTCCAATGACAAAGAAATTCTGAGATGCTCTGTTTCACTGTCATTCACTGCTGGGTGCAGTGCCAGGGCTGCACTAAACTGGTGCTTGTGGATTTGTATTGTGCCTGGTGAAATTATATTTCTCTGTGTTTTCATTATATTATTTACATTGCAAAATGCAATGGGATTCTTACTGTTTTGAAGGTTTGATGTTGAGAAGCGTGTTGGCCTGAAACTTCCTGAAGTATTGCTGGGTATTTATGGATTTCATATGTCATTTGACATTTCCTGACAAATAGTCTTGTAGTTGTAGCTGATCATTGATTCCGATTTCAATCTGAGGTAGTTGCAACTTTGCAGTCTGTGGGACAGTTTGCATCTTGATTTTTGTAGAGCTTTTCCTATGATATAACAAACACCTGCGTGGTAAATGTGTGAGGAACATCAGTGGTGTTTGAAAGACCTCTTTAGTCTTCAGTGGGCAATACTGTGTTCCATTAAAAACCCCCGAAGTTTCCCTTTTACATGGAATTTGTATAAAAGAAAGAAATTATTTACAGATAAATAATTTTTAAAGACCTCTCTACTGTAACTTGGATAAGGAAAGTATTTTCTAGCCATTACTTCTGCTAAAGGAGAGAAACCATGTGAAAAGCATGATCTGATGATAGCGGTCCTTTGATAGCTGTTAAGTGTGGGGACTTGCTGTCTATATAAACTTACGGGATACATCATATTTTTATAAGTTCATTTCCTCTTATGCCTTCTCAGTTGCAGAATACTGCATTTCTGCTGGTGGGTTGGTCTGTTGCATTTGCTAAAATTGCTCTTCACTGTTTTTATCAAAACAGATTCAATTAGTACTGAATTAGTCAGCTAACTGAAGGAAACCAAGATTAGCTCAGTTGGTTGGAGCATGGTCCTAATAACGTGAAGGATGTGGCTTAATCCCTGTATGGCCCTTTACTTAAGAGTTGGACTCATTGATCCTTGTGGGTCCTTTCCAACTCAGAATATCCTTTTAATTCTGTGACTCTGTAATTCACACGGAGACAGATCTCAAAACCTTGGGTTATTTTTGCCTGCTGGAGATGTCCTGCAGTTGGTGTTTTGTTGGAGCAGGGTGTCTGTGTTTGAGGCTGATAGTAAATTTAGAAATTTAGGGTTAATTGCTTTTTGCCTCTTGATATAAGCAAATAGTGTTTGTGGATTTTCCCCCTCCCCACTGCTGATGGCTGTCTAGTGACAATCACTAGAGAGGAGAGAAGGGGGAGCCCAGGCAATGGAAGTACTGGTGCTTAGGTTCCCATTACTTGTAATGGCAAGAAAACAGGGTGTCCAGTGTCCTGGAGTTGCACAGATCACCTGGGCTGAACTTTTCCAGTGTTGGTGAGCTGTCCCTTGACATTCCCTGCCTTGTTGGAATCAGTATCTTTGGAAGCCAGCATGGCCCAGTCTGAAGGTCCAGTCAGTAGTGTGCGGTATTCCAAGCGTGAAGGCTCTCCCAAAAGAGGTAGCTGGAGATGGGAGACTGTGCTGCTGTGGAAGGGAAAAGGAGCATCCTGCTGAACTGGCAGCCAGCATTCCAGCAGGGAAGTGTGGAGACAAGAGAAGGGCACTACTGAGGCACTCTGGCAAGAGCAGCGTCTGTGCAACAGCTGAGTGCCTTGATGGATGGCAGCAAGGCCTGTGAGGGTTGCCTTACATTTGTCTGGATCAGGACTCGGTGGTTTCCAGAAATCAATTTTAGTCCTTTCATTAAATTACAGACAGACTCCAGCTCTAACAAGTTTTAAGAGTGTGTTGGCAAGAATGTCTCTTGGGAGATGGTGCAAGGCTTCTTTAAATAGGTAAACATCCATTCAGTGTTTGTTAGGGTTTGGGGTTTTTAATTGTAAGGGAAGAGAGCATCATGTATTTTGCAGTGTTAATAATCTCAGTGGAAAGGTCTTCAAGTCAGATTTTTCTTTTTATTTTCAAAATACGTACAGCCTTGCACATAGGTGAACCCAGTGATTGTGCTGTGTGGTTTCCAAGTTCAGGAGAAAATTTGGCCTTCATATATTTTCTCTCTTCTATGTATGTGGAAGATAAAAAAAAGCCAGCCAAGGAACAAAACAGCTTAGTACATGTCTGAGGTTTTTCCTCAATTATCTAAAAGTTGACATTACATCATCTGCACAGATGTAAATATAGAAAATAGTAGGTGTGTTAAATCTCCTGACATATTTTTAAAAGCTTTTTACAGAGGACTGACTTCACTTGAATGTATGTTTGTGTCAGTAGAGATATGGCATTATATCCATTTTTCTTTCTGGGAGATTGAAAGTTTCTTTAAATGCTTATTTTCATCTTTTATGGTTGTTTTAGCTGCGGAAATGCTGTTATCTTTTCTGTCTTTGGCTCTACTCTTTCACAAGATGGTTATATTTCAGTGAAGTCATTTCCTGGTTTTTCCCAACTATTCGTCTCTATATGTTTCAGATTTCCCCAAATACACACTTTTTTTTGTTTCTGAATGATGGCATTATTGATTTGTATCATTGAACAGATTGATAAATAATGTATTGTGTGGTTTTGTATGAAAATCAGCCGAGCTGTTGCTTTTTCAGACAAATAATAAAAACAATACCTTCTTCAATTTGAGTGCTAAAATGCAGAGAATTAGCAAAATAGGTGTGAATATTTTGGGTATTGCAAGACCTGTCCTAGGTCCTGATTCAGGGTAAGTTCCCTGTCTGAGATAATATTTAAGACTTAGTTTAAAGAAAATCCAGAGTTACCAGGCTTCTCAGCTGTCAAAAGACTTGTTAAGCATTCAATGGAAACACTGTTTGGTTTTTGGTGTTAGGTTCTGTACTGTGGACAGGCAGTGCTGTAACCATCTCTGTCTATGGCTACTGAGTGGAAGTAAGTGTTGTGCCAAATAAAGATTCTAACTTGGCTTTGAAATTGAACTTCAAATATTACTCTAAAAGTACAAAACAAACCCAACCAATTCCAAAATCAATCTCTATTGCCATGTAATTGCTGCATGTAAGAAAACAAGAGAGGAGTTGGAGTGTGTTTTCTCTTTTGCAGGTGTTGCTGAAATAGTTCTGTTTATTTAAAGCATATGATTTCATGCAATTGTGCCTGATTGTTAGTGCAGCTGTCAACAGCTGCATGCTCGTGTAGCTAATTGCATTCTAGTAATATAGCTAAGCTTATTTTAAGATACGCAGTTGTACATTTTTGTTTTTTTAAAGCAACTGCTCACACTTAGAATATTTATTGCAGAAAGTTCTCTGCTATCACAATGAGCCGTCGTTGCTCCAAGAGGAAATTTAAGAGCTTCTACACAAGACTTTCTGCCAGTCTAGTGTATGGATTGCACCTGTGGAAAGTTGGACCATGCCACTTAAATTCATACAATTCTAAAGGCCTTGAAATGGTCTTGTCCCTGGGGTCAGTTTCATCATCTGCCCTTTGGGAATGTTTTGTAGTTAACATGTAAAACTTTAATTTCACAGTCATCTAGTTCCTACTGCTGCGTCAGTACTCTAGTTGTGTGTACAGGAACAATGAGCTTCTCTTACATACTGATTGTCTCCTTCTAGAAATATGTACATAAAATGAGAAATTTGTATAAGTTGTGTATATAAATATATATAAAGCATATTAGGAGAGTAGGCTGTCTACTGATGCATGCTGATTCTGGGTATTTGTATTGTTTTCCTGGTATGTGTTAGTGACATGATCGCAGTCAACGGTATGAAATGTATAATGCAGTGTTGTTTTTATTTGTTATATAGCTTTATGCCAGTATATACAGGCCTCTAAAACCCGAGATGGTGGCAGCCGTTTCATTTCAAGTGCAACAGAAGGTAAAGGAAAAAGTGTGGGGGAAAAAAAACCTCTTTGTTCATCTGATACTCTTTCTTCATGGACATTTATGTGGTTCTTGATCTTCTAACCTTCTAGACTCTTCCTTCACAGCTAACCTCTTGCAATAGATGGTGGTTATCTTTTTTCCTGAGTCTTTATAATGAAATTAAGAGATCTCATGATGTCACTCCTGTGTCTACCTAAAAGTTGCATCATCTCTGCATTTTGTCTATTTGTGCTTTTCTTCAGTAACGACATTGCGCTGAAACTGAAGCTTTAGCTATGTTTCGACGAGAATCAGAAATATCTGAAGAGTGGCTTAGAGAATTGCTGTCGTGACCACAATCTCAAGCTTGTCACACTTAAGGAAAAGCACAGATACTTAATGACACAGAAATGTTACAATGCTAATCCTTGCTAATATCTGCAGTCTGACCATACGCTAACGAACTGTCTTGCTTTTTCTGTTTCTCTTAAAAGGAGTGTGTCCTTAATTCACTTATCCTCGCATCTACCTGCTGATGTCCTGCTTTTTGGCCTTGTTTGTGCTCAAAAAGGGAATGAAATATTTACTTCTGTATTCTTCTTTCATCTGCAGGGGAAAACTTTGAACAGACTCCGTTAAGACGCACATTTAAATCCAAAGTTCTTGCTCGCTATCCTGAGAATGTTGAATGGAACCCTTTTGACCAGGATGCAGTGGGAATGGTCGGTATCACTTAATGGCTTTTGGGGTTTTTTTGGTTACATTCTAGAGAATTATTAGAGAAATAAATCAGTCTGCAATTAATGAATCTTTTTTTGTGCAAGATTTTTCCATTTAACCAAATGTGGTGTATCTTAATTTAGATAAAATATAGTACTTTTCTCTGTCAGGTCTGGTCTGGGTGACCAAAATACTTTCCTTTATTTGGGTTTGAATTTTGTTATTTTATTCCTGTCGAGGCTGGTAACAAAATGGTTATGAGTTTCAGTAGAAATTGCATGCAGCCTTTTTGATACATTTCTTTTGTTTTTCTGATTTAGAACCATATCACTGCGTTGTGCAGAAATGTAACACTTAATAGAATTTAAAGTGAAATGCGATGGCAGTCTGTGGATTCTAAATCCCATTTTCACCAATGCTGCTGGAGGCAGGGGGAGAGAAAAGTGTGTTTTAATGGATATTATCTCGCCTTCCCCTTTTTTGTAGCTGTGTATGCCTAAAGGGCTTGCTTTCAAGACACAAGCAGATTCCAGAGAACCTCAATTCCACTCTTTTATTATTACTCGTGAAGATGGCTCACGGACATTTGGATTTTCTCTCACGTTTTTTGAGGAAGTCACTAGCAAACAGATCTGCAGTGCAATGCAGACGTTGTATCATATGCACAATGCTGAATATGACATTCTTCATACTCTACCCACCAACGACAAGGAGAGCTGCAGCAGTACTGGAGACTGCAATGGCACCTCTGTCTCAAAGCTACAGCGATTTAACTCCTATGACATCAGCAGAGACACACTCTATGTCTCAAAGTGCATTTGTCTGATTACTCCAATGTCTTTCATGAAAGCTTGTAAGAAAGTTCTAGAACAACTTCACCAAGCAGTGACTTCACCTCAGCCGCCACCACTACCTTTAGAAAGCTACATCTACAATATTCTCTATGAGGTTCCTCTTCCTCCAGCAGGAAGGTCATTAAAATTTTCAGGTGTTTATGGACCAATTATCTGCCAGAGGCCAAGCACCAGTGAACTACCATTGTTTGATTTTCCGGTTAAAGAAGTTTTTGAATTGCTTGGAGTAGAAAATGTGATTCAACTCTTTACCTGTGCCCTTTTGGAGTTTCAGATACTGCTTTATTCACAGCGTGAGTACTTGGGTTTTGTTTTCTTATCTTGTAGTTGTACTGGCACAAGGTCTTATTGTGTCTTGAATTCTAAAAACCATACAAACAACAAAATAGCTGCATTAAAGTGGCATGAGTATGCTAATGCAGTCTGGCTGATCTGTGTGCAGGTCTTAATGTAAAGAAAAGCACTGGAGTTGTAAGGAGAACTGCATTGGCTGCTGTTACACACCTAAACTTAAAACTGGGTTTTCACGTAATCTCCTCTATTCGTGGATTGGCTGACCCCTTTAGTGTTGGCTCTGGAACTGTGCTAGTGGATAGAGCAGTTTGCCTTCTTCCATGTTCCTGTCTAACTGCTTAGCTGAATTCCCTGCTATCTCTGCAGAACCAGCCATGCATTTTGAGAAGATACACAGTTAATTATACATCTGGTTCTGAAGAAGAGTTAATCATGCAAATAGAATTTTCTCTTTGAGTACCCAAAGTCACATTTCAGTTGTTACTTTGAAAGATAAGTACCTGAAAAAAGTTTTGACTGAATTCAAATCCCAAATCTCTGTTCAGGCTTTGAAACAGTTATAGCTGAAGCCACGTAGCCAAAGCTTGCTTTGAAGAGCATAGGCAGCAGCTGAGCTGAAATAGTTTGTTCATCAATTAGTGAGTAGTGTGGGAGTGGTATCTATTTTCTGTGTTGAAATTTGTGGATACTGGCCTTCTTACTCTGCATCCTGTTGCTCTAACACAGAGTGTGTGGAATTATGCCAGAATATAATTTCTCTACTTTTTTTTTTTTGTCCCAAGATGACTAGGATAGTCCAGACTCACCCATTCTGAATGGTGTGGTTTAAACAGACAGCCTGCATTTTGAACACTGCTTTATAGTAATGGTTAGGAAGTCTAAAAGACCCCAACACAAAACCAGGGCTAATCCATGGTGTTATTGAAATTTGTTTTTGGTGTTTTCTTCCCTTGAGCTGTCGCTGAAATATGTAGAACACAAATGGTAACTGTTTACAAAAGATAACCTGCAGTTACCAGCAACTTTCTCCAAGCATGAAATACAGATTTTGTGTTAAGTGTGTTAAGATCTGTGCATACACTAAAGCCAAGGATGGATTTGTGTGTACAGTCAGGGTGATTAAAAGTGTGTAATGGCAGCAGGGTGTTACATCACAGTTGTTTCATTGTATAGACACTGTGAACTGCAAGAGAAAAACTGTGCAGTAATTCAGATGCAGTCAAAAAAACTCACTGAACTCTGTAGTGGTTTCTCTCTTGGATTTAAAAACCAAATTGCTCTACTTATTGTTCATAGCAAATCTAGAAATACTTGCCTAGCAGACAAGCTTTTGTGGTTTCCCCAGAAACAGATAAGATGTTCATATATTTGAGATTGAGGGAGAGTTTGTTTATATGGATACCTGTGTCCCACCAGTGGAGGATCAAACATCAGCTCTTTCATCTGAAGAAGAGTGTGGTTGTGTTGTCCTGTAGCAGTGCCTGTGGAATCATGGTGGGTTGGAAGCTCTGCAGAAAAGCCATGTGTGCATCGCCATGTGGGAACAGTGCTCCTGGTTCTCTTTCCAGGCTATTGCCTTAGGAGTGCTCTTTTGTCCCAGGCTGGAGCTCAGCTCACTTCTGGGCTCGTCTACTGTATTCTGGCTTCTCTTTCCAAGTCCTTTTAGTAGGTTCAGCTTTCTGTCTTGGGCCCTTTCCAGGTGTCTGATAAGTGGCGAATTAAAGAATCTTAAAATAGCCCTGGAACAATTGAGTTTCTTGTTTGCAGGCACAGACATTTGGAGTTCAGAGGGATGAGGGATCAGTTAGGACAGTTTCTGTCTGCTGTTTCCCTGCCTCACCCCGAGCTCTGGCTGAGTTGGGCTGTGTTGTACCTTATGGAGGTGTCTTGTCTCTGTCAAGATCTCACCTTGGTTTTTGGCTGAAAAATCTTTCTTCAGTAGAAAAAGAATTTTAGTTATTTGTTTGCTGACTTTTGACCCTCAGGTTGAGTGAACTGCCTGCAGCAGTGCCTTCTCAGTAATAGCAGCCAATTTTTTTTGAAGTGTAGCTTCTCTTAAAGACTTTCTGAGGGATTTCATCCCTGTGCTGTTTTGTTTTGTTTTTGTTTGTTTGCTTTTGTAGTTGTTCTTTTCAACTGGAATATGCTCCTAATATATTCTGCTGTTTCTTCTGTATGGTTAAGTAACATCTGGTTTTTGCTGTTTGTGAAACAGGAAATGTCGAATGGAGATACAGGTGATGGTGCACTCAGTTCTAAGGGGAATCAGAAATTGCTTTACTTTTGTAAAGGCTTTTTCATGTTCTTGCATGCGCACCAGTGTGAGGTCTAGGTTGTCCTTCAGAATATAAATACGAAGTTTTCTAATGTCCTTTGAGTTTGCTAAATCTCCTAGTGCTCAAACCCATGACAGCTGAGGTGATTGAGATAACTTCTTGTTCTCCTAGGTCAGATGAGATTATGATACTCATTGGGTGGATTTAGATTTAGAACAGTATGTGTCAGGATCAGCAGATTTGTAAGATTTACTTGAAAAAACACCCCAACAACAAACACACAAAATAAAGAAACACCACCAAAATAAAAACCAAACCCCAAACCTCTTGGAGGTCTGGTGGAACCAGATGATCTTGAGGTCCCTTCCAACCCAAACCTTTTCATAATTATATGTTGATGATTCTCCATGAATTTGTTGCCGAGTGCAATCCTTTTTGAAACAAATTTTTTTAGTGTTTTAAGTTTCAGTCAATCCTTGGAGTAGGAGTAACTTCACTTGGCAGTGAAAGTGTTTTGGTTTGAGATTCCTTTGACATGTTTCTGACTTGATGCTTCTGGAAATTCTTCTTTTGTCCCACGATGTTGGCACAGCCTTTTGTATTTTGTATTGCTGTAAGTCAAGTGTAGGGAATGAATGCCTCAATTTGATTGTCCTGTTGAGAGACCTGTCTACCATTTGGAAAACTGTTAAAGGCATGAAGTGCCTGTAAGAGAGGGAAGAATCTGAGGCTGCTGCAAGTGCTGAGCCAGTGCTGAGGAACTCTGGAAAGAGTCAGTGGTGTTGGAGGCCTGTGGGAAGTGCCCTTGCCAGATATTCTGTGGGAGCTGGTTTGCATTCTTGCAATTTATGTTACTCTTGTAACTGAGAAATAGACTTATTCCTTATCTCAGAGAGCACCTAGAGCTCTTCTGAAAAGTGTGTACTGAGTTAAGACAGCTGTGAAATCTGCTTGGAGGTGATTTTTCTAAACAGCTCAAAACAAAAAAAGGAGAAATGTAATGCACTGCTGCCACAGACCATGATCTTGGACAGTTTTATTTTCTGGGTGGCAGCTGTCTGCTGCCATTTTACAGTACAAATATGGGGTTTTTTTTCTGCTTTGTCTTTGAAGCTCTCCTGCCTGTCTTTGTTTCAGTTGTTTAAAATTATAAATTTATAAAGTATATAAAGTATTAGTTTCATTTCTTTGTAGTATTATTCCTGTGCTGCCTAACTCTGATCTCTTACATAGGACACTTTCTTGTTATGCCTCCACTGATTTAGGAACCTTGCTGCTTGAATCCCCTTGTCAGACACAGGATAGGAGATGCTTCACCCCACTGTTTCTACTAACCACAGTTGGTTCTTACTGCAGTTACAGGGTTTTTTGAAGTTGCTTGTGTGTTACTTGACAAATGCAACAGTATTTCACTGTGATCCATGAAGTAGGAAGATTAAAAGGAAAAAATGTTCCAAAATGTGATCATGGAATTGTTTTACATTTGGCTGAGTCAGAGGATTTCTGTAGGCACTTGACAGACTTCTCTCTGGTAGAATGTGAAAATGCAGAGGTGGAATTATGGTTCTTAGAGCTGCCACCTTCTTCCCATCCTGTTCCTCTTTTTCCAGGCACAGAACATCTCAATTTCTTTTTTTTTAAAAATCTTTTACAGATAAATACTACTGTGTAATTTCTCATACACACTTTTAGAGATAATGTATTTTATCTATAGCAATTGGTTAGAATAACAGATCATGCTTCTTCTGTGTTCTTAAGTAGCCTTATTAAAAAAATAGTGGATTTTCTTTTCCTTGCACAGTAATCAGTCAAGCACTTTCCCATCTAACAGTGCCCTAGTCATGTGTCATTATTTCCCTACCAGTGCTTGTGTACAATACAAGGCTAGGAGATCGTATTGTTGACACCAGAAAAAGCACATTGGTTTCAAGGACAAGAGCAACAGCACTGCTGAAACACTTCTTCGCTCTTTTAATCTTTTTGTTGTTGTTATTTTTAAATCTTCTGTAGTTCTTTGGTACGAGAGCTGTGCTGCTTGCCTCTTTAAACCCAAAAACCCCTCTGTACCCTCTCAGGATAGGTATAACTTAAGAAAACATAGGAGTTATTTGGGTTTATATTTGCAGGCTTCTTGCCTTTTGCCAACAGCAGAATGCAGTCACTGTTACTTGCAGGCTGCAACTGGGCAGGCCAAATAGTTGGGAATAGCTTAAGCCATGTGAATATCCAGCATCAGAGAGCTGCATTTGCAGATAGCTCCGTGGCAGGATGGCTGCCCAGTGGATAGAAATTCTGAACTATTGATGTTACTTTTTAATTAATTTGAAAGGCTAATACTGAAGTTAGCTTAATGACAGCGGGGGAAGTCGTATTTAAATCATCCAGCAGGATTAGACAGGGGGTTTTGTGTAGTAGGAAAACACTGTTTCTATTCTAAGGCTTGTTCTTGGAGATAAACAAGCTGAATGCAAACCAGCTGGAATGTTTGTGTATCTATGGCTACATTTAAAGTTCCTTTTAAAACTGAAGAAGATAGGATATGGAATAAAATCTTCTTCTTCCCAAAGCTTATCATTAATTCATCACTTCTTTGCAGTCAGGCTGTGATTAAAGCTGCAAACCCATATGTAGATCTGTAAGCAGAAGCTGGTGTCCAGGCAGAATAGGAGAGTGTTGCTGGTGATGTTCATTGGTGTTTCAGTCCGAATAAACTTTTGGCAAAAACTGTGACCTGTGTAAGCTGTTCTCATCTGTTTTGGTTTAAGGCTCCTCCTTTGTAGGTCTGCTGTGAGGCAGTGACAGGTAGGTCCATGCAATAACCTTTTCCACCAGCTCAGCTTGATATGAAAATTAAAAATCAAAAGCCTAAGTTGCAGAATTGCAAGTGATGTTAGCAAAACCTGTGCTGAGTTCCTGTTGGGTTGTGGGGCTCTTTGCAGACCCCAAACTCTGCAACTTGGTCCCCAACCAAAGTTAATCACAAATGTCAGGAATTGAATTTCTTGGCCCTTTTTCTTCTGCTGTTTGAAGTCTGAGTGGAGGCTGGCTAAAGGATAGAATCAAAGCCATAGCCTTGGGAAGTGCACAGTTAAGCTTAACTCTAGAGTGTTTAGAATAAATGTTATTCTTGTGGTTTTCATCTGCCCTCTGTGACATCGTATACAGCTTCAGAAACCTCAGCACCTGAGCCTGTCCATTCAAGTGTCTTTTCCAGTTCCACAGTGTCTATAGTTTTATGAACATGAAAGGAGAAGGCATACATACCCCACACCCTAATGAAGGTTACTTACTGACTTTTTGCCTTCCTCCTATTCCCTCCCCTTTCCTGGCTGGAATTGGATATTGTTGCAGTATCATGAAAAGGCATCTTATGTCTCCAGCTTGTGCTATATTTATAGCCCGACTGAAGGTAGGAATTGCCCTGGTTGTGTGTGTGTTTTATACCCTTTCCAGCCTGGCAGCTGGAAAGCAGTCAGGGTGTTTCAGCAGCTGTATTGGAACACACATCTGGTGTTGCCTTCCCTTTTATAGGATTTCAAAAACCCTTAGAGATGACTCTGTAGTTACAGATGAGGAGGGTGAGATGCTGGCCCAGCAGTGTGAACTGCTGTAGCCACAAGTGCTAAATAAAAAGATCTCTTAGTGTGTTGCACAGGACATTTAACACTGCTCCTGAGCTCTAGGAGGACATGAGTTGTTTTTACATTGAACTGAGGCTTTGGTCGTACACTGCAAAGGCTAAAGGAAGCCTTTTCATTTTCTGCATAGTTATTTCAGTCACACTGTTGGGTTGGCTGCTATACAGCATGCTTTATAGACATTTAAACACTCCTTTAAAAAATGTTTATCTGAGAGATACCAGATGCCTTGGGTTTCATCCAAGGCTTCCATAGAAAGCCCTGAGCACAGAGAAAAGAAATTATTTCTGACGTGTTTCTTAGCTGATTACAGTCCTGCTTCTGTATTCAAACTGGTGTTCCTGGTGACCCTGGTATAGGTAGCAGAAAGTGACTTAGCATGCATTAAGGCTCAATTTGCTCATTTCCATATGACTTGTCGAATGACCTACTTTGGGTTGAGCTCTCTTTGTTATTTCAGCAAAATGTGCTGGGTGTGCAGGTCTGGGTTTTCATTATGATGCCACTCAGCTAGTACTGGGTTTTGTGGTTTCTGTTCTCAAGCAAGTTTTCATTTCTTTAATTTAAATTCATTTACTTAAAAGTATTTGTGAAAAAAATTTTAATTTTCTTGTTCTTTTTCAGATTATCAGAGGCTGATGACAGTGGCAGAGACCATCACAGCACTAATGTTTCCATTTCAGTGGCAGCATGTGTATGTTCCTATCCTTCCAGCATCCCTCCTTCATTTTCTAGATGCTCCTGTCCCTTACCTCATGGGCTTGCACTCTAATGGACTGGATGATAGGTCTAAGCTGGAACTTCCTCAAGAGGTGAGAGGAGCTTGTCTTGATTGATAAAATGTTGTCCATGACTGTGAGGGAAGTAAGAAATGAGCCAAAACACAAGTACAAATTTTAACAGCCATTGTCAAGTTCTTGCTGGCTCTGGTTTGGGATAGGTCTTTATTTCTTGGAGATGCTGACAAAAATCCGGTGAAATAGATAGAGCCCTGCTCTTGAAATTGTATGCTCTGATAGAATTCAACTGTAATTTTACAGGAATTGATGCACTGGAGTTACAGAAGGAACATTTTTGTGCTGCAAAAATTAGCCTTGTAATGCTAGGAAGTGCAAGGAAGTGCAGTGTGAATTCCCCAGCTGTGGCCAAAAGGTTGTGGTGGTGAGTGAGCAGAACTCGACTGACATCAGCACTGTTCTGGTTCCTGGCTCTGTGGGATTAGGCTGGGTTTCCCTGCACTGGATTTCTCCCTTGAGGTTGGCTTGCATGGACCCAGCCTGCCAGGTGTCTGCACAAAACCATTTGAGATTTTCTCCTAGCACGCCTGCTTCAGTCTGCAGCAAAACGTCAGCGTGTTCTTGAGTAAACTTCTCCTTGCTGGGGTAGTGCTGAGGAGCCCTGGGAGCAGCAGCCCCTGTGTAAAGGAGAAGGAAATGGTCTGTAAAGGTTCTGCAACTCATACATGGGGCTGGGACTATGTCTAGACTGCTTAGAGGTTGTTTTTATTTATTTTGTCCCCCTGTTCACTTCACAAACACCCCTTGTAGGGATGCGCCAAGAGAGTTTAAGAGCTGGTTGTGAGGATCAGGGGACCAAAGGTGCCTAAGGTGAGCACTGCCCAAGGCAGCAGAGGAAATGTCTGGCCCCTGCTTACTTGTAGGTGTAACTTTGCAGGGGAGGAACTGTGTAAATCATGGGAAACACCCTACTTACTGGCCCTGGTAGAATTCTCTAACCTCTGCCTTTTTCTCTGACTGTGGGTTTTCTTCTATTACCATTTGCATTTCTGGGAAAGCAGAAACGTGGCAGGCACAGGGTTTTGTGGTGGTGGTTTTTGTTTTCATTATCAGGCAGTGCTGCAGCATAGCTTGACACAAAAAACCCTTCCTTTTTAAAAAAGCTGCGTGAAATTAAAGGCAAGATATTTTTGTGAACCTCCAGTCTGGTCTCCATGCCAACATTGCTCTTTTTCTCAAATCCATATGCTGGTAGTTTTCATTTGTTTTTCCTGGCAAGTTCAAAGTAAAACTTTTTTTTTTTTTCAAACTGTGTTATTTTTTTCTATGAAAACTAAACTGTTTAATATCTTGATTTCTTTATTGTCTCCCTCTTTTTTTTTTTTCCCCCACTGGCATAATTAATAACAGAGTATTGTATGTTCTTGCCATGAAAACAACAGTCTATTGCTTTGGTTTACTATTTTTTCAGAATTTTGGCTGTACTGACAGGCCTAATTAATATGGTTAGTACACTTTTTAGAGAGAATAGCTGATGAAATAAAATGCATGTGTGGATATGCATGTTAATATGCACCATGGATGTTTTCACTGTTACCACAAGCTTCTGAAAGACTGTCCTCCTTTTGTAAAGAACTTCCTCATTTTAAAATTGCTGTAATACGTCCAAATAAATGAACCTATTTTACTTTCAAATAGATTCTTCAATTATTTAAAAGGTAAATAGTTTTTGAAGAGATTTATCAGCTTATTTTGGAGATTTAAAGTAAGGCAGTTGATCTATTTTTAGATGTTTGAAATGAAATCCAAGTACTATTAAAAAGTAATCTGACACCTCAATTTGCATTTTGTTTTACAGGTAGCCTTTTATGAGGGTGGAGGAGTAGATTTTTGATAGTATCTTACAGAGATGAGAATTGTCTGGGGGGGGAGGACAGACAGGACAGAAAGCAGCAGCAATGTGCCCATGTGGTGGAATTTGCTGCAAGACTTCCTTGTCCTGAAGCTTCAGCTTTTCTCTTACTTATTTGAAGAGTGAGCTTTTAAAACTTTGTACAGGTTGAGTTTGACTTAGTCTGAGAAATCCCCTTGGTTCTGGGTAAGGTTTCTGGTGAGCTGTTGAAGTCCTTTGCATTGCAGGCTGGAGATGTAGCTATGGCACAGAAAGAGACTGGAGTCAACAGTCTCTTAGTGAATAACAAAAAAGTTATCCTATACCAGTAGATTTGTTTATTCAAGAGGTTAAGTAGACTGGGAAGAACAGGAGCTCACTATTGAGTTTTCATGGTAGGGGGTTTGCTTAAAAAAACCCAGCTAACCAAAAAAGAAACCCAAGCAAACCCCCATAGAAGAACAAACAAAAACTGCCAAGGAATGTGAATAATGTGCTATTGTAGAACAGTAGAAGAGGGCGTATAGATTCCATTATTTGTACTTCAATAAGGACAAATTTATCATCAGTATCAGAGGGGATATTAACATTGCTTATCTCTAAAGTTTGGAATGTATATCAACCTTTATGAACTCATCAGGGTTATATGAGGAACTCCTGTAGGCTCCTGATATCAGAATTTTCCTCACTTATCACAAAGGGTGTACAAAGAGCTGATCTGTGTTGTAATTTATTCTGAGTTCTGCCAAAAAATTTTTTTCTTTGTCTTGAAACTGCCTAAGCTGCATTTCTGTTCCTAATCTATTTACATGGATGTGTGGGACAGCTGCTGTTAAAGAAAGCAATATCTGATTTAGGCAGGGGCCAAAGAGGTGAGCTTTGAGAGAAAATCTAGTTAGTGCTTCTCAGTTGAAGGGCATTGTGGAAGAAGAGAATACTGCTGTCTAGCACAGCATGGATACCTCAGTATAGACTTCTTCATTGTGGTTTTATAATGAAGTTTGAAAAAGACTAATTTGTCTTGCTCAAAGTGTTTTAGGCTAATACTATTAGGCTAATAATGTGAAAATACAGTCTGTCCCAACTCAGGTTTGGTTTGGTGTAAGTCTTGCACACATAAGGCTTGTTTTGGTGGCAGCCTCCCATATTTGGGTCACATCTGGTGCTTCCAGGGAATGCTTTACCATATGAGCATGGAAACCCAGCTGTAGCCTAGAAGTTCATGCTTGTGGCAGATGATTATTAAAATCTTCAACAAAAAAGTTGTGTTAGTACAAAATTCAATTTTAGGTTATCCCTTGGGAACATCAGAAAACAGTTCCTGATGGAGAATTCATTGAAGACCACAAATGCCCTGAAGACCTGACTCTCTGTAGCCCAGTAAAAGTAGGAAATGCTGAGGTTTGGTGTGGAGTTGAGCTTCTTGTGCATGTCAGCAGTAGAGTGCTTGTTCTCATAGGTGTTGCTGCTTTGCTGAGGGCTCTGTGTGTGCATGAGCATCCTTGTGGTTTCCCTGGCAGCTGCATCAGAGGCTTGTGAGGAACCCAGAAAAGAAGGGGAGGGCATTGGAGAAGCCGTGCTAGGATAAGGTGCTACAGGTGTCAGAGGGGAAGAGAAGGACATGTAGCTGTTCCAGGTGTTGCTGGCAAAAGTGTGGTTTGTTTATCAGTGAAACTGATCAGTAGAAGTGGTTTTAGCAGCTTATTCGCAGATCACAAACCTAGCAAGTACTAAAGTAAGATTGGTTTTTTTGATGTGTCTTCGCATTTCCTTCTAAACGAACTTCTGCAGTGCTATAGAAATACAGTTTAAATGAGCAAGTTAATCCAGACCATTTCATGCTGCAGGATTTGCATGTGTATCTTGCCACTCTAATTTAGGAGAATGGTAGAAATTGAAATTATTTTCAGTGGAAATAAGCAATGCTGAGTTTCCAGCACTGGTGAAATCAAACAAAGTAGTATCTCGTTAAAAAGCCTGTTTTTAATGAAGTGATCCCAAGGGTCTTGGGCAATAGCTTTTCCTTTTAGAAGAGTTTAAAGACTTTAAAACCTAAAATGCATTTTCTCTGCTAGTATAAAACAGATTATATATATTCTCAGTGTTTTTATTTCAACTGTTAAAAGGATATGATTCAATGCTAAACCTGAACAAATTCTGTGGGTTTTTATTTTTGTATGTTGTTTCAGAAGATAAGAAAGGTCTCCTGAGAAGCTTTTTTTCATCCTGATGCTAACACGTTAGACCAAGATAATTATTTAAAGATAATCACTGCTTTGTATGCATTCTCAGGCTACCTGCTGGTAGTTTGATCTTTGATAGTACTGCAAATTTATTGACAGACCTCAGTTTTATATTTTCTTGTACTCCAGCATGAACAGCTACCTGGGGGGCTCCTGAAAGCTGCAATGGCTTTGAGGTGTAAGCTGTTCTCAGTCACAAATTCTGGGTTGGCATGAAGCGCAGCAGTGCTGAGAATAAGTGCCAAAGGTCACCATTTGCTTGCAGGAGTGGCACAAGAGCATCCTTCAGAATTCAGGACCACTGTAGACACACTTCCCACAAGTCAGCCATGTGTGTCTAAAGCTGTGCATCCGTGTTCTCTGTGTGTTGTGTGAAGTGGGTGGTCATTTGCAAGGTTGGGCCAAATGCACAAAGACTGTACAGGTTGTAGATGAATAGGGTTTAGTCTTTCAGTGCCATATTCAAGCAGAACCTAAATCATTTCCTTCTGTGCTTTTGAACAGAGCTGAAAGGAAGGATATGGGCTTGATGCAGCCCCTGCTAGATCTGTGTGGGGTTTGGCCCTTATTGTCCTTGAGGTCAAACTGAACAATTGCAATTGTCCTTCAGCTTTGGAATGGGTGGGTGTAGTCCAGACCCCACTAACCCCATGGAAAGTGGTGCTGTTGGCTTCAAGGAACCAGGCACTGGCAGCAGATAGATGCACACTTATTTGCTTAGATCCATATTTCTGAGGTTTGTAAGACTTTCACCTGGACACCCTGTTACTTGGGATGATAAAAGTTTATGGGAAGGACAGGTTTTAAAATTAGGATGTGACATCCTTGTTCCATAGTGTAGTGTCTCAGGAGAACATTTTATTGTAGATGATGTAATGTGTCCTCTCTTGTGACAATCTGCTATTGAAGTGAAGTGGTGTGTAATTGTTTTGGGGTTTTCTTTTGATCAGAAGACTGATATCTGAGCAACAAATAAAAGAATATTTGACTGTTCTAGAGACCTAAAGTACCAAGCAACTAACTTAAGGATGCTCTTTCAGTTATATCCCTTACACATGTTGCCAAGTGTCTTGTCTTTCTGTCATTTTAGTGTTGTGTTTGTAAAATAATACTCTGTGTATCCACATACAGAGCTGTCAGCTGTTCACAGCCCACTCAACTGTGCTGCCTCCAGGGACAAAATAACTAAACCCTTGTGGCCAAAGAACTCCTTTATTTTTCTGCTTTATTCTCCTCTATTTTACTTGCCCAGTTCCTAGCATGCAAAATGCTTTGGATGACCATGATTTCATAAATAATAAGTGCATTGTAATTTTTCTTAGTTTTTAAGGAGGGGACCCCTCTATCCTTGCTGGTATTCCATTCTGTTGGATCTATAGTGTAGCAACATAGTGATATTTACTGTTCTGATGTCTGCTCCTGGTGGTCTATTTATTTCAGATTTCATTTTTACAGAAAAATGTTGTTTTGGTACCTCTGGAAGGGCTTGTGCAGTGAGATGTTTTTGCCATTGCCAGGGAAACAGGTTCCCATGTTTCCCTGATGAACATGGCCTTTTCAGAAGTGTGTATGCAGTTCTTGAGGATGACCTCAGCTTCCCTGAGTTAAGAGAGGCTAAAGTTGTGTATGGAAGCTTTGCTTATGCTGCTCTGGGTAGTCCTCTTATTTTACGTGTTGTTAACCAGGCACTAGATAACTACAAAGTGTCCCTGAAAATATTCTTTACACTCTATTTAGAGTATTGCTGCACACTGACTTTAATGTTTCCATACAGGCCAGTTTCTGGGAGATGTAATAACAAGTTGCACGATTAGTAGCTCAGAGTGTTTAAAATGTGTGTATTGCTCTTAGAGAGGAACCCTGCAGAAGGGAAATTCACCTATTGGAAGAATTAACCAGGTGTTAGCCCAGATATTTATACGCAATTTTAGCAAGCATTAAATTTGGCTTTTTCTTCCATTGGCAAGAAGTTTCATTTCAGTGGGAAGATGAGAATTTCTGCATTGGTGAGGTTAATGTTTGATTCCTTTTTGGCCAAGTGCTTTGTGGGTACAACCAAGCTTATTAAGCAAGAGTGATGTTTTTTGCAGAATCTGATCCAAAAAGGAAGGAAAGTTGAATGGCATCAATAAAAGAAAGTTGTAAAAGGAAGTAATACAATTAAACTGTTTGAAGAGTTTCTTATTGAGTCTGTCTTGCCATTTTGCAGACTGCTTGAGGCAAATTCAATGCTTTTTGTTTCTCTCTCAGCACTGATTGGTAGGCATTGTGCTTGATTTCAAAGCTTTATTTCTCTCCTGTCTTGAAGTGCTTACAGTGTTTCTGATAAATACCAGCTGACTTGACTTCTGATTGTCACAGAGCCATGGGTATAGTGGGAGTCCTGAAGCTCCTGAATTCAGGTGCTTGCTTGAAGCACGAGAATTGTTGTGCACACGATGCCCCTTTGAGTGCTTGTCTGAATGGGAACCAGGAGCACACAGAGTGCATTCCCAGCCCAGCCATGGCTGCCTTGCTTGGTGGGTACACACACCATCTGCTGCCTTGGAGCAGTGCTGATATTAAGGAAATTTCAGCAATCACACCTGCCCTGCATAAAAAGAAAAACTTTTTCTAAGGTGCACTAGAAACTGTTTGAGAATCAATGTGTTAAATTCTCCTCATTGACCTTGGATTCTTTTGCAACACCTAGTTCAATTTGTGATTTAATTTCCAGTAACGAACCTATACAAGACATATTAAACTGTTTTATATGCATTCCTTTGAGCGTAAGAAATCAATCCCCACATTAAAATGTTATAACATTAGGAAATAGAGAACTGGAGTGAAGCTTGCCTTTGTAACTATGGGTAATGTAGCAGAGCATGAATTGGACTAGTACTATGCAAGCTAGTGCAGTATGTCCAGTAGAGTTCTGCTTTAAGAATTCTTTTTTCAATTTAAATGTTGAAGCTCAATAAGATATTTGTGTTTTAAGGACAATTGACACCCTAACTCTGTTTTGTAGAAACCTCTCACAAGTACTAAATGTATGTTTTCACAACAGTTTACTTTAATGGGACAGGTCTTGACAGGCAGAGCTTATTCTAGTCTACCTGTAGTCAGTCCCCCAGCAAATTCCTGCCAGAACTCCTTTATCCTTACTGTTTGTGGCTCTGATTTCTGGGATCATTCACCATTCATTCTGTGTGAGGTTGAACTCTTCTAATTCTTTCTTTCCAATTAGATTGTGGTGGTACTTCCCTCCTTCTGCACTTACTGAATCATAGTAAATATACTGGAAATAACTGGAGATCTGTTAGTTCTCATAGACCTGATAAATATTTTTGCTGCAAAGCTGTAGTGTGACCTGAGTTCAGGTGTGGCTCCTAGAATAATGCAATGCATTTATGTTGAAAGTACCCCATAATCTGAGTGAATTTTGTATAGAGAAAGTTAAACAGAATAGTGACAGTCCATGTTAATTCTGCAGTGAGGAAAAACTGAAATGCTTCTAGAGAAGAGCAAAGTTACTTCTCTGTTCTTAACTTGCCAGGCGGATTTCACACATGATTTGGGTTCTTGCTGTGATGTGTGTAGTTATGTAATGTCTTGAAACCATTAGATACAGATTTTGTAATGCAGAAGCCAAAAGAGGAACCTTCCCCCTTGCCAAATGAAGAGTGAGGTAAACCTTGAAAGATGCAGAGCTTCTTTTGATCTTGCTGTGGAAGCCACATAGGTGGTTTTTCTTCTCTTTTTCTTTGCCGCAGCTTGGTCCTTTTTGGTTGTAAAGCAGTTGGAGGTTGGAACAGAGAAACAGAATGGAAACTAGTTAGTTTCATTTTTCCCCTTGGAAACGAACTTGTTCACTCAAAGAATTGCCTTAGTTGTCAGGTTGCTTACAAAAAAAGAGAAAACTTCGTTGCACTTTTGCAGTATCAGCGCACCTTTTAGATTGGAATTTGCTAAATCTTTTAGAGAAGTGGACTGATGATCTTAGCAACAGGCAGTCACCTGCTTACATAAAAACATGTCAAAAATAGAATTGCAGATATCGTGTAGTTAAAATTTAGCTGTACATGTATGACTAAAGTCACACATATGTACCTAATTTATGTTATAATCTATTTCGTACATAGCAAATATCTTTAAAATGAGTCTTCTTTCTCAGCTACCTCCTTAAAAGATCTGGAATTACAAGTCTTGTGTTGTATTCTTCAAAGCCAACCAACCCGTTCAGTTATATTTGGGGCATGTCTGTCTTACAAAATAAGCAAACATATGCAAATGTATTTGAATCTTTAAATAAGCACAAATCCCAAAGATTAATAATGTGCTTTGTGATGTTGTAATGGTGTCCTGTTCTAAATTAAATCCCAGGCTAACCTGTGCTTTGTGGATGTAGACAACCATTTCATCGAGCTGCCAGAAGACCTACCCCAGTTTCCAAATAAACTTGAGTTCATTCAGGAAATTTCAGAGATATTGATGGCTTTTGGAATTCCACCTGAGGGAAACCTGCACTGCAGTGAAAGTGCCTCCAAGATGAAGAGCCTCAGAGCATGTGACCTGGTTTCTGATAAAAGAAATGGGAACATAGCAGGATCACCTCTGAATTCCTATGAGCTGCTAAAGGAAAATGAGACTATTGCAAGACTCCAAGCACTTGTTAAAAGAACAGGTGTGAGTCTAGAAAAGGTAAGATATGAAATGATCTGCACTCTCTCTGGTCCTGCAGTGGCAGATGGTCTCAAGTCATGATCCAAAGATGCTGTTTGTCTGTCTTCACTAGGAAGAACTTTTTGTCAGCCTGTTCACAAAGCTTGTGAACACCTGTAGAGACAAGGACAAGCTTAGGGAAGAGAGGGAATGGGATTTAACCCTGCAGCATCTAGGAAAACCTTTGCTATTTTCCAAGTGTTTCTTTGCCAAGATAATGTATTTAAAAATAGCACTTCGCCTTGTTTATTTTTGGTTTTAAGATCTACTCTAAATTGGCACCACTTTTTAATGACTTATGCGGCTAAAATTGACATTTAGATAGTCCTGAAGTTTGCATCCAGTCTTGGGTTCTATAGATACCTTTTTCATTCTATGTAGGATTTATATATAATTCTGCTCCTATGTAATATATTTGCCATAGGGATACTGTGATGCTTTTTTCTGGTTAGCGCTGTACAGTGCACGAGTGTCTGATTCCCAGCAAGTGGACATGCACAGCTCATGGTGACCCTGATTTGGTTTTTTGAGTGATAAGAATTGTGAAACAAAAACTAAATTTTGGCCCTTTGTGCATAAAATATACTACCTGAAAGACCCCTGTGGGTTTTTTGAGCCTTTGTGGAATGAAGGCTGTCAATGTTGGTGATTTTTTTTTTCTTCCCCCTATGAATTGAATATCTCAATCTTACTGCTTTTTTCATAAAATTTAGCCTACATCTTAACTGAAAATGCATTTTCTTTTCTTAAAGATTGCTCTGAGATGTGTAGTGGTGAATTGTGAGTTACACTGCCAAGGGCTTAGGCTACAGGGAATTGACTACTAGACATGCACAGCTTCTTGTTACTGGGCATTTCTGTCTTCATTTGAAAGCTGCTCTGTATTTAACAGTACTAAACCTGGACTTGTTTGACACCAGGTATGGATTTGCCTAATATGCAAGTTTTTAGGGGTAGTAAGATCCTCTAAAAAGCCTATGCAGGTGATTGAAGGGTAAAAGAAAGTAAATTAAGTCTGTGACATGCATGGGCATATATATGGTTGTTATTTACCCTTTTAAAATTTAAAATATCTCCAGTGCAAACAGCACTGAAGTAAGTTTTGGTTTATTATGAAAACTAAAATTCTCTAGGCAAAGGTTTCTGTCTAGATTTTTTTTTGATTTTGCTGTTTTATTGCAATGGTTGAAACAGGAAATATTTTTTCCCTATTGAAATGTTGACTTGAAGAGTAGCAGCTGAATGGCAGATTAAAATCTTGTATGCCTGGAATACCTGACAAAGCATCAATACAAATTATTTGTGTTTTCCCTTCCTTTTTCAGCTGGAGGTGCGAGAGGAGACCAGTAGCAAAAAAGATCTTAAAATTCAGTGTGATGAAGAAGAATTCAAGATTTACCAGCTGAACATTCAGATTCGGGAAGTTTTTGCCAACCGCTTCACACAAATGTTTGCAGATTATGAAGTGTTTGTCATTCAGCCCAGTCAGGACAAGGAATCCTGGTTTACAAACAGAGAGCAGATGCAAAACTTTGATAAAGTAAGTTGTAATAAGATAGGTCAACATAAGAGGTGAAACAGTGTTCAAACATGAGGCTTTGTGTAGTGGACCATCAAATGGAAAACAGTGCTGTCAAAATGGTAATTTCTTCCTTAAATTTCAGTGTTCCCAAAAAAAGTCATGTCTTAGATATTATGTAGAAAAATATATACAAATACAAACTTGGAGAGATAAAGATACTCTTTTAAGGATACTGTAGAAAAATACAGCTTGCTCTAGAAAAATAGCTTAGAAAGCCTTACTTCAGGGCTAACCTCTACAGAAAGGTTAAATATTACTGGTGGAAACTGCCTTTTAAGCAGAGGAATTGCCAAAAATGTTAATGAATGAAGTCGTGACCCCAAATAATGCTTATGTACATGTGTACCAAATGTATTCCTAGCTCTTTTGTAGAGAAACATAGTTTTTGCGCTGTTTTCTTTGCTGGAGATGAGGTATTTGTCTGTGGGAGAGTTCACATGGGTGAGGATGATGTTGCAGCACTGTCTGATAAAACACTCATCTGATTCCCACCAAACTGTATGAAAAGATTCCCAACAACTTCACAAGCTGTGAGCCCAGCCAGAAGTACCAAATGTGCACACCTGCAGTACTGTTGGTGTGGTTTGCTGGGATTCTCTCGAAATTTGTAGCAGATGAAAGAAATGCCAAAATCACAGTGTACTAATTATTGTGCTATATACTAAGTGATTGTCCCGATGCTGAAAATTTCATATAGACTGCCTGTTTTGGGGATGGAATTGATGTGCATATTAAAACCAGGCTTTAAGTGGCACCAAAGCACTCTCATATGTCCTTGATCAGAAAAATTGGTGCTTCTGCTGGATGTGTCTCTCTCTCTCTTTGCAGACCCCCAAAGACTTTTATCTCTTCTTGTGTCTTAGGCTTCTTTCTTGTCCGACCAGCCTGAACCTTACTTGCCTTTCCTCTCGAGATTCCTGGAGACCCAAATGTTTGCATCCTTTATTGACAACAAGATTATGTGCCATGATGAAGATGACAAAGACCCTGTTTTGAGAGTTTTTGATTCTAGGGTGGATAAAATTAGGCTGCTGAATGTCAGGACTCCAACTCTGCGCACATCTATGTATCAAAAGTGCACAACCATTGATGAGGCTGGTAAGAGCCACGAGGCACTTGCTTGACAATTAGTGCAACTGGTCAGTGCTGTTTGCTGTAAACATTACATTAAGTAATGATTCATGCATTGAAACCTCAAAAAAAAAAAAAGATCAAAATAGCAGAGCTGTAGAGCTTAAGTTGGGGACTAAATGTTTGCTATGAAGTTGAGATGTGAAATGAAATTAATGTAAAGTAGAACTCAGCGTGTTCCTGCACTCTCTGTGTGTGAAAGATGTTTGAGCTTAGGAAGATAAACATTTTTCTCCTTTTGGTGGCATTCTTTGATCAGTAAGAGCCTTCCACCTCTTCCTTTAATTTGACATCTGCTTTTAATTGAAGATACGTGATTATAGGTATGTCTGATTAAAACACCTTTAAAAATATTAACTTACTATTTCAGAGAAATCTATTGAATTAAGGCTGGCAAAAATAGATCACACTGCAGTTCACCCACACTTGCTGGACATGAAAATTGGACAAGGGAAATATGAGCTTGGATTTTTTCCTAAGCTTCAGTCTGACGTTTTATCCACTGGCCCAGCAAGCAACAAGTGAGTAAGCTAAGACAACAGGTGCTGAATCTTGGCAAGATCTACAGAATGGCACTAAGGCAGAGATATTAGAAAACAAAGTCAGTTTTGGGTTTGTTTTTTTCAAGTGGGAGCAGATCAGATGATGTGGGTGAGATGTGTGGGGTGGGGTTGTTGCTATGTCTGGGGTTTTTTTTCAAGTCTGGGCTTCTTGAAGCAAGTTTACTTAAGAAAGCCATCTTCTGTTTGAGATGATAGTTGATGTGTTTTGAGTTACTTATAATTATTGTCAATATAAAAGCAGATCCCCTTATTTGATCTCATGTAGGAGCTAGCAAATATTTTAGGGTATTTTCTTATAAAAACTTTGAAGGAGGAGAGGCAAGGCTTAAATTGTCCCTGGAATTGTAAAAAAAAAAAAAAGGAAAAATAAAAACCAAGTGTATGTGATCTAATACTCTAAAATATTTTGGTTGCCCGATACTGGATTCTTCTCCAGAGATTCTTTGTGTGTATTTGCAGCTGCAGTTTGGCTGATGTAATTGATGTCGACATGTTCAGTATAGACTAAACTGGAAACCTCTTACTGCCTCTGACCTTCACCTGACTCCTGACATTTGGTTAATGATATTCCCCCATGTGTAGGTGGACAAAGAGGAACGCTCCTGCTCAGTGGAGGCGGAAGGACAGGCAGAAGCAGCACACAGAGCACCTGCGTCTGGACAATGACCAGAGAGAGGTGAAAATTGCTCAGCTCTAGAGATCTGATTCTTTTTCTTTCCTAATGGCCTGAAAAACACTCTGCAACCTTTATGAAATATCTAGACAGTTACTTGCAGTTCATGTCTGCTCTCCCTTCAGTGTGTTTAATACAAATGAGGTAGCAGACCAAAAATACTTAGTTTTCTTATTATAAAAGTTATGTCATTTTTTTGCCCCCTCTCAGGACAAAATTATTTCATCCCACATATAGGAGAGTTCTCTGAAAATTTAATCACATGATTTCAACTTGTTCTGGTTTTTTTTTTTTTTCTGTTAAAGGGGATGAGTGGGAAGAGGGGAATTAATAGTTTTTAGCCATCTATTTCCCATCTCTAAATAACTTAGTCATCCTGTGCTTCTTTTGTGTATTTGATGGAGGAAAGATACCCACCTCTAGAGAGGCATTAATTTCATCCTAAAATCAGGAGCACTGCCTTTTGGAGTTGCTTAAGTGTCTTCTGTAGACCATAAAAAAAGTCTTAAGGTGACAAACTGACAGACAACCTCATTGCTAAGGTGAGAATGTGAAGCCCCTCCATACTGTCACGTTTGTGTCTGCCTGCTTTTACACAGCACAGTCTGATGCTGATTTACCCACCTTCTGAACTGATAAACATCTCTCACCACTGCTCCTGCAGCTGACACAGTTATTCTTTGTGGTGAAGTGGTTTTGAAAGATCTGGGTGAACTAATTTCAGTACAGTTTCTGATTCGTATGGTACAGACTGCAAACTGTTAACACCAGGTGTTGATTTATGGGTAATTCCAAGAACAGTGGCTCAAAATATTAGAGTTTTTTTGTTTATTTAGTAACCCCAAAGTTTTGCTTTTGTTTACGTGCACGTTGTTAATTGAAAACAATATTCTCTTGCCTTGTTAAATATCCTTAGAAAAGCTTAATTTTGAATTTTATAGTAGTAGTAGTCTTGTGTCTGTTCGGATAGTGTTGTGAAACACAAGTGTGTTTGTTCAGTTTGTTCTTTCATGGTAGTGATGAATTTAATTGCCTTCATAGTGTACTGATTTCTGGAATTTACTTATTGGTTTGTTAAAATTTTGTTGAATTATACTGTCATCTCTGTCATCCATAACCATGTAACAGAAAAATGTCTGCATAATAAAAAACCTCTACGAGTAGTTTCTGGCTTTGACATGTTCCATATGCTCAGATAACTCTAAAGTGCTTTTTACTTAGAAGTAACAGAAATGAATAGTAGATTTCTAACCTCATTATTGTGCTAAACAACACAGTTGTTAAAGCATGTAAACTTCTGAGCTATCACTTAAGTAATTAGAAAGGCAAAACTCTACCTCTGGTCTCTGGGGTTTTTTGTTTGTTTTGTTTTTTAACTGATTCCTCACAAGCTCATTTCCTACAGGAGTTATTTTGTTGCAAAAGGCAAATAATTTCTGAGGAATAAATATTTTGAAATACATGCTCAGCTGGGGGCACCAAGTGCCTGTGGTAGTGGTGCTGGTGTTTTAGGGGTTTGTGCTATACCTTTTTGATGACATAATGGTGACTGAATGCTGACCCCTTCTCCTGGGTGAACCTCAGATTTCCACAGTAAATTTGAGAGTGGGGAGGGAGCTCTTCTGAGATGAACCCTGGGGTCAGGCTGGGCAGGAGGTGTCAAACTGCAGCGTTGGGAGTTTTAAACAAATTGAAGCTTTGTGGCAGCCAACAAAAATCTGTGCAGTTGAGACTTTTGACAATTGCAAACATTAGTGCCCAGTGGAGGGCAGAGTTTACACCAATCCACTGATTTAACACCATCTTTTCTTTTTTCCTTTCAGATTCATTACTTACGAATTTATTTTTATGTTGAATGCTTGGGAGTTCTGCATTGTATTATGTCTTCACTCTTTTCTTTTTCTGTTTTGCATGCTTGCTTTTATTACTTCAAATGTGCTTACCACTTTCACTTTATATCTGCTTGGCTTTTTGCTACCACCTTATCCTGCCAGCACCTGGACTTTTCCATGTCAGAGCTTCAGTTGCAGTTATGTTTAGACTGGGACCAGCATGATTGGCCCTTCATGCCCTCTATAAAATCTGTGTCAGAGCATTATCTGGTATGTCCAATGCACAATATGACTGTAATCATAGTTCTGGATAAAGATGCATAATTAAATGTATATATCATAGCTCTTTAGTGCGAGGCCAGTGGAGAAGGTGGAGTTTTCCCTCTCTGTCATGTTTGACAAATCTATTCATTGACATCTCAGTTGGTCATTATTTCAATGTAAGCTAGAGAGGTTTCCTGTTAATTTGAACTATGTACTAACCCTGAGTATTCCATCAGTGCCTGTATAGGACTTTCTCTCTATCACTAATTCTCAGTTAGCTGTGCCCCAATCAACCAGTGATCACCTGACTTCCAAAATATTTGTTATATCACTCTTGTCTCTGGGGTGAAAACAATGGCAACTCCTTGATGGCAGTAATAGGAGCAGAAGAGCTCTTTCGAGTAGAGTGGGTTCAGGAAATTATTTTCCTGAAAAATGCAGCTGGTTCACAGCTGAGAGATGTTGTTATAATTTGCATTTTGCAGCTGCTTCCTGAAAGAGCAAAGTTTGCTTGCAGTCCCCACATAGACCAGTCTGCCACTTGAATAGTCTTGGTCTGGGTAGTTTTTGCAAATTTTCATTTAAATGAAAAAATAAGAAGACAATTGTCAGTGGTGGAGGGAGTAGTTGAATCTCTATGCATCTAAATATCCTTGGCAGTTTGTGTTGTGTTTTTGTAATACAGCAACGTGTGTTCTCATACTGTATAGACTATATAAATGGGGATTTGACCTCTGGAGAAATAGTACTTCAAGTGTCTCAGCCCTAAATAATGCTGGATATAAAAAGTGGCTTTTTCTGAAAGAGGATGTGATCCTTTCCTCCTCGCTCCAGTGGTGTGTGTTATAAACATAAGTTTACCCTTTTCTCTTGGCCAAGGAGTCTCACTTACACTTTTTTCTGTGTTTGTCCATTTTCTTCCCCAATCCAGAAGTACATCCAAGAAGCCAGGAATCTGGGCAGCACCATTCGGCAGCCCAAACTCTCTAACCTCTCTCCGTCAGTAATTGCACAAACAAACTGGAAGTTTGTAGAAGGCCTGTTGAAGGAATGCCGAAATAAGGTAACACAGAGAATAGTTCTGCTCTCTTGCACCTCATATCCATCCTTTCTGGACCATTTTGTATCCAGTATGTTCCAACCCCCCCCCCCCCCCACTTTTCTACCATCTGTTTCTGCTTTATCCCTGTAAGGATTTTTGCATGGTGGTGAGAAATTAATGAAGAGAGAATGTATTCAGAAATTCTGCAAAGAGCAGAAACTTTATCAAGCAGATTTATGATAGAGATTGAATATTCTGAAGGGTCTTTACCATCCCGCTGCCCAAGTCTATTACAGCTCATTTCAGTTATAACTAATGAGACAGTACTACTATTCAACAGGAGTGAATAGTCCAAATAGAGGGTTGTGGTGAAAATACAACAGCTTTTCTCATAACTAAAGGAATTAATACATTTCTGAGGTGTAAGTTTTTAAGCACTGAACAAAGAAATTTGGCATTAATTTGTAGACATACTTCACCAGTATATGTTTGACAACATATTAATCTGAAATAAATGTTAATGTTTATAAAAATACAGCAAGGAGAATAATTATGAAATAGACACATTCTTGCCTGAAGTCAGTGGAGGTACTATAGCAATTATCTACAACTTTTTATAAAACTCTGTTTCATATGTGCTTATACTTCTGATGTCACTTTATGGAACTGTCCAAATAATCCTCATCCCTTAACAGGGGTTCATTAGGTGGTGAAAATTCTTGAAGATAGACTTGGCTCTTTCACAGTGAGAAATTGCTGGAGGGAGTGAGGGGGAGAAGCAGCTAGGGACTAACTTGGACTTCATCTCAACCAAGACGGTGCAGAGGTGCTTAAGGGAGTATTACTCATTTGAAAGTGAGTCTAGGCTAGGGACAAAGATGAAAAAATGTGTAAGAGATGAGTGGAACTGATTCCCTCACCATTTTTTCCTCCAGTTGGCTGTATGATGAATATAATAGGACTGGAAGACTGCACTTTAAGAGCTGGTGAAAGCTTTGTTGACCACTATGAAATTGTGCACAATTTAGGAGATTGTGGCTCCTGGGGAAGCTCAAGAGGTGCACTCCAGAATGGGTTTGGTTTAATCTAAATGTCCTTCTGGCAGAACAGCATCTCCCAGGAATGACATACCCGTGCTACTTGGAAGCACTTGGGCTCATTCACCTCCCCTGGGAGGAGGTGGACAAAGTGCCCAGCTCTTGGGGAGGGCATCCAGCACTTACCAGGCTTCAAAACCACCCAAGACCTGTATTTTCTTGGTCTTGCTGCTGGGCACCCAGCTTGTCAATGTGTCACCTGCTGTGCCCTTTGTTGGGATTACTCTGTGGAGGATGATGTACCCATTTGCAAACCCTTTTTGAGAAAACAGAAGATCAGCACTGGTGCTGTCCTGGCTTGAAAACCGGGGATAAAAGAACAGCAATTCTGCACTAGTGCCAGAAATATCAGCACAGCCAGTTATACTGCCAAATCTTTGTTATCATGTGCTTCCTTGTTGTTTAACAAGTGGAAGTGATCTTGGAAATTCCTGGGAGAGACTTAGTTCTCTTTTGCTTTGTCTTTTTTGAGACTAAGAGGATGTTGGTTGAGAAAATGGGTCGAGAAGCTGTGGAGCTTGGTCATGGTGAAGTGAATATCACAGGAGTGGAAGAGAACACCCTGATAGCCAGTCTGTGTGACCTCTTAGAAAGGATATGGAGCCACGGTCTGCAAGTCAAACAGGTGAGGAATAAATATTCCTGTACATTGCAGAGCACACTTTCCTGAAGTTGTGTTATGCTCTTCCTCTCTCTGCCTTCAGAGGACACCTTTAGTGTGTCTGTAGATGTGTTAAAATACTCGTGTGTCCCCCAGTCCTTTTTATGTCAGTTTGTGCCCCCCGTCTGTCTCCATGTTGTGGGATATGTGCAAGTGTACCTGTAGATGTGTTCCACAGATGGCTTCTTGGAAGACTCTCCATTTAACCTGGGGTTTTCATTTGGATTGGTGGGTTTTGGTGGGTTTTTTAAATAGGATGGTAAAAAATCGTTGCTGTGTTCTTAATATTTTTGTTAATGAAGTTGCATAGGCTACAAGGCAGCATATCCTAAAGGTGCTGTCAGTGGGAGGAGGGAATTGTTTTCCTGAAGAATAATTTAATACTTCAAAGTAAAAGTCTTGCTGTTTTGGTTCTTCCTGAGTGATGTAGTAGTACTTAAATTATGATTATGAGATCACTAGCTAGAGGTGTTGGGGTTTTGTATGAAATTAATAATTGTTTGTTGTGCTCTTCTATTTGGAGTCACTTGTGGGACAAGATGGAGTTTGGAGGGCCTTTACCAACTTTACTCCTCCCTTGTACAAAGGAGTAGCAAGGATGGAGAAGATTATAACTTCTTTTTTTTTTAAGAATATATGTTCATGATCCAGACAACTGTAATCCAGTATCTCTGTTCCCAGCACCCAAACACCAGTGTTTAAATCTGCTCTCCTTCAAACTATACAACAGTTTTCTATGTGAAGATTTATCATGTGATTCTCTCCCTTCCCTCTTGTATATCACTTAGGATAGAAGCTGTACTGCTTTCGTCTTAGAAGACAGAGCATCAGTATACTCTGCTTCAACCCAGATTTGGGCCCTTCAGACCACCAGACGGCCAACCCTTCATAAGGTTAATGCTTTGGATTGATTGCAGATGTTAGCAAACAGTGCTGAATGGTGGAATAAATAGAGTGCTGGAATAGAACAGAGGCCTGATGGAGGAAGTGCAGTGTATCTCATAGTGTGATCCAGAGCTTAAGAAAATAAAGAATAAAAAAGAACCACCAGTTCTCTGTGTGTTCTGGCCTTTATGAAATATGCAAAAGCCTGCTGTTTCATACATCGATTTTATTTTACTTTTCAATAACGAGCCAGGGGAGACTCTTCTTTCTCAACTGACCATAGTAATGAGGATGGCTTTCCTTCCACCAATCCCTGCTTTTACCTCCTCCCTGCTGATGAACCCCAGTAGTCCTACATTAGCTACCTACTGATTTTTCCATGTGCAGAGGGAATCCATGCCTTCCGTTGTCCCGAGCAATGCAGGGGAGTTGTGATGTAGGATCTAATGACTGAAGTAGTCTGGACTTTCAGAAGGCCTTGGTTATTCCCTTGCCCATTCTCTGTCCCACTGCTTTCCTTAGGCTGTCTTCCTTCCCCTTATAGATCCAGCTTGCATCATCATTGCTATTTGGTGAAGTTAAAGGAGAGTTCCACGGTGGTGAAGGAGCGGGCAGACACTGCATGAGTTCTCACATTCATCATGGTTGTTGACATCAGTTTGCTGCAGGATCCTTTGTTGCTGCTTTTCTGTGATCTGTTGCAGTTCTCCTTGCCATGGCAGCTGGTTGCTGAGCACTAGACTGTGTGTGCATGTGTGTGTTTATTGGGAGAAGGACAGTTTTGGATGTAACTCTTTGCTGGTTGATTTTTTCATGCTCTTTTTTATCTTATTTTATAATAAGACTTGCAATTTTGGCTTTCCATGTTGGATCTGTCAGGTACACACAAAACACAATGGATTTTCATATCCTCACCACTGAATGCATATTTTTAATAGATTTCTGTCAGCACAGATGTTACAGACACTCTAGGATTTATTCTTCTGGAGGCATGCCACTTCTGGAATAATCCCTCATGGTTAATAGTTCTTTATGTCAACTGTAGGGAACTATAGGATGGAAGTGCTTAGAGATTTTTAAATACAATTTAAAAAAAAAAAAATGTAAAGATAAACCGTCATTACTGCACCTCTGGGAGGGCACTTAGATAATTTTAGATGAAATTGATAGTGCAGAATTGACAACTTGCTTTACAGTCATGGTTTCTTTCTGCAAAGCTGTAAATAAAAATATGGCCTTGTGATATGACAGCTTTTCTGAAATGCAGAGTTGCTAGATCTTTACTGGGATCAGGTTAATACAATAATTTAGGAAGATGGTAAGTAATGCTTATTATCTGTAAGTAATTCCAGTTGCTGTGCTGGAGAGCCCCTGTTTGCTTACTGCTGCTTTTCTGCAGGTTTGCAATCTTTTGGTTTATTATGTGAAATATTTTATGGTGAATCCAAGAATCTTTATAGTTTCCCAGTGAAAGATTTTCTCGCTCTCTGCTTTAAGCCACCAGGGGTTTAAAAAAGCAACATAATGAGCAAGATGCACCTTTTAACATCATTAATGGATTTATCTTGACCTAAATACTACATCCCAAATTCTAACTTTTAAGTTGGCTTTACAATGTGTAGAACTGAGGTATTTTTGCTGATAAACTTTCACTGTCCTGCTTATGTTTTGGGATATCTTACTGTGTTTGTGATTGTCCAGGTGCTTTGCCTGATGAAATTGAGGGGAATCTTTTGAGATTCTAAAAATGGGCAGCTTTTATCTGTAGCCCTGAATTATCCCGAGGGGAGCAGGACTTGGCCTGGGTACGTCTTGCTCAGGCTGGCTCTGTGTCTCTTGGCGTTTCACTGCTGGAGAGGCAGGCAGGGAGAGACACACAGGACAGGTTACAGTCTCAGATTTCAAACTCCACTTGTACACAGTGTTTTACAAGCCTTGGAATGTTTTCTTGTCATGGTAATGAACTATGAGGAAAGAAGTTCCATTAACTTTTTCCTGTTACCAGAATCATTAGATACCAATAGTCTGACTCTGGCTTTTCCTTCTCAGCCTCTTTACAGCTCCCAAGCACCTCCAACTTGTCTTATTTTTGGTTTTTACCATTGAGTTTATAGGGAGAAACATCTTTAAAGCAAGTTTTTGTCATGGCTGATACTTTCAATGACGATTTAAACTTTTTTTTTTTTATTCAGCTGGTAGTGATTTCCTTAACTAATATTTTTTAATTTTAGGGAAAGTCTGCTTTGTGGTCTCATCTGTTACATTACCTAGAAAACAGACAGAGAAGAACCACATCAGGCAGCTTCAGTACCTCAGGTAAGATTGGCATCTGCTGGAAGAAGATGATTAAAAGCAGTGAATAAGAGCTGCCTGCAGATTTACACCATGCAGAGTTTTTTTCCCTTGGAAATACCCTTCACTCAGTAGAACTGAATCAAGTGTTGTGGCTGCTACAAGTTTAATACGGGCCTGGTGTGTTGTCTCAATATATTTTATGAAAAATAAACTGGTTTGTATTGAGCCTACTTGTTTGGGTCTGGGACCTGACTACCATGGTAGTCAGGAACTGGAAATAGCTGATGCCTCAGAGATAGGCTTTAAAATGGATTGCTCTGGTCCATCATCCTCCATGTGACACACAGGCCCTGCATGACTGCCAGGGCAAATGGTGTTATGGGTGGGGGTGGAAAACAAGTGTAAGCACATAAAATTGTGCTGTACACCCTGAGGTTTTACATTATGGCTTGAAAAACAACTGAACAGGAGCCTTATTGTTAAAAACATAAACTGAAGAAATATGTTTTATTTTTTGTTACATCAAGTGTTGCAGTAGAAGTAATATTGCACATAAGATCTACTGATAATATGTTTCTAGGATTATTAATGTAATTTTTAAACAGTAATTCTTGTGTCAGGTGTGGGCATAGGATTGTAGAGAACAATAGGTTTGGGGGAGGCAGTGGGTGCCTTTTATTTTTTATTTAAAGCTGCTGTAAGCAAAGAGATGAGCATTAGTAACATGCACAAGATCCTGTAAGCAATCAAAACCATAGGTTTGGAAATTTTAAGGTCTCCTGAATGCCACTTAGTTCATATAACTTCATTCTGGAGTGGAATTTGAAGGATAAGAGTAACAATATTGCTTGAAAACCTCAAAATGTATTTAAAAAGTAGTGGTGTTACAGGAGTGTGCAAAGTAATAGCTCAGTAAGCACAGGATGTGTGTTGTACTGAGTACAACCTATATAAAACTGTTTTCTGGTGTCAACAGTGGCAGTCAGTGTTACTACACAGCAAGAAAACAGGGTAGTGTTTAGAAAATAATACTTGATTCTTATATGTCTTAAGCCATTTGATGTCGTACCAATTTCAGCTGAATCTAAGCTCATTAATGTGTTGGTGCTCAGTGCGTGCTGATCTGTATAACCATCTGTGTAGCATATTAGATTTTCATGTCATTTGGAGTGGAAATACAGTACAGTGTCTTCACAGAGTCACCAGTAATACAGGTGTGCAAATTGGTGTTAATTCACCTTCTTTTTTTATATTGGTTTAAAAATCTCTAGATGGATTTCTGCTAACAAGAAACTGTTTTCTTCTGAATCTAGGAATACTTCTTGATTCAGAAAGGCGAAAGTCTGATACAAGTCCAGCCATGTCACCTCTTAGAATCTCTCTCATCCAGGATATGAGGTGAGTTTGAAGTGTCACACAACCCAGAAACCCCCTGAGATTTGCACACTTGTTTCTGTGTATGCTGTGCACCATGCAGAAAAGCTTGTTTCATGCAGCAGGAGGGGGCTGTGGGGAAGGAACCTGCTGAACTATTTCAAAGTAGTTAGTACAGCGTTTTCACTGACCTTCACAGAAACAGGGTTCATACTGAGGAGGTTTTATATGGTCAGAGGTATTAACTTAGGATAATATCATGACAGAGTTTTCATATTTTCAATGTTTTGTGTGTTTGGTTTATTTCCACAGAGGTGTGGGTAGAGTGTTTGTGTTTTCCCAGTCATTGCTGAGTTGGTTGTGTAGTTCTGAGACCATTCTTGTTTTTCAGGGAAGAAAGCAGTTTAAAGAACTTGTTTGATCTAAAGAATGGGTTTATCTAACATTCAATACTGTACTGTGAATAAAACTACAACTTCTGCCCAATTCCTTCCTTTCAGTACATTGAAAAAGCAATATGCAGAACTTCTAAAACAACCTTGACAGGAATTTTCTTTTCCTTCTTTTTCTTTACCAGCATCCACTTTTTTCAGTCAGGAGGAGTGAATTGAGGATTTGCTTGCCTTATTAAAATATACCATTTGTGTCTTGTGTGCAAGAAAAGCTTCTACTGAGCATGCAAAACCAGTATTTAATTTTCCAAAGCATTCAGCCATAAATACTGCAGCGATAAGGTCCAGAATGAGTCCTAAATCATGTGAGACAATGGGCCTGGTTTAGAATTTTGTAAATAGGGCACTGCATTGCAGATATTTCCTTTTCAGGCTCTTATTCTCTTTGAGCTGGATTGCAGGGAATTTTTTATTGTCCTGAATATTAAGGTGATTATGTTTCTTTTTCCTTTAATTTACCTGATATTTTGTGTTCTTTGCAAAACTTCAGCTGAGCTTGGTTCAAAAGGACTGTCATGCTTTGACAATACCAAGCACGTCTTTTTCTTTTTCTTTTTTTCCAGGCATATCCAGAACATAAGTGAGATCAAAACAGATGTTGGCAAGGCCAGAGCCTGGGTTCGCCTCTCTATGGAAAAGAAGTTGCTTTCTAGGCATCTGAAACAGTTGCTTTCAGATCATGAACTCACAAAGTAAGATGGTTTATCTTGGGCGAAGCTTTTAAAAAAATTAAAATCTATGTAATTGTTTGGTTTCAAAAATCCAGGTGTGCCTGTTCTTGCATCTGTTTAGCAGTGTGCAGAAGGCATGGAACAAACTGGCCTTCCAAGCATGTGAGCTGTTTGGGAATTAGGGTTCAATGCTGGGGTTCTTCACATACATTTTTACCTTTATAGCCTGCTTAAGAACATAAGGTGAATTGCTTCTGTAATAGTTACGTTCAGTGTTTAGTGTGGAAATCAAAGCCATAGTAATTGTCATTAGCTTTAATGGAAGACTGCTTTCTGGAGACAGCTTAACCTATGCTGTCTGCTCTTCCTTTCATCTCCTTCCATTCACCACCTTCCAAGGAATTTCTTCCCCAATCCCCCTGGACCCCAACAGCCAATTACTTGAGATTTGCCTTGTCTTGTATTATGTTGGACTTTCTGATGAAGCTGTGGCCTTCAGTGAACAAAGAAAAGCTGAAGGACAGAGTGAGGACAGCTGATAAATCTACCTGTATCTCCAAATTAAGGTTAAGCCTCTCTAGTGAAGTCAACAGTTCAGATCAGGTTAAATTTAGCAGTGCTTGTCCCATGCAGAGCAAGTGCTGTGAGGGGACTTTCCACACACCACCACACTCCATGTCCCCCCCACAAAAGAGAAGAAAAAAACCTCTTTTAACACTGGCCAGTGTACTGTTCATCTGTCAGGCAGCTTCTGATTCTCTAGAACAGAGGGAGACTGCAACAAAAGTATGTTTAAAATGAAAATGACAAGCAAGGGAGCTACTTGTACAGGATGACATCAGTTCTCTATAATCTCGTGTGCTTTGTGCTGCATATTTAGATAGCCTACTTAGAGAGCTGTTCTAGGCAGTTGGTTTGAAAGCATGCCCCACTTGTTTTTAGAGGAAGCAGTGCTGAGTTCAGTGAGGTACTAAAAGTAATGGTGCAACTTCTGCCATTTTACAGTTAACAAGATTGTGTGTTGTTCTTTTTTGAAGCAGCTGTTAAATATTTTAATTATCCCATTCTCTTTACTTGACATTTATTAGCAAATATAAGGAAAATGTAACATGTTTGGTTTCTTTCTAGTCTGCAAAGGGACTAGAGTTAGGGAACAGGAAGAAATCATGTGGCCTCACCGTCCTGAGACCTTTATGTGGCCAGGGAAACTGAAAAACCTTACCCTTTGAGGAGACAGGACAGCACATACCCTGACAGGCTGTCAAACAGGTGATTCAGATTATTCAAATGAAACACAGACGTGGGCACCTTTGAGATTTCTGTGGCTTTGCCACTCTTGTGACTACAGGCAGGTTAGGTTAATTTAAGGCTCAGTCTCTTTATTTTCATTGAACATTTCCTGTCAGTCTCTAGTGTTAGGTTTGTTATGTAAGTGAGAACATGCCTGATTATGTTGATTATCATTGATTTGTTTTGCAAGTTTCTGTCTTGTGACTTGCTGACTTTTTTGTAAATTGATACCTGAAATTGGGGGGAGTTACCAGGATGCCCTCCTGGAAGGAACAACATGGCTGTGTCAGCATTTCTAATACCTAATTCCTGCATTCATGAGGGTTTGGATATTCCTGTAGCATCAGTTGGATTTTGATACATTTTGGCATGCTCTTCTTTTATGATTATTCCCAACACTGGTATTATTTATTGGTTTCTACCTTTGTGTGCTTACCATTTTGGTTATGTCAGGAACTGTGTACTATCAACACTGAAACTATTGCCTGGATTAGTGTGCAGCTTGTTGTAGGCCCTGGGTTATTACTTATAGCCAAATACAAGCAGATAGCCCCGGTTTTTGCCTTAAGTCTTTAAGAACAGTCTTCTGTCATACATCATGTGCTGGAGAACTCTCCCATGGCACTCTCTGCGCTCTTTACTTCAGTTCTGTCATTTTACGTGGCCAAAAGTCAGAATTTCTTTCAAGAAAGCGCAAAATTTCTTTTTCCATTTTGGGGTGGTTTTGGGTGGGAGAAGATCTTAGACCAAACCTTGTATTGGAGGGGGGGAAAGATAGTGAGAACTGGACTGTTGCACTTTGGAGATATCAGCCTTGCAGAGAGTCAGCGTATCCTGGCACATTGAATACTCTTGACTCTCCCAGTATCACTTCTCATGTGTAATTGCTTGCCCGTTATTCATAGTGTACCTAATGAATTTGCACAATAGAAAACATTTCACTGAAAGCATCTTGTTACTGTGACAGATTATGTGTTTTGCTTTGTCAGAAAACTCTACAAGCGTTACGCGTTCCTCCGCTGCGATGATGAGAAAGAACAGTTCTTGTATCATCTCCTGTCATTCAATGCTGTTGATTACTTTTGCTTTACCAATGTTTTCACAACAATCTGTAAGTATTTGCTATCCCTGCAGCTCTGATTTCCAGATTTGGTTGAGTTCTTGTCCAAAATTCTAAACAGCTCAGAGCAACATGCCCTAATGTAATTGTTCTGCTTTTTTTTCCCTGGGATCCATCTGTGTGTGCTGTATTGCTGTTTCCATGATCTTCTCTGGTGGGCAGGAGTTTCTCTCCCTGTCACTTTTGTTTCTAACTTGGTAAAATACACAGCTCTAATAATTTTAGTTGGGGATGAGTTCTCAGCTGAAAATTTTGTGGTGGGCTTGTTTGCATGATACTAAACAAGCACAGTATGGATTGTTCACTATCAAGGTAAGAATATTAATGCATGCTGGCAATTAAAAGAAAAAAAACCTTTCCTGTTTTGTTCTCAGGCTACTTTGCTGCATGTCTGTCTCTAGGTTTGGGGTAGCAATGAAATGCCCATTGAGGGCTGCATCAGAACTCCTCAACACATTTTTTTTCTCCTAGTTGTTAAAAAGATACCCTAGAGAAACTTTTAAGCTATTGTAGGTGCTTAATTGTGTTACAGAGTTCTCAAAGATCTGTGTGCCTGCTGCCACAGAACCTCACTGGGAAGGCAAAACAAGGAAAGACTTAAGCAAGGCTTATAAAATTGGGGGTGGGGTATGTGAAAGGACTGCCCTTGGTGGTGCATTGTGATTGATGCTTGTGTGTATGAAAGAGAAAGCAAACAGACATCCAAGCAAAACAGCTTCTGGTCTTATGGGCAAGTTCTGGATAATGTGAAAATCTGGTCTGCTGGATGCAGTTAAACTGTCACTTACTTTAGGACTATCAGCACAGAAATTAAAAGGGAAACATTTTAATTCATTCTTAAATGCTACAAGCATCAGGCTTTTAAGGAAATCCAACCACCAGATGCTTTCTTGAGGGCACTGACAGCTGAGGAGACACTGAGGGAGAAATGCATTAAATGCCTCAGCTGAAAAGCCCTGACTGTAATCTGCTTATGCACTATAAAAGAAGGGCAGACAGGCAAGAAACACAGTGACCATTCAGAGCACTGGATTTTATTATAAAAGGTTGGTTAACAGAGGGCTGTGCAGGAGATGCTGGGTGGTGGAAGAGCATATACTTTGTGAGTCAGAGGAGGGGCTGCAGCTCAGGTGATACATGTTGAATTACCCACAGGTAAACCAGGGGACCAGAAAGCATTTGAGCACATGTGGTGCTATTTAGAAGGGAAAAAAATTGCTTGTTCTTTCAAAAATTGGTAAGTCCTAAAGTTAGCATAACTAAGAGTGACATGGCACAGAGAAATTTGCAGGATTATGCTGTATTCTATCAGAATTTGTTCAGCCATGGTAGTGAATGCTGCTGCTGTCCAGGCCTGTAAAGAAAGGCTGCAGTTAGTACCTGAGTGGGACCTGGGGGAGCTGTGCAGTGTCCTGAGTACAGGAATACCATGTCTTTACTTGCTGTCACTAAGCTGAGGATAAGTAACCATCTTTGTGCCATGTTTTGAGGTTGGTAAATAAAGGCTGATTATACCCATAAGAAGGCATTATTCCATCCAAATTTCTTTCTTCATTTGACACTTCTGCTGTCAGCTCTGTTTCTTAGTGATTGCTGTGTATGTGTATACTTCCCCATTGTCAGTCAGTGCTTAGTGTGCAAGTGTCAGCATGATTAAATAGGATGTCTGATGTTGTTTTAACATTTCATGGTACTGCAATGCTGTTTTATGACTTACCTTTTGCCCGTCTCTTGACTAAAGAGGTTACATAATTATCCTTCTTAATTTTTGAAGTGTTACTTCTTTTGTGTTTGCAGTGATACCATACCATATATTGATTGTTCCCAGCAAGAAACTTGGTGGCTCAATGTTCACAGCCAATCCTTGGATCTGTATTTCGGGAGAACTGGGTGAAACAGGAGTCCTGCAGATTCCCAGGAATCTGTTAGAAATGACTTTTGAGGTTTGTATTGATATAAAACCTGATTTGGATGTTCTGTTTGTGAAGTTTTAAATTCTCCCCTGCTGTACCACCTTGCCATACGTTTCATATCTTTGTGGTTAGTCACAGATACTTTGTGCCTGTGTGCAGCACATTTAACTTGTATTTAATGACATGCAGAGCAAAATGACTGACAATTCCTTAGTGCAAGGGATAGACAAGACTGTCTTTATGTTACAACTGTGGGAGGTGTCATACCCTCTTCTGTTGGAAAACAAAGAAGTGATTCTGCTCTGATTTTTGCATGTGTGTTGTGTGCATTGGATAAAATTTAATTGAAAAATCCAGTTCAGCTGATGTTCTCTATGCTGATCAAAATAGTATTTAACAAAACAAGCAAACCAACAGAAGCAAGTAAAGCAGCCTACCACTAAAAAGCCCAGAACCAGTCATGCAGTCAGAAACAGGAACCACATTTCTGAGTTTCTGTTTGAGCATGTTCTGTAATAGTGTACTCCCCCAACATGCTGCTTTGTTTCAGTTTCCTCTGACAAACTTTTGTTTAATTTGCAGTGCCAGAACCTGGGAAAACTGACCACAGTGCAAATAGGACATGATAATTCAGGGCTGTATGCCAAGTGGCTTGTGGAATATGTTATGGTCAGAAATGAAATAACAGGGCACACTTACAAGTAAGTATCATCCTGACATTTCATGTGGGGTAAGTAGAATTTCTGCAGGGAGCTGGCACAGTAGGGCTTGTTTGATTAGAAAGGTCTGATCTCCTGGGACTCTGTGTCTGCAGTTGCCTTGACCTGAAGGCACAGAAAGATCGTTTGGCTTCTGGCATTAAACAAGTTGTGGTTCTTACAAATTCAAACAGGGCTGCCGTTTGCAGATGTTCATGTCTCACATCAGACTGTTGGTGGAGAGGATGAGTTGACTGTAGTGCATCTTAGAAATAATCTGCCTTGAGCCCAAGGAAGAAAGAGCAAGTCAGAGCTTGCTGCTTATCAAATACAGGTGGTATTTTATATTAGGCCTGGGTGCTCTAGGTGTTAGAGTCACCTTTGGACACAAGCTGGAGCACAAGGGCTTATGAGTGTTGGAAACCTGTGTTTACATGGGGAAAGTAAAGGAATGAAATTTGCAGTGAGAATTAGGTTTATTTGTGTTAGGTACAGCATAGTTTGATGCTCTGTCCTTTGTTTAGAGAAACTGTCAGGCTCATGTTGATGTCACATTGATGGGTAAGTCCACCAGTCAGCTCTCCATGCCAGTTCATTTGTAATTAAATGAAGAGGAAAGATTCTATTTTTGGATGCTGTTCAGTTTTCCAATTAAGCTGATTAAACTGACATCAACATTGGTTCAGAGAAAGTGATAATGAGCAAATGAGCATGTGTGCTTTCTAGTGTCTGATTTAATACCCCAATTCAGCAGAAGTATTGGTGTTTTGGCATTTAAGCATGTGTTTGGGTTGTGGGGTTGTTTTGCAGCTGGCCCGCTATGTAGCATATTCATTGTATTTCTTAACCCATCTATGGGGTGTAGTAGGATTTCCCCTTTTACCCATTTTTCCTCAAATCACGTGCTACATATGGGACTCAAGCAAAATCTGCTTTGTGGATGGATCATTTACTGCAGCACTCAGCACAAACTTGGAACTGAAAAGCTGTTTTATTTTTGCTGCCTGTGCTGGCAAAAGCCAAAGCCAAGACTTTGTTGCTGGATGAACGAAGTCTTTCTAATAACTATGCTAGCAGGATTTGGGCTTTAGGCAACTGCAGTTGAAAGTCTTTGGCATGGAATTGAATCTGGGTTGAGCCATGTATTTATCTCCTTGGTGTTCTTAGGTTTCCCTGCGGAAGGTGGCTTGGGAAGGGAATGGATGATGGCAGCTTAGAGAGGATCCTGGTGGGAGAGTTGCTGACTTCCCACACCGAGGCTGATGAGCGGCAGTGCCGAACCCCGCCCCTGCAGCAGTCTCCGAGCATGATCAGGAGATTTGTCACTATCTCACCAAACAATAAGCCAAGTGAGTGCTGGGGGTTGTCTTGTCCTGTCCTGTTCTGCATCATCACCTGAGGGCTTGCAAACAGCCCTGGAGTTTGGAGAGGACCTGTGAAACTCAGCCGAGTGTCCTGCTTGAACTCCAGCTAACTTCTAAATTACAATCCCAAGTAACCTGTACTGTCTGTTTAAGTTTGGAAAGTCTGCAAGGATGGCAGATGTCTCTGCACTCCTTGTCCAGTGCTTAGCTGCCCTAGTGGTGTTTTTTGTATTCTTGTCCTTCACCTGTGGAATGAATGCTGTGGAGGAAGGTAGAAATTTGTGGCCTTGTCTCTGTCTGTCCTTCATGGATGAAGAAACTTGCTAGTGGCTTCTATTCATGGCCTTCTCTATTTTTTCTATTGAGATCAGGGTTCTGTGGTTGTCTTACTCCTGACAAATCAGGTGGCTACTTTGTTCCCAAGCAGTGCTTGGGTTTGCAGTGAAGCAACCTCAGGAAGTATTTCCAGGATGCCCAGATCTGCTAGTCCTAAACAAAGCACAGCTCATTTCCTTAGCTTTGGGTCCTGGTCTGAAAACTCACATAATATGTAAAAACCCTTTCCACTGTTTTGAAACACTTGTTTTGAAGTGTTAATTTCAATTTAAAACCAAACCATCTCTGTTTCTACCTCTTCAACAATACATAAAAGTGGGAGTTGGGTTTCCATTACCCGCAGCCCAGCACTCTTTCCCTAACAGAATGAGTTATACTGGTTCATGCTCCTCTCCTGTGTTTTGTTAGGCCATAACCCTCACACACAGGTACAATTTCTGAAGCTGTAACTGGATATATTCTTGTATTTTGCAGAGTTAAATACTGGTCAGATACAAGAAGCTATTGGGGAAGCTGTTAATGGTATTGTCAAGCATTTCCACAAGCCAGAGAAGGAGGTGAGAGGTTATTGTCTGTGTAATGGCACTCCTGTCCTAAAACTCTGATTAGTAAACATGAGAGTATATATAGCAGAAATAACTAAACTGAATGAGCAGCCATGTGCTTGAAAACTCCTTTAGTGGACCAAAAATGAGATACTGAGGTAGTACAGCCTCAAACACCTCTCTTTTGCTGCTAACTGGAGCATTCTGTTAAATTAAATGTTAACATTCTGGTATTGGAAATTGTGTTATTAGTCAAGTTCTGCCGAGGATTCTACCCATACACTGTCAAGAACAGTGCCTCCTGTTTTGTTTGTTCTGAATTAACTGACATTTTACATCTGCATCGAGTTCTAAGTAGGTTTTTTAGTGTCTGTTTTGCATTATCTTTGCTACTTAAAACATGAAAACCCATGGGCCACTTTAAAAAAAAGGAAAGAAACAAAGAAGACCACCCTGAAAACACCCACATCACCCAAGCAAGTGAAGCAGAAGTGCTCTTAAAGACTCTTTTGCATTACTCATGTAATCAGCTGACAGAGCAGTGATTTTTCTGAAACAAACCTAAGTAGCATACCCCTGTCAAATCATCCCAGTCCAGCCCTTGTGAGGTGTAGAGCAGTGCTGGCTCTGTATGGATGGCTCTCAATAGGAATTTTTTGCAAATAGGTCCTCCCATTCCTATAGCACCTGACTTCTAAGTTCATTATGGCATGACAGATTAATATACAGTGTAATTCTAGTTAATGATCACATTGATAATGATCTCAAGTCATCATGGACTGGTTTTGCAAAATGGAATTTACCATCAAGTGCTGAAGAAGGACTTTGTTTTTTACTGAGCATTAAATGTTGTTTTTGTTGATGGGCAATCAGAGGCACCTGCTACACTGGATCTGTGATCTCTGTTACTTAAAAAAAGAGGAAAATACTTTTCTAGTTTTCTGTAGTGATCATTATTATAAGTAAAACCTGCTCATTAATTGGCAGACTGCTTGAGGCTTCATTTGATGATGATGAGGCCCTGACAATGCTTTCCTTGGCTTTATTCTTAGAGAAGTCAGTCAATTTTTGAATGCTCAGGACTTGTGAGAACTGAGCCATCCTGCCTGGGATCACTGTTTGACAGCAGATTTAGGCATCTGTTTATTTAAAAACTTAGTGGGAGACTTGTGTCCCTGAGTCCCAAACTGAGGTGCTGAGTGTGTGTGTGTTTTCTGTGTGTGCTGGCAGAGAGGCAGCCTGACCCTGCTGCTGTGTGGAGAAAGTGGACTTGTTTCAGCTCTTGAGCAAGTGTTCCAGCACGGATTTAAATCACCCAGACTCTTCAAGAATGTCTTCATTTGGGATTTTTTGGGTAAGTGGGAGGATGACCTCCCAGAGCCTGTTTGTATCTTTGAAATACATCCAACTGTGTTCCTTATCACTGCTGTTGTGTCTCAGCTGGTGTGAATAGCAGACTTCTTGGAGGCATCTCAGCAGCTGAATTTCCAGGAGAGCTCCTACCTCCTTGTACTGTCATGAGAGAGAATCTCTGTTTTCTGCCAAAGCTGGCTCCATACTTAATGCAGGAACTGGGCTTTGTCCTTCTAGCAGTAATAGTGTCAAACAAATTTTCTTAGTGAGGAAGAGGTACATAAATAAGGTGGTGAATTGACATAGGGTAACCTTGGTGTTAATTGAGCACAGTGAAAGCAATAAATCATGCTTGTAAGAGGTTGAGTTGTCTTTCAGAGCACAACAGATGGATCTAGTGCTGTTGGTTTGTCCTGGACATTGTAATAAAGGGATTATAAGCATGCATTTTTCACACGATGGCCTAGATCCCTTTACACAAAGCTAAATAAATCAACTGAGTTCACAAACACACTTTAAAAAGGGAATTATTTTTAATAATGTTGCTGTGTTTTGAGGAGGTACTTTAACATCAGTGCTCCCCTTGTACAATCATTTTACTGCACTCAAATTCAGTAGATAGGTGAACGTCTTTAGCTTTGTTCAGAGGGAAGGAAGTGGAATCCCAGTTTTACACTGAGGGAACACAGAACTGAATCCAACAGAAAAAAAACAGTGCCTAAATATAATGACTCAGGAAATAAATGGATGAGCTTTGATCCTTCAGGCCTTTCAACTTTAACTCTCTCCTATATGCTGTATGCACTGATGAAACTTCATTATCTCCCACCATTCTTTTAAGAAAAAGCACAAACATACTATGAGACCCTTGAGCAGAATGAGATGGTCCCAGAAGAGAACTGGCAGACAAGGGCCAGGAATTTCTGTCGCTTTATCACTGCTATCAACAACACCCCTAGAAACATTGGGAAGGACGGCAAGTTTCAGATGCTGGTGTGTCTTGGAGCCAGGTATAAAGAAACTTCTTTATTATTGTTGTTGTTATTGGTATTTTAATGAACTGAAAAAGATGCTGCACGTCAGTTACTCCTGACTCCCTGTCTCATAAAGATAAGCAGAGAACGCAGTAGGTGTGCTTAGAAGCGAAAGAATGAAAATCATGTCTGTGCAGGGGTGAAATTAACTTGGCTTTATTTTTATTCCCAAACTGCCAACTGCCACCTTGTCAGAGACCACCTTTTGCACCACTGGATCGCCCTGCTTGCAGACTGCCCCATTACAGCCCAGATGTATGAGGACATAGCCCTGATTAAGGATCACACGCTGGTGAATTCTTTGATTCGGGTGCTGCAGACCTTGCAGGAGTTCAACATCACCCTGGAGGCATCTCTTGTCAAAGGAATCGACATCTGACCTCCTGTCCCATAGGAAAAACTGTCTTCACAAAAACAAAAAAAGCAACAAGGAGTGAATCTCGTTAGTATGCAAAAGTTCTGTCTTGCCAGTACATTGTATCGTGAACTTGTTCATGGCCCAAAAATGCAACTTTGACTTTTCTTGAAGGAAACTCCAGAAATAGTACAGGCAAATGGATAGAAGCTGTAAACTCAATGTAAAAAAGAGGATTTTGGTATAAATCTATTTTAGAGTTTATTTGCTGATTTGCTTTTTACACACTTTCATGTGAAAGAGATAGAGATGAGTATTGTGCAGCTTATTTTAAAGCTGCAGTATTTCCTTGCCATAGAAAATGTGCAGTGAGCCTTTCAGCATTCTGTGAACTTGCCTTCAGATATGCTGTATGTCATAGACCCCAATGTATACACTCCATTTCTGCTGAGAAGGTCATTCTATAGTTTTTAAACTAATATTTTATATATTAACATTATTACCAACGTTTGATTTTTAACGTGTTGGGTCATGTTCTGCTGCAAGGGAACTACAGATCTGATCTGTGCTTTTTTTTAATAGCTCCAAAGCACTGATTTGTCAGCAATTATTTTTTTCCTTTATTTTTGTTGTCAGTATTATTTTTAGTGAAATCCAGGAGACTGAACCGTGAAATGTCCAGAGATCAAAGTAATATTTTTCATATTGGTACGTAATTGCACAGAAGAAGAAATTAAGTCTGTTTTTTAACTGATATTTTTTATTTATTTAACCTATCATTGTGTTTTGTAAGTTTGTCTTTTAAAAAAAAATCTTCTATGATACAACTGGCTATATTATGTTGCAATTCAGAATTTACAGTGTAGCCCACTTAAATGAAAAACCTGGAATAATTGTTCATAACACAAGAAGGTTTCTACTTAAACCAGCCTTTTAAAGCTTGGTATATGGTTGCTGCTGGTAATTCTCTTAACTGCTTATAAAGGGGAACACGAGATCCCCAAATGCCAGATGACTAAATAAAGATCTTTATGCCCCATCTGAAATAATAACAGTATACCTTACTAACAAGTATAAGGATTTCTTAATGTTTCTGAAAAGACAGTGGTATTAAGGTTTTTTCTTTTCCTTTTGAATGCACATGTCTTGGATCCTGTTGTCACAGTCTGCTTCATTTGGGATGCTTTTGGTTTTAGCAAAGAAAAGGTTAGTCCATTTCTACTATGAAATACAAATATTAAAAAAAATTTAGGTAAGTGGGAAAGCTTAATTTATTGGAGATCTGGAACTTGGCAAACGCCTGAAGGCATCTCTGTTCATTTGAATCTTCTGATAAAAATCTCTTTGAAATGAATATGTGACTTAAGAACAGGCTGATTTATCAGCATCACAAATTACTGTACAGAAGTTCAGGGCTGTGTATTTAAGAGGTCTCCACTGTATAAACTTATCTCAGTATTGTCTCTCTTTTGAGAAGCAGAGTCCAAGTTTTTTGGTTCATATGATGTTGTAGCACTTTTACTTTACCTACAGCTTAGTCACATCTCATGATAGTTTTATTTCCATAATTTATGAGTAGAGCACATGTATTAAATTTTTGACTATTTTTACTTTTGTCCTATTTATTTCATTATTAAACTGAGAAGTTCCTTTGTCACTACTTATCAGAGCAAGATTCTTCTTTGATTTCACAGCAGCATTAGGAAGATGTGAAGGCAATGTCTGAGCCACTCCTCACATGGGGTGGGTGTGAATTCCTTCACAGCTTACAGGAGCATTTCCTGTATTCTCTGTGTGCAGGTTTGGTTTTCTTGGTGGTTTTTTATTTTTCTTCCAGCTTTGGAAGGGCAAAAATAAAAAAAGAGTTGTACTGCATTCTAAGAATTTCATGTATTCAACTTAATATGTTGAGATAGTCTTTTTACACCTGTCCCAAATTGTTTATGCATTAATAATAGCAAAAAAATAATTTTTGTTGGTTTTTTTGTTGTTGTTTTGGGGGCTTTTTTGTTTGGGTTTTTTTTGTTTGTTTTTTTCAGCTATCTTGGAAATTACTTTACTTGGCCTGTATATTTCACAGGGAATATTAAGTAAGAAAGGAAGGTTCTATGTTTTGACCTTAACAGATGAGTTGATTCTATTAAAACCATATATTTCATAGTATTAAGGATGGATTAATTTTATCTTTCATGAGGTAATCACCCTGAATTAAGGTTCTTTTTTTATCTTTTTTTTTTTTTCTTCCTTACACAAGTTCACCTAGTGAGACATGATACCACTGGCTTAATGGCTGTTTTGGTGTGGATTGTTTTGCCCTCATTATGATGGCTGGCATGGGCAGAGGCTGGGATTTGGTGATTGCCAAGGGTGGGCTCCTTGGCTGGGTCATGAGGATGATGCTGTCCATCAGTGAGAACACACTGCATGCTGGCTGTCCAGTGCAAAAGGAAGACACAGAGATCATCTTCCCAGCTCCTGGGTTATTTTCACAGGAAAAACCAGTTTGAGATCGACCTTCCTCCTCCTCTCACTGGGGGCCTGTGCTTAATCCTGTTAGGGTTCAAAGCACTTTTTGCTGTGGACTTCCAAGTCTGGAGGGATTTGCTCTGCTGAAGGACCAGTAGAAGGTTCTGAAATGCAGCAGAAGAAAAGCTGGTTTTGTTAGATCCATAGGCAGCCAAGGAAGAGTGAGATACTAAATATAGCCTGTGCCAGCTTTTTGGGAAGAGATTTGGCTGGCTCAGTCCAGTCTGTAGGAGCAGCCACAGCCCCCACCACTGCCGTGTTTACCACAAACCCACCCACCTCTTTCATGGCTGTTCCTAGCATCAGTCCCACAGAATAAGGTTCGGATCCAGCATTTGCTCTTGCCATGCCATTCTGCTGAACTGTATAGGAACAAATGGTGTAGTGAGCACCTTTTTATCACCTTTTTGTATCTGTTTTATTTAGGGCTTTGTAAAATCATTCTCCCTTTGTTCAGAGTAATGCAGTTGAACCTTTTTTTTCCTGTTACTTTTCCAAAAAGAAGGGGGCAGGTTTGGTAGGTGCAGTTAGTGTGGCTGTGCTGTTCTGATGTTTGGTGGGGATTTTTTGGTAACAGTTAATTGGGAAAGATAATCTTTTTAAAAACACACATTCATTCTGGAGAGAGAAATACAGGGACAAAAAATAAGCAGTTCATCATGCAGTAAATACATAATGCTAAACTGGCCAAAATGTTTACAGGCTCATACCTGATTTGAGGGGAAAAAATAGGCTATTACCTATCAATTATTTATGCTTCTTTGGTTAATGCTGTCAGAGTTCATACAATGATACTTTATACAAAAATAAAATGCAAACTAATAAAGACTTGGTTTAAATGTAATAAAATACTATGATGATAAGTTTATACAGAAAGAAAAAAAAAAGCCTTTACCTGCCATAAACTTTAACCACCTGATGTTCTGTAGCTGAAAACATATTCATGAACTGGAGACTATTCCACAACTTTTTCCATTACAAAGAGTATTTTTCAAACTGTTCAAATGGAACTTACTAGCTGGATGATCCATACTTTTTATGTGTTTTAAATTCATGAATATGTTAAGATTCCTGCAGTGAAACTATTCAGAGTTAACTTTTTCTGTATATTGTCAAATGAATTTTGTCCGTAGTGAAGAGACTATAGGATACTTGAAAATACTTGAAGAAATTGTACACGTACTTCACATCTTTGTAGCTCTTTATTTTATACCTAGAGATTGGCTGTTAAACTAAGATAAAGCATCAATACCTTATAAACTATATATTTTACTACATGGGGAAATCACTGGCTTGTTTTTTTTAAGGGCCGTGTTGAAGTTTACATTATAATGACAAAACCAGGTACTGTTTTCCTTTTTTTATTTTTCCTGTGACATTTCAATCCATTGGACATTAAATGTGAATTGGATATACAAAGCAGTTTTACAGGTGTAGCTCATTTGCTGAATTGCAATAAAATTTGTCTTCTAACATGAAAAAAATAGCATTAATGTGCTATTTTCAAGAAGCCTGTTCTAATTTGGCTGATCATCTACTCTTTGCCTGGCTGCAGGTCTGTGGGACATTTTAGTGGCTCGTTTCAGGAGACCTTTGTTGTACAGTTTTGGGTCTGATCTGTTCAACTAGAGCTCCTCCCTCCCAGCTCCAGTGTCGCCTTCCTCCAAGCCACCCTTGTCAGTCAGACTGCCACCAGTGGAAGAGATGCCTGCTCAGGAGTCAGGAAATGGGGCAAAGGGGAAGGCAAAGGGACTAATGCAGACCTTGGGGGGTGTCTGTGAGTACCCACACCTAGATGTGCTACCATTCCCTCTGTTTCAAACTGTGTGAGGTCATCACTGAATGTTCTATACCACCAGGGAAGACAGAGGGGAAGGGGTTTGATCATTAATTTGGAGGTATCTCTGTTGCTTCACTTCTCACACACCACCTGGTCTGTGGTGGAGCCTTTTTTTAAGCAAAGCAAAATAACAAGTGTTAATATCACTCTTGGGGGAACCACATCAATCTTCCTGAGCTGGGGGTGGTGCTGCGCTGCCAGCAACTGAGGGTGTCACCCCATGGGCTCCCTGGGGACATGCAGAGGATGAACTCAGCCTGAGCCATGCTCTGGTGAGATGGTGCTCTGGCCTCATCCTTGGACAGGTTTGGGGGTGCAGTCGTGGACTTGGTACCTGCTGGGGGTGTGCTGAGCCTGTGAGAGACACCAAACCTGCCTCTCAGGAGCTGAGGCCATCTCTGTTCCCTGGGATTTGGATGGACCTGCTGCTCCTGATTCCTCTGAGGGCACCACAGGGATGGACATGGGGCAGGCCTGGATGGAGCTGAGGTAAGTTTTGGAAGCACATTCACCTCATCACAGGTGGCCTCAGGTCTTTCAGGTTTCCTCGAAGGAAGAGGAGCAAAAGGAGCAGGGGCCTTGGTGGGCAAAGTGTGTTGTGCAACTGCTGGGTGCACAGGCAGGAATTGTTTGCTGACTGGTCCAGACTCAGGTCTAGAAATGTTACCATTTATTGTAGCAATGACTTGGGAAGGTCTCACAAGGAAATACAAATGTCTAGGAGTTATTTCACATGACAAAGTGTCTCCTTTATTTCCCTATTAACTCAAAAATGTGTGTGTATTAATAGGCTGTACTGTATTTAGTTCTGCAATAAACAGGAACTGTTCTTCATTTCAGTGACAGTGGTGTTTTAAGATGCAGATCCTACAAACATTTAAAATGTCACTGGTGGATCTGATGTTTGTTTTGGGAAAGTTTTTCTACAAGTAGCATAAAAAGACAAGGCATATAAATTACATGAGAGGGTTTTCTATACCCCTTGTGACCAGAGAACCCCCAAATTTCCTCTCTGTCTCAGATAAGTCCTGTGCAGGTCCTGCTGATTACTGAACAGGTGTTATTTTTACACAGAATTTAACAACCTATTTGGTAGCTTGGAAAACCCTGGGACACTAAGATGGGAGGTGCAAAAATTTGAGTGACATGCTTCAAAGAGAAACAATTGCTCAAAACTCAGGGTACATCTGGAGATGAGCAAAGCTTAAAACTACAGCTCTGAGGCATTTTGTGTGTACTTTGGAACAATTAAATATTTGAAAGTATTTCTTCACTTGTCAGCCTGCTCCTTTCCCTTTACTGTTCTGGCATCTCCCCCCGCCCCAGCCCTCCCAGTTGTTTTCAGCTGCTGTCACAAGTGCTCATGATAACTCGCTCACTCGTGCTAAATTTTGGGTCAATATGGTGCACTATTGCTCAGGCCAGCAGAGTTTCTACTTCTCATTAAAGTGCAGATGAAATGACAATCTAGATGTCTTCAGATAATGTTTGCTCATCATTAAATCATGAAATTTAACAAGGATTATGAAGCATAAAGCAGTTTTTAACCCAAATTTTCAGACAAAAGTATTCATCTCTACTTGAGACATCAGATGTACAATTTCTGAAGCAGATTTTACATCCAGCTGCTCTGTGGCAGCTTAGTCTTGGTCTCTCAATGTGAGGCAACTGCAAATGATAGCCAAAGTGGAGGGCAGAGGGGAACTGGGAAATCGCTATGGAAGTAGCTATTTTTCACTAGCTATTTTCTTCCCTGAAACTTTGTTACTTGATTTTACTTTAAATTGCTGAAAAAATCCCCAAACAGTCCTATTTGGGGTGTCTTCCTGTCCAACTGCCCTGGTATGTTTGTTTTTCTTTCCTCATACTTAACTTAGTGCTGAAGTTGAGTCTTAAAAATTTTTCTAGCTTCTCTCTCCCAGTAAAGATCTTGGTACCCAGAGCAGTCATCTGTCACTGTGACTCTGTAGTTGAATAGAAATAGTTAAAAAGGCTACAAGAAAGGCATCTGAGTTGAGAGGTCTGAGCTTGTCTGGTTTGTGTCTTTAAAGAGATGTTTTAATGGCAATTCTTTGTCATAAACAAATGTGTGTTATATGTGAAGTAATAGCCAGGATCCTTCACAAAGCACTTAGAGATTTATGTATAAGAAATGGCTTCATTAGCCAAGATAAATTTGATATTGTTCTGTTTGTTTTCCAGGCTGCAGTGAGATCTTTTGATCTAACTCAGGCATTCCCAAATATTTATGTCTCACTTTATGTTTTAGTTTACAGAAGTAAGAAAGATGCTTTGCTTTTATGGTGCCTTAGAAGGCTTTAGATATTTTGGTAACACAACTCTTCAGTGTCTCTTACTGGTTTTTCTGCTACGCTCTTCATATGTGTTCCTACTTTATGTCTTTAGCAAAATCTTGTGATGAAAGTGAATTAGATTAATACTGGTCAGGTTCCTTGAGGGAACTGGTAGTGCCTGAAATGTGTACCAGCTTTCCTGTAAGGTGGCTTGAAGTCATATGGCTGGATGGGAGATGGCTTCTCTGTACATTTGGGAGAGCTGTTTATGGAGACACCTTGACTGATATTCCTGGATGAGAGATGTGCAGGTGTGCCAATTCCCACCCTAAGTATGATGGTTTATTCATGAGATCATGGAAACTGTCGAGAAACCCTTCATTCATTTATTGCTTTCTGTTGGTGAGGGAGTATTGGGGTATGGTGCAGGGCTGGAGAATCCTTGGAGTGTTTAATGAGCAGCTTTATGTATTTATAGATGAGATTGACTGAGACTGAAACCATCCAGGAGACACAAAAGGTTGCTTCTCATTGGATTTAAAAAGAGAATAACTTTGATCATTTCAAACGCAATGAAGCCTGATGCTCCAGTGAGAAAGGAGAGTGGTAATTTATAGCTGCCATTAAGGGAACAAAGACAAAGACTGAGGGAAAGTTTCATTCTGAAGATTTACTAATGTGTATAAACCGCCCTCGCAACTAGAAACAGCTCGGTATTTCTCACAGAACAAAACAAAAGAGAAAGGGCAGTGAAATGGGGATGGGAGGGAGGGGTGGAAGAGAATACTGCCTGCTTTTGCTTGCAGCTTGAAAGGTCAGACATTATTTAGGAAATTATAATTTCAGTGAATAATGTATGAGCCAATTTTACCTGCCAAAGGAGTGACAGCTGTGAGAAATCCCTAACTGGGAATGGAGGTGGGATGGGGCTGGGTTGGGGGGTGGGGTGATGTGTGGGTTTTGGCATGGCCTTCAGCCGGGGATTCACGCTCTGCAGTGGGGTGTAATTACACGGTAAAAATGTCAATATTATATTCTTGAACGAACGCAAATGAGGCTGGAGCGAGTCGCGTGTGTTCGGGCTGCGACAGGCTCCTCGCTCGGGCCTGTCTCTGCGGCGGGCGATGGTTCCCGGGCCGCGGGCAGCCCCGGCTCGGGCACAGCTGCCGGGGGCACCTGCAGCCTGCGTGTGGGCTATTCCCGCTCCTGCGGGGGGCAGCGGCTCCGCGGGACACCTGTGTTTGGGGCGCTGCGCAGGTGGGCGAGCGCCGGGGCGGCTGCCGGGGCTTCCACGGGCGCGGATGGGGCGGTTCGCGTGCCGGGTGCGCCCACCGCGCCCGGGGCAGCGGGGCAGGGCCGGGCAGGGGAGGGGGCGGCCCGCCCAGCCCTCGCCGCCCCGCGCCCGCTGTCAGTGCGAGGCGGGCCGGGCGCCCCAGACACTCCCTCCGCCGCCGCCTCCTCCCGCCCGGCGGCGGCAGCGGCAGCAGCGCCATCGATGGGGTCCGGCGGCCGCCGCGGCGCGACGGGGGCGAGGGCGCTGCCGCTGCTGCTCCTGCTGCTGCCTGCGCCGGCCGGCCCCGCCGCGCTGCCCCTGCCCGGTGAGTGCCCCCTGCCCGGTGAGTGCCCCCCGCTCCCCGCCCGGTGAGTGCCCCCCGCTCGCCTCAGCCCCGGACAGCGGCTCCCCCCGCGGGGCACCGGGCGGTCCCGGCTCTCCTCTCCTGGCCGGCCCCGGGGCGGAGGAGGCGGGCGGCGAAGGAAGGGGCGCGGGGCCGGTGCCGGGGTGAGGTGCGGCCGTGGCGGGGCCGTGCCCGGCGCGGGTCGGTCGCTGCTCGCAGGGCGCTCGGGCTCCGCGGGTGCTGCCAGTGCCGCTTTCCCGGCGGTTCCCGCTGCCCCGGGAGCGGGATGAGCCCCGGGACGGGGCACCTGGGGAGCGGGGTGTGAGCGGCGTGTGCTGCGGGTGAAGCTGCCTTCGGTCCCCGCGGAACAAGCCCAGGGATTCTCCCGCCGCCGCCTCCTGCCAAGTTGAAGGCTGCGATGTTTGCTCATAGTCTCGTTCCTCTAGGGTCTCTCTTCTGCTCTGAATACTGTCACTGCAAGGGGAAATCTCGCTCTCTGTGCCTACGGGTTTTTCCTAGCCCTCTTTTCCATGCCTTTCAGTGCATTAGTGCTGCGGCTTCTTGTTGCGGGTCTTTACCGCACGCTGCAGATCAGAGGGGCGGTGTACGAATAACCCAGCAGAGCCGCCGTCCTGCCGCTGGCACGAGAGCTGATTGATGTCTGTGTGTCCTGGCTTAGAGGGAAGCTCTCTCCTTGCTGTGTGTTTTCTGGGACCCCTCTTGCCGGGACAGGTGTGTCCCGCTGGCTCGGGTAGGGGAGAGCTGGCGGTGCTGCGGGCACACAATCAGCACGTGTGGCTGATGCTGCTTTGTGCCCGCTATTCTTCCCTGCCCATCCTTTCTTTCTGCCCCACCTACCTGAGTCCCACTAGCTGGAGGCCCGCAGCTATTCCCCTTGCACGACTTGCTCCTTCAATTCACTGCCTCCCGTATTTTTTAATGGCTTGACTTTTCTGCTTTGAGAGGATGCAGATTCTGCTGCTCTTCCCAGCTGTTTTCCACTGTTTCCCACCTTCTCCTTGTTTTCTGGTGGTAGCATCTGGGGACCCCATCACTGCTACTGGAGCTGTGTGCACCTGAGAGTGAGGAAAGCACTGCTGCTCTAACACTGGCTCCTTGCCTTGTTTCCCCCAGCCAAACCCCAGGAGGAGTTAAAACCAAGTGAACACTTTCTGCAGTTGGCAGCTGCTGCAGTACCTACAGGCACATTTTGTGATTGGGGAAAGGGAAAAAAAAAAAAAAAAGAGCAGGATGAATGCTATAATTGTAAATGGGAGAAGTGCTGGCTGAAATTCCCCTTTAGAAAGTGATCCCCACCATAAAAAATGGCTGACTATTGAAGTAGTTGCCTTCTGCTGATACTCATGCCCTATTTCTTGTTTTAGGAGGCACTTTTTATACCTGTGTGGACTGTTGCTTCTACAATTCTTCCTTTTAGCCAGTTGCTGGAAATCTTCCTGATTCCATGTTTCAGCTTTCCTCTGCTGTGTGAAAAACTTGTGCTGATGTCTTCTGCTGCCTGTAACTTTTCTTCCTCTTCTGTCTACGCTTCATCTCCAGGACTTCTTCCTGTTGGTGTTTCCCTTTCTCTTCATTTCCTCTTCTCTGAAGTTTCCACCTGGATATTTTGCTTCAGTGCTTTGAGATGGCTGGCCAGGTGATTTGGCAATGCTGCTTACCAGATACTATTCTTGTATTTTAAAATTTTTTTTAAGATTATACATCTTTTTAATGGTAAGTCAGTCTTTTAATGGTTTGGTGGTGACTTTGAAAGTACATTTCTATTGACTCCTCTTGTTATTTTAAAAATCATTGGGCTTCCTGCAGGTGATGCATGGATGTGATCATGAACTCTTTTGGTGACTGCTTTTGTTAATCAGAAAGATTAACAATCTCTGATGAATCTCTGAGACTATCAGTTGAATTTCATGGAGCATCTAGCCCTTAAGAGATTGTTTTGGATGTATTTATAAATGTGCACAAGATCTTAACATGGGCTTATCTGAATTGCATATAAATACATCTGTGTGCAGGTAGAATATTACACAAATTGAAGTGCAGATACTGTCTCTGCATGTTTCTGTCCTGACACACAAAACCACACAGTATTCTCGTGGGCACCACAGAGAGGTGCTCAGCCTTGTGATCTCCTCAGGGATGTGTTCAGGAGACATGCCCCGTTCTCCTCCTGCTGACATCTCTCCTGAGCCTGCTGTCTTTTCACAGATGTGGATGAGTGTGCCCTGGGGCTGGACGACTGCCACCCAGATGCTATATGTCAGAACACCCCGAAGCTGTACAAGTGCATGTGCAAAGTGGGCTACACTGGCGAAGGGAAGAAATGTGAAGGTAAAGGGACCAGAGCACCACGTTCTGTCTGTGTCAGCATGGAGCATTTCTAAGAAAATAGAGCCACTAAAAATAATGGAGGATGATTTTTGGATCAAAATAGTCATTGTTTCATCACCTGATTTACTTCTTGTTTACAAAATTAAAGGCCTACCTTGCATGGGTTTTTACCTGTTCATATCACTCAGCCTGATAATGAGTTTGTTGTTTAACCAGCAGCCTTAAAAAATAAAAGCTAAAGCTGCAAGGGGGTCTCAGGGTGTTTTCTCAGTCACCAGAAACGTTCAGCAAGAAATGCATTAAATATAGTGTATTTGCAAGACAATGATGATTTTGGACAGCAGTTGCTGCTTGCATTTACGCAGTCACATCCCTGTCTATAACACTCAGGCAAGCATCCATCATATTGACTTTTGCTTTATTCCTCAGACATTGATGAATGTGACAATGACTTCAATGGGGGCTGTGTCCACGAGTGTTTCAACATTCCAGGGAATTACCGCTGTACTTGCTACGATGGCTTTATGTTGGCTCACGATGGCCACAACTGCCTGGGTAAGGAGTGTGTTCAGGAGCAGTGTGGGTGGTGATGTGAACACTGCCCTGTAGCTGCATCCGTGGGGAACACATGGCAATCTCTTGGGCTCAGTCAGTTCAGGGAGAGAAGAATGTTGCATGTGGGACCAAGGATTTCCAGGTACTGATGTGCCATCCCAGTGTGGGCCTTTCCCCCTCTGTAATTGAGGATAATTGTGCTATATTTCTGTGGAGTGCTTTGGGTTTAAGGGTGTCAAATGTCATCTATTATTATGCTAAATGAGTTTATAGAAAGGAACATGTGCTATCGCTGTCCTCTCTGTTCCACAGTTAGCTTAGTCAGGTTGTCAGGTGTGCTTCCAGGCTTAGCAATCGTCTCTCTCAAATGTGTCTGTAATGTGGGGGCTTCTCACTCTTAATGTGTCTGAGTATTCCCGAAAGGAGAGGATGATTTGGAGCGTGCAGCAGCTGTATACGATGGAGGCCACTCAAGAACAGAGGGATCAATCCCAGTGCGTGGGTTTTCCCTGGGTGGTTAGTGTGAGACAAAGGACACACCTCTGGAAGGGTTTTCAGGCCAGCACTCCGCTGACCCTCCATGCACACTCTCTCTCTGACCATCTTTTTCTTTATTTAAGACGTCGATAGTCTCCTTTTTGTGTGCCAACAGGTGAAAATCTTTAGCAATGAGTAACAAGGCCTCGTGGCTTTGCTGCGGTAGGATCCTCCAGCACCGAGTGCAGCAGCGCACAGAAAGGTGGGAGCTGTCAGCCTGCTGGCAGTGCTGCCGCAGAGCCTCGTGCTGCTGAAGCTGTCCTGCTTCCTGGACCCCAGCTGGGCACCCCGTGTGGCTCAGCCCTGTGCTGCCTGTGCCATTTGCTTTTTTGGACATGGCTCAGTTTTCCTCTGCTGCTGCTCTCCATGTGGGTGTGCCCAGACACACCCCCATACCCTTGGCAGTCAGAGGGAAAGCTGCTCTCCCTGCATAACTGAAGTGAGCTTGGCTGGGGCACTTCCCACCAGTGTGTGGCACATCAGGTGGGGGTCAGACCACCCCCAGGCTGTATCTTCTGCTGGGACAAATCAGAAAAGCTCTGGAGATTCAGTGGGATTGTGTTGGGGTTTACCTGCTGGGAACCTGTTGTGTGCCCAGCTTTCTACAGAGTAAGTGGGAGAGGGTGAACTCACCAGGTTCCAGATATTTAACTAAATAAGGTAGAGAGGGAAACAAAATATCTGCGGATACTTTAAAATAACAGAACATCCATCTTATTTTTGCATTAGTGTAAACACAGAGTGGAGTTCAGTTGAGGTTACCACGAAGGGCTGGATGTGAAGGAACACACAGCCTCTGACAATGGCACCAAAAGGCATGTGTGTATTCTCTTTGTACCCAGGGCACGCTTCAGCTGGGTTGTTTGTGACCAGCAATGTAACTTAGACCAAAATCTACCACCTGCTGTGTCACTATGCTCAGTGTTGCATGGCAGACCTATAAAATAAAATGTCATTGACATACAATGAGGGTTTTACCACTGATGTGCCAATTTTGAGTTGTGATGTAAACGTTAAATAAATATTTTGGCATTCAGCAAATTGGATCACATCTTCTCTTAATCTGTTTATTTACTTTGTTCACGCCAGGGTTGCCCTCCTCTCACCCTTATTTTTGAAGATCTCGGCTGTGTGCCTGGGTTTAAGCCAAATAGACAATTACTTGTTGGAAAGAGATGATTTTTTTGAAAGCTTTCCAAGGTCTGTAAGACAGAAACATCTGCTGGAGTTCAAATCTATAGCACTAAAGGCTCGTGGTGGCTGTTTATTCATGATTGTTTGCACATTCACATAGCTGCAGAACTCTAAAATACTCAGCTCCTTTGTGATGGACATATGTCAGCCGCTCTTTTTCTCCAGCAGGTCACATTCTTTTGCATCCAATTGGCTTACTCACTGCCTTCACTAGACATTAAATCTGTTGTAATACTATGTTATGCTTCTTACTAAAAGCCTCTCTTTCTCCTTTTTTTAAAAAGACAGCTGTTTTCTGCCAGAAACGCTACAGTGTTAACTTAAAAACATTGTGCTATTAGCCAGGAACAATGAACAGAACAGGGAGCAAACATGATGTTACAGATGAATTTGCAAATGAGACCAGTGCTTTGCCTCAGCAAGGTTTTGTCCTGTTTTTAAGGGACTGAGCATTTTTGAGCTCCTGTTAAAATTTCTGAAAATTAGGCTAGAAAAAGTATTTGGTGGTAGTGGTTACAAAAAACCTGTGCTTATTAAGGGGTAAAATTCCAAAGAATTGGGAGATTGGGATGGGCATCTTGTTGTTCAGAGGCTTAGCTAAAGTTTTTCTACTCTTTGGTTCTCTTGGTTTTCTTGCATGCAGAATCCTTCTGTGTTCTCTGGTGTTGCTGAGGCTCTGAATGTTGCAAAATCAAGATTAAAACTGCTTCCAGAATTTCTGCTCTTGTGCTTGACCGCAGTCAGGCAACACAGCAGCAGCCTTGATGATGAGTGATGATGTCCTAGACTTGAGGGAGGAGGATGATAAATCAAACCAAGCACCAGAACAGATGTGGTCTGTGAATTCTAGCTAGGGTGAAAGGAAGAAGCAGGGTTTTTAACTGAATTTGAGGTTTGTATTCTTCTTGTTCCTCATTTGCTTCAGGATGTGGAGCTTTCTGGGAAAATGCCTTTTATAGCTTGGATGGGTTTGGATCCAAAGGGTCTTGTCCCATTGAGCCAGACAGACCCAGGTGTGATTGCTCAGCTGGATGTTCCAGAGCTGTGGAGTGCCAGTGCCAGATCCAGCTGCGCTGAGGGGCACGGAATGTTCCCGTGGGTGCTGGGGGGCCTGATCTGGCTCTGCCAAGGCTGCTCCTCCTTAGCTGTAACCATCAGCTCTGGTTATTTGGGTTGGCCAGCATTTCTTGGGAGCCCTGTGGCTGCTTGGGCAGACTGCAAACAGGGGAAGAGCGGCAGCAGAAATGCACTTTCCCAAGGGTGACAGCACAACTGCAACCACGGGGTAGCCCGGGGTGTCTCAGCCGCCTGGGTGGTTCCAGCCCGAGCCGATGTCTGTATGTACCGTGGGTTGGTGTGAGCACAAAGCTGATCTCTCTTTCCCCTCTCTCTTTCAGACACAGACGAGTGCATGTTCAACAACGGTGGCTGCCAGCACGTTTGTGTCAACACCGTGGGGAGCTACGAGTGCCGCTGCAAGGAAGGTTTCTTCCTCAGCGACAACCAGCATACCTGCATCCACCGCTCTGAAGGTACCGCCCCTGCCCCCGGGCAGCGAGCAGCAGCTCCTGACAGAGGCAACAGCTCTAAACCATCTTCACAAGTATTTCTAAGTTGAGGTTTTCAAAGCTGTGAAGGGTCTTGAAGTCCTCACTGCTTTTAAAAGGAGCAGTGTGTCAGAATCTTCTAAGAGGCTTTAACGACGCTACATCCCTTCCTCCTCTTTGATCCCACCTGTGTGTCTGCGGTGTTGTGCTTGTTAAAGGCTGTACTCCCCGTGTCCTTGATGCTCTGCTGTGCAGCTAAGCTGTGTCCTAATCCAGGGAATGGCAACAAATGGAAAGACAGCAGGTTCTGACCATTTTCACTGGCTTTAGTTACAGGGCAATACCTGAACTACCTTCAGATACATTTTAGATTCCCTGTACAGTGTTTGGGTTTCAGCTAAGAGATTTATTGTTTGTCAGCCCCAAAGGTATTCAAACCTAGTGCTTTGTTTTGAGTGAAACCTTTGTGAAGCGACCTTTGAGAGATCAGAGTCTTGGATGTCTAATTAGACATCAGATTGAACAAAATTATTTTGGATGCCCTTAGGAAATACTTTCAAGTGGTTGCTCAGATCAGGGAGTTGTCCATTGAACTGTACAGTGAAAATCTTAGAAGTATTTAAAGCTGCAAAGCTTTCTTTAATCTATGTTGGCATAACTGGAAGAGGAATCTGAGCATGAATAAACAAATCTCACTTTAAAAATCCCCACAGTGAAGAGATCAACATTTAGAGACACATATGGCCATCCACAGATGAGGGTGCTGAGGTGGCTGTCATCTGACAGAGCTGAGTTGATCTTTTGTTTGGATTCAGAATTTGTGTTCCCAGCTCCTCTGGCCCTGGGCTTGGTCTCACAGGGGCTGGGTGGTTTCTCAGGCCACGGCTCCGGTTGTCACTGCAGGGGCTGAGCCAGGAGTGGGGGCAGGCAGGAGGGCAGCAGTAGTGGGACAAGGTATGTGGCTAGCAGGGATGTGAGTTTGTGTGCCTCCATGGAGGAGGTCTCTAAGGACAGAAACTGGTTTCTTGAACTCCTTGTCTTGTCTGATGCCAAGGGAGGAAAAACTTCCAACTCTTCACACTTGCTGCTACTTGAGTACATTCTACTCTCCTGAACTGACAGCAGCAGCATTCCCTATTAATATTTGTTCCCTAAATTGTACCTTTAGAATTCTACCTCTCTTCTTAAAGATGCTTTTAATTTCTCTTAGCTTTTTTTTCCCAAAGAGACCTTTTGTTCATAATACCAAATATCCACTAAACTTAGGCCATTTTCTTTGGAAAGGAAAACAAAGAGGGGAAAAAATATGTGGGATTTTTTTTTTCATAAATACTATCAAATAAAGTACATCTTTATCAAAACCCATCTTAAGAAAAAACCCCAACACGCTGTTTTGCCTGATACATTTTTTTCTTCTTAGTAAAACACTGAAGTGTTTGTTTTGCTTTCTTTAAAAGCCATTTTTTTCACACTTTCATGCTGTGACTGTTTCCCTCCCACTCCCCTTCATTACTATAAAGTACTGCTCGGGATTCCCCACCTTTTTTTTTTAACCCTTTTTTTTTTTCCCTTGGGTGGGCATGTCTGTTGTAAGCCAAATCTCACTGCTTTATCTCTCCCCTCACTTTGTTCTCTGCTTTTCTGCTCATTTCTGGGACTTCTGTTCTCTGCCTTGTGTATGCATTGCTCAGTATTCATACTTTATTGGTTCTGTTTCGAGACCTCACAGCACTGATCAAAGCAGCTTTTGTCTCCTACTGCCTAGATCATCTACTCAGTCGTGCTTCTTCTCTGTAAAATGAGGGAATATTTCCTTCCCTGTCTCCCAGCCCAGCTAAGATTCTTCATACATTAATACCTGACAGACCTTCCTTGTGGTCTGCTGTATTGGCCTTTAAATACACAGAAGTAGAGTGAACTGGAGCTTAAACCACAGGAACTGAAACTGTCCTGGGAAGTTGTGTGCAATCCTATTTCTTTCCTTGTTTGCCTGCTGAAATGAGTTGCTCTTCATCTGTGTGGGAGAATGAATTACCTTGGGAGGCTGTTTACCCAGGGAAAGGCTGTTTCATGGCAGGGCAGCAATGCATGTGCACCTCGTTTCTGGGTTCAACTTGCCCCGTATTGGAGAATACAAAAATTTGAAGGAAAACATTTTTTTTGGTGAGTAAATATGTAGTACATCTTTGTGGCTGATATTGCTCTGGATGGCAAATCTTGCTGCTCTCCCTTGTGGTATTTCACAGTCATAGCTCTCTGCTTGTTGGGCTGAATTGATGGGAATGAACTGGATCTGTGGGATGAAAGCCACGTTTCAAATTGCTGTGTGGATGCGTACACAGGGCACCATCTCACTGTCACTCTAGGAGCCTTGGCTGTGGAGAACAGGGATAACTAGAGAGCTTTTGGGGAAAAGTTGCCTTAACATGAGGATGTAGCAAGCATGATGAAAGACTAAAGCATTCCTGGGATGTCCTGTTCTGCTGGCTGTGCTGATGCTCCTCACCATTCTTCTATTAGAGGATGCCTCTGAGAACCTCTGGTAACTCTTTATATCATTGCATCCTCTCCCTCTGTCCTACGGAGTGCCTGCTTGAACATGCCCTAAATGGAGCCTTAATGCTCTTAGCAGATTGGGAATGTTGTCCTGACACCTTCCGTGCGAAAAAATACAAAGATTGAAACACAGATCATACATGTAAGAGATTAATTTAGCATGACCTGATAGGGAAATACCATGCTGGCTTTTTTTGCCTGTGTTTTGCCAGTGACAGGAGTGCTCACATTTCAGGCTTGCTGGGTAACTTCAAGAAGGTCCAGTCATCAGAAAGGACTCATCTGGCTTGGGATCTGCTCAGCCAGGCAGGCTCTGGATTCACCTCTTTTGGCTGAGAGTGGCAATCCAGAGTCATCCATCCCAAGATATTTGTGAGACAGTAGGGCAGGGTCTCCTGCAAGAGAAATGGTGGGTCTGGGAAGTATGTGATGGGATTTGACCAAAATTTGTTTGGGGTTTGGTTCTGGACCACAGTCTGCCACTGCAACAGCACTGGAACAATGTGACCTGGGAGACTTTGTGTCCACCAAGGAGTTTGCAGCTGCACAGCTTTTATGGCTTTACAGATGTGTTTTTAATACAACCTTATGAAATGGGGCTTGGAGAGGTTTATGACCTTTGGAAACAAGCAGCAACCCCATAGTAAATGCTGGAATGTGTGGATATGGGTATCTTCTATGAAACTGCCTTTTGGGTAGCTAGATTTTGGTGGGTTTGGTGGAGTACCTTGTTACACAATGGATACTTTGTTATTAAAATGCATCCTGGTCTGGAAAGTGCGGCTTTAGCTTTCTGTGGAGACCTGATTGAATTCTGCTCGCTCAGAACGGAGCAATCCCAAATGGAGCATAGAAACCATTTGTTTGGTGTCAGTGAACTTTACCAAAGTACCTGCTTGAACAGTTTCCCCTTTGGTAGCTCAATAGAGACAAAAGAGTGACTTTGTTAACAGAAGCTAAGCTGCTAATTCCCTTAATGCTCTCTAACCCCTCCGAGCTAACAGACCAAACCATACTGCATGCTTAAGACCAGAACTTTCACAAAAACACCAGTGCTAATGAGGCTAATTTGTGGCCTCATAGGTTGTCTCCTTCCTTGACTGACACAATAATGGGTGACAGCTTTCCTGTGGGCTCCTTGGGCTGTGTCTGTGCACTGCAGGTTTTGAAGCCTCATTGTCTTGTTGGACTTCTGGAGAGTCCTCACTGTGGGAAAGGAATCAAAAAGCCAGTAGAGCAGAATAATCTGGGCTCTGCAAAGTCCATTCTTTTGTTGCCTAAAGCTGTATTAATAGAGAAAGGGTCCTGTAGCTGGTGCTTCAGGGGGCGAGAATAGCAGTGTGGAACAAGGACCTAATTGAAGTGGAGTGGAATAATGGTGACCTCTGCCTCACAATGCAGTGGGTTTGTTTCACTTAGCAATAAGGCTGCCAAAAGGGCTGTGTAAGTTTAAAAAATATATAAGGTGTGGAATTGATCACAGAATCCCTTTCCAGCAGCATGGTCACCCTTTCTGTTCTGCTTCTGATTGTGCATCTGCTCAGCTCCAGTGGAGTTCGCTGGGGTGGTGTGGGATGAGCCCTTGCAGCCAAAGTGTGCTCCACTTGGTCTTCACAAATGAAATGTTCTCACTGAGAGACAGGACATTTTGGTGTAACTTGTCCTTTTAAAGCCAGATGTGCCAAGGCAGTGAATTTGATGGTAAAGTTATGCTCTCTGTATACCCCAGGAGAGCATTCAGATGTCTTCTCTTTTCTGGTTTTGTAGCACTGTAGAGGACTTCATTAAAAATCTGTGGTATTCTGTTAAAGAAAACCTATTTGGTCTAATGATCCCTTTGGGTAACTCAGCCAGCTGCTGTGTGTTTTTGTGTTGTGTGTGTACAGACTGTACCACCTTCTTGCCAATGGCAAAGCCACTGATTGCACTGAACCATAGGGCAAGGTGGAAGAAGTTTTTACAATTATTTTAGGAGCTATTCCTCCCCATTCAATTGACTTTATCTTTTTGCAAAGGCCAGACAGGACACTCTGGCAGTCACTGAGCGCTGTGTGTGGACTGGCAGAGATAAAAATGGCAGAATGTTTTAGGAGGTGTAGCAAAAGAAATAGAGTCACTAGTGTCACACTGGTTCTTCATTTGGTTAAAGCAGGCACTGGCACTAAATTCTGTCTAGCTGGGAAGGTGTGTAGAAATACAGAATATGGTAATAATACCCAGTGATGTTATCTTGGGTGGTATTTACTGAAATCAGGAAAAAATTGAAAACAAAATGGTTAACAAAAAGAGAACTGATATACAGCATGTGTGCAATCTGCATGTCGGCCTGGTGTCTACTTGGTCACTGCTGAGATAGGTTATGACTCTGGGAATCTGCTTTGTAAGCCAGTAATTGAAACTGGGATGACCCTTGTGACTGCTGTTCTAAACATTCCTGTGTCTGCTGGCTGCTCTTTTAAGCAGAGAAATAAGAACTTCACTTTGGACTTGGATCTTGCCAGGACATTTCCACTTTTATAAAAGAAATGAGGAGGTTTTATGAGCACTGGTATAAAGTGGGAGCATTGAATGAGAATGCAGGTGCTGTACAAACCTGTGGATGTTGCTCTTTGACCTTGCAGTCAAAGAACATGGGCACAGAAAAGATCACAGAAGGAGAAACCTTGGGGCCATTGACTATGCGGGACTGGACTTGCTGCCTTTCCTCTCTGTAAGCTGACACTTCTTGTCCCAACCCTGCGGAGCCTTCCCAGGGTAGCAGGCTGGAGTATGTGTGTGTATTGAACTGACTTTGTTGCCTGCACACAGAGGTGCTGAGGGTGCTGAAGCTCTTGTACCTTTCCTGTTTTGCAGAAGGCATGAGCTGCATGAACAAAGATCATGGCTGTGCCCACATCTGCAGAGAAACGCCCAAAGGAGGAGTTGCCTGTGAATGCCGACCAGGATTTGAGCTGTCCAAGAACCAGAGGAGCTGCATTTGTAGGCAACATTCTGCATATGCTTATGGTTTCCCAAAGTGAACAAATGGTGTTCTGTTTGCGGTGAAATGGGATTTGGTATGTTTTAGCTAATGAGGGATGATACGCCTGAACTGTGTGCATTTGAATTAAACCAGAATTGATGTCTTTTCTGGACACTGTCACACAGGTCAATTAACTGCTGTAGTGTCTGTAGTTTGGGAGTTGTGCCATCATTCATAATGATGGGAAGTTCAGCTCCACGAGAGAGCTCTGCACTGTTTCAGTCTCACAGAGTCCTTCAGGACAGGGGCACATTAGGAAGGTGTGTTGGATGCTCAGCTGGCGATGGAATTGCACACCGTCCTTCAAAAGTGCTGGAAGTACTTGTGAGAGTGACATGTGTTTTCTTCCCAGTGACGTGTAACCACGGGAATGGGGGCTGCCAGCACACGTGTGATGATGCTGATGATGGGCCTGTTTGTGGGTGTCACCCCAAGTACGTCATGCACGTGGATGGGAAAACCTGCCTGGGTCAGTATGCGGTGGAGGGAAGTAGTTTTCTGTCGATGGCCAACTCGAGGATGGTGTGGTGGTGCTGTGTGTGCATGATTAATGCCCCTCATAAGAGCATGGCTAGAAAATGTGAAGGAATTTAAAATTAGGGAACCTGATAGTGTGTGGGTTGGTTGGCAATTTATGCTTCCCTATATAAGTAGCTACCTAATACTATTGCAACCTGTAATTATCACTGGTCCCCCCTGAAACACGAGGCCTGTCACTAACCAAAGAAGGTTTCCTCCCCTCTAGGGTATTCTAGGTTCAGTTTCTTCAATAACATGAGTCAGAGAGTGTAACCAAGGAGTACATCTGTTAAAACTGGGACTCTGAAATCAATTAATGTATAATTTTGGCAAGGCAGTTATCCAGTAAAGAAAGTACTTAAGATTGATAAACTCTTCCAGTCTCTGGAAGAGTTTGTTGTCTGTTGATTGAAATCAAATGCTCAGGCATAACTGGCTGGTCGTTGCAATTAACCCACGATAGATGATGACAGTGAGCTCCTCACAGAACAGTTCATGACAGTTCAATTAGTTCTTTCATCTTGTTGCTGTTTGCTACATCTGTAGCACATCTTTTGTTTTGTTAAGAGTACTGAAGCAAACATGACTTGTAAGGAAGCCACAAAAGCAGAGTATTCTCATGGTTTTGACTGAAGGGTCTTCATGATTTTTATTACTGCTTGCTCTTTAAAAATTATTTATTTCTGCCTGGCCAGTTCCGACTGTCTCTGATTCAGCATGTGATGAAGCTGTTTGAGTGTGTGTGTGTGTGTTGGATGTCAGATGAGGATTCTGGTCAGGGCACCTTTACTCACTTGCTTTTTTCATGTTCCTTACAGAGAGGGAAGAGGCTGCTGTTGACATTTCTGAGGGAAACACTACAGCAGCAGCTGATGTGGACAAGAGAGTGAAGCGACGGTTGCTTATGGGTAAAAGTGCTGATCCAAAATAATTCTGCTGCTTGTTGAAACTATTTAGATCAAAGAATTGGTGTGGGGCTTTCTTGGTTTTTTTTTGTTGTAACCTTCAGCTCTGGGCTGAATTCTGCCTGAGATTATCCATTCCCTCTTAAGGAGATAATATTATTCCATAATGTTCAGACCTCTAAACATATAGCCTTGTTTTCAAAAAGAATGACAGAGGAAGAAAGAAGATGCACTCTGTCTTCCCTTGGAGGTTGAACACAGCGTGCCAATAGTGCATGTGAGATGAGAGACTGGGAGGGAATAAGCCAGTAGAGCTCTAAAACTTGACAATAAGTAGCATATGCTTGATGCTGCAGAAAACGAGGATAGAGCTAGAAAGAAGACTTCAAAAAGCAGACATAAAAAAATGTTTTTTGCAGCTCTCTCAATCAATACATTCTATGTAAAATTGCATTTGTCCAGCCAGTGAAAAGGTTGTTAGACTGACTGAGGTGATTAGACTGATGACAAGAGGATGAATGCCGAAGAGTGAGTTATTTCTGGTTGGTTGGCTGTGAAGAACTGTGTTTTAGGAGTGTTCACTAGAAAGATTTGGTGAGATTGAGACACAGTTTGCATAGGGGGCAGTGAGAGGAACAAACTTTGGTTGAAATGGCACCTGGGTTACCAGGCTGAGGGGATGCTCAGTGAGGGTGTTATCCACCATGACTGGGAGCACAGGTAATGTGGGAAGGTGAGCTGGGAGGGATTTAAGGAAACTGGTTTAGTAGTGCTGAGTGAAACCAGGTGTTCCATTGGTGGGAAGTGTCAGAGGATCAGCCGGGATTGAGTGCGGGCATAAGGAAACAGACTGACAGTAAGAGATTCATCATCAAGGAGCAGGGATTTGTGTTTAAGACACAAATAGAATACCCAGAAGATGGTATTTTGGTTCCTAGAGTTTCCAAAAAAACCTGGAAATAGCTGAGGCAGGGATTTTGCCAACACATGCGTTTAGCAGTTGCTTGTGTGTTCTAGGCTAAATGTTTGAATAGCAGTGTGCTTGGTACTGTGTCTTGTATCCCACAATGTTTCTTGGTACCATCATAATTTCCCTGAGCAAACCTGAGCTTCGTCTCGTTGGCCAGAAACGTGTGCAGTGAACAACGGCGGCTGCGATCGCACCTGTAAGGACACATCCACCGGCGTCCACTGCAGCTGTCCTGTTGGATTCACGCTCCAGTTTGATGGCAAGACATGCAAAGGTGGGTTTTATACTCCTGGACACGTGTACCAACGACTGTAAAGTGTTACCAAGTCCTGTAAGGTATTAATCTCCTAACAAAGGCAGCCCAGTGTCCAGAGGAAGGCTGGTGTGTGCAATCTGACCAAAGGAAGGACTGCACCGGGGGTAGAGGGTGTGGTTTCCTCCACATCAAGTGTATCATGTGCAGAGATTCTCTTCTGCTCTGCCCTCCGTCTCTCCACTTCCACCTCTTGTGCCTCATTTTTTGGAGGTGAGGTTTGGGACAGCAAGAACAGCTCTGTGGTCAAGCAGAGGCCAGCAGGTGTGTGGGTACTTACAGGTCTCCAGTCCAATAGCAATAGCCTGCTGTACTACCCACAGCCAGCTGGACATTAGAGCTGTTGGTAAGTAAATATCAGTGTGTAAACAGGGATGTGTTTTATAAATATGCACTGGGCCAAGCACCTCTAATGAGGGCACTGGCAAGGACCAAAGGCATGGTTGGGTTGTATATCATATTGCTTTTCCAGTAATTAGATGTTAAGGCTGTTCTGCTAAGCAAAAATGATGAAATCGCCAGGCCTGAGTCAATTGATATTAGATAAAGGCCTCATTCTACTATTGCCGTGGAAAGGATGGGGTAGCTCAGGAAGTCTCTGAGATTTCTGCAGGGCTTATGAAGAGGAAATGGAGAGAATGTTTAAGACACTAAAACCTCTTAGAGAGCCTTGGAGTCAAAGTGTTTCCAAACAGAACTTAGGGAATGGTCTTTTATGAATGCATTACCCAAATGCAACTGACAGCAATATATTAAATGAGAGCAAATAACACTGTCCTGGGGCTGAATGGGCTGGATCATTCTTAAGAGTTGGATCTGATCTTCCTTACAATTTGTGGTAGTCTCACTAGATTTTGTTTCTGGGCTCCTCTAACCGACTGGACGTGACTCTTTTCTGCATCTGGCACTGGAAGTAGGTTGATGGCTGAAGCTCTGTTTATTTGCTGAAGGCTTTTTTTTCTGTTACAGATATTGATGAATGCCAGTCCAATAATGGAGGCTGTGATCATTTCTGTAAAAACACTGTTGGCAGTTTTGATTGCAGCTGCAGAAAAGGATTTAAATTATTAACAGATGAGAAGTCCTGTCAAGGTATGTGCACTAGAGAGACAATGGTACAACAAAAGTAGGACAAATCAGCGTGGCTTGGACATCTACTACAATGATGAAGTGATAATGGACTCCAGAATAATTTCCATTCCTCAGTTTGGATTTTTTTCTTCTGAAACAGCTGTTGAGTTAATACAGTTGGCTTGATGCTATTGTAGGAGATATGTTCAATGGCATAGTGAGATATTATCTGGAAGGGACAGAGACAGCATCATCTTAAAAAGCTCTCTACGAGGTTAATGCTTCCTCCCGCCTTAATGATCTTAAAATAATTTACAGGGAAAATTAAGCAATGTCTCTCTCTCCATCTTACCGACTGATTCACCATTACAGTGAAACTATTTTTTCTTAATAGGATATTTAGTTGCCATGAGCTCATTATTAAGGAAAAAGATATAACATGATCTATGAAATTACAGGTCTGTAGACAGACTGGAATCTCTATTCTCTAAAACATCTTGGAGCATTTGCTCTTGAGGATGACATGGATTTCTCCTGTGAGACCTACAAAGCATATTTGCTTTGCTGTATAGTGGTTTGTATGTATAGATTTATCAATCTTGTTTAAGCTGCTTAAATGCACAAAAAATGTGAAGATCAAAATGGTCTGTGGTTGTGGAAAAGCAACAGGATGAAAAAATGTCAATTCAGTCAGCCAAATGGGGAACTATGCCGTTTCCTAGGCAACCAGCTGACATTAAAGGTGAATTTCAGAAAACAGAACTGACCAAGAGAAAATAATTTTCACCTAGGGTTTTGGTGCTTTCTTATCCTTTATAAATAGACAAAGAAGGACAACTATTTACATGGGAAAAAAGTTGCTATATAAACATCCGATTTTCAAGATAGCTTGTTTTGGTTTTTTTTAATTAAAACTGTTTACGGATGTATTTTAAAGACATGCATCTCCCCTTTGCCCCTGCCACTTCTGTTACTTTCCCTAGGCTGTTTCAAAAGTGATATCATGATGCATGCCAAAACCCGAGGAAAAAGATTGATGAAAAAATCTTAGTGAAGTTGATGCGAACTTTTTTTATGTCTTGCAACATTCTTACCTGGCATGCAAAATGTACTAGCACAGCAATTTTAGGTACTTTTGATGGTATAATGAATGTTCATTCTCAGAGAACACTGTGATTCTCAGCAGGCTTAAATCAGGCACTGTAAATTCATAAAGAGCTCCATTCAGGGAGAAAAAACAAAGGCAATGCTTTCCTTTGTAGACTTCTTTTCTACGTAGAGTAATCTTAATGAAATAAGAGTTTTGTCAGCAGTTTTCTTCTCCCATAGAGGAGAAATAATTTGTTTTAAACATAATTGTAAAAATGTAGCATCAGTTTTTGCACTTGCCAAGAAAAAGCTTGTTTGGCAAACCAAGCGTTCTTCTAAAAACTGTCATTTTGTTATGTTACATTATGTGCTTTGAAAGAATCTGCTTAGTTCACATAAATCTGCACATCTCTGCAGTTGCTGAACTCTGTTGGCTCCTCAGGGCTCCCTGGCCAGCCTGAGAGGTTCTGATGCATCCCTTTAAACCTTGCAGACATTGATGAATGCTCCTTCGAGCGGGCGTGCGACCACACGTGCATCAATCACCCTGGCACCTTCGAGTGCGCTTGTAACAAAGGCTATGCCCTGTATGGCTTCACACACTGTGGAGGTGAGTTACACACAGGCCCTGGCACAGAGGGCTGTTCCCACAGGTCTGCTTAGTGTCCCTGCAAGACACAAACTGAGGCAGATGCAGGAGGCCTACGGAGTAAATTTTGCTCCTTGCTGTGATAATGAGACACAGCAAAAGTAGAAACTGATCCTGCTTATTTCTGTCTTTGCTCAAGTGATTTTGCCTTTACACCGTGCATGCAAAAAGGACCTGTAACTATTAGGACAAACTGATGGGTTTTGTACTTGGATCTGAAATCCAGAATTCAATACAATTTTCACATGCAGAAGAGTCATTGACTTCAATGAAAAGTCAGTGGAGTGGGACTTGAAGAACCAGAAGCTCTGAGTGACTCTGAAAATTACAGTTCTGCAGGTTGCTCTTGTGCATGTGTCAGATCCTCATGTGATGTAGGTTGGAATTTAGCTGGTGTAGTACCACTTTAGCCTGGCCAAGATTAATACTCTTAAATTTTTTATGTCTTTCCTACAAGAACGGTTCAAGGAAAGAGAAAGCTGTTCGTAGAACCTTAACATGTGAAAAATTCCCAGAATTGACATGAGGAAACATGAAAAACTGGGACACTAAATTGAATCAAACTTGTTTCATATAAGCTCTAGGCAAGACCTTACTGACTCCAAAGTTTACTTAATTCTGAGTAAGACCTTTTTATTTCTGAGGCAGAATGAGCACAGTTGGAGATGACAATTCAGAAATCTGTGTGCCTGTCCATTTTACCCTCTGTCTCTAGAAATTCTGCAAATAAGGTTACAGGGCTACAACATCACTGTGTTTTATTCTGATGAAGAGGGGAACTTATCTGGATAAGGAATAACACTGTCATGTGCTCTACTTAGTAAAAGAAGAGTTCTGGTTAATTCCTCTGCATTAATTCAATTTCTTTTGGCTACCAGTAAGGAAAAGGAACTGTGATTTTGCTGTTGGCTGTTAGTTGGCCTTTTCTTGTCATACCCCTGTGCAGAAGATGTTAATCCCCATACCACAGTGAGTCCCTCATTGACTGGCAATCACAGGCTGGTCAGAGGTGGTAGGGTACTGGGAATACACCTTCTGACCTCTGTGGAAGAAGTCAGTAAGTGCTGGGGATAAGAGGTTGCCATCCTAACAAAAGGTCAATGAAAACCAAAGATTTGGGCTGATTTTGTGGTATCTTAGGCAGCAGTACCAGTTTAAGGTGTTGCCTTCTTTCTCCATTATTCCTCTGCTCATTCCTACCCCTGCTGTCTCAGTTCTGTTAAGAGCATATTTTCCCCCCAAATCAGACTGGTTTTGTAATGCGTTTTGCAGTGTTTTCTAACAAAATGTTCCTTAGAGGGTATCTAGTTTGGGGACAGCAGTGACAAGAACTTACTGCCACTGAGATATGTGTATGTGGAAGTAGGTACCCTCAGATGCACAAACTTTATGGGACTTTCAAGAGGTTTCTTGATGGCAGCTTTCTGGGTTTATGTACAATTGCCCTAAAGCTATGGGAGAGAAGTGAAGCCTTCCTCAGCGTGGATCCGAGCAGAAAAGACAGAGACCTTTTCATTTACCTTTGTTGAAATTCATGAGATTCCTATTGACCCATTTCTCCAGGCAGTCAAGGTCCCCCTGAATAGTGTCACAACCATCTGGTGTATCAGCCACTCCTCCCAGTTTTGTGTCATCTGTGAACTTGCTGCGGGTGAACTCTTGTCCCACCGTCCAGGTTTAATGAAGAGGATAAATAGTATTGGCCCCAGTGTTGACCCCTGGGATACAGCACTGCTGAATGGTATATTCTGCATCAGCATGCAAGTTTGCACTAGAGGCAGCATGTGTCGTGTTGTCAGTGATTTCTCCTCCTGTTGGCATTTATTGGGCGGGACAAGGCCCCAGAATTGGCCAAGAGAGACAAGGGGGACACAATGGTGGTGTTTGCCCACAGAGCCAAAGTGTTCCATAGCAGTTGTCTCTATCAGAGCCCTTTGGAGGGTTGGTCAGTATGAATCCTGCCCATGTTCTGTCTTTATTTCAAATTGGAAATATTAATTACCCAGACAGAGTGCAATACAGATTTGACTTGATCTGCTTTTCTTAGAGTTAATTCATTATTGTATTGCTGATGCTGGATATTGTTTAATTATGAGCCATCAGTATTTGGTGTATTTTGACATTTATCAAAGGATTTCCATGAAGGCAAGCTATTTCAAGGTGGGTGTCCAGGTAGCATTCCTGCAGTCTTTTCAAAACCCTACTGAACAGTATTTGTGTCCACATTCACCTAACAGAGTTAGAGTGCAGAACTTTGGGAAGAGGAACTTTTAAAAAGTATTTTGTCTTTCCTCTGTAGATATTAATGAATGTAGCATCAACAATGGTGGTTGCCAGCAGCTGTGTGTGAACACTCTGGGAGACTATGAATGCCTGTGTCACTCTAACTACAAGCTGCACTGGAACAAAAAGGACTGTGTTGGTAAGGTGTCTAGTAAATACATTTCTACTCCTGATGTGTCTAACGGGCCATATGGTTGCAGTCAAATTTGATGGTCTGTCCAGTTAAGTGGTGTGAGTCATTGTTCCCAGTATTCTGCTTTAATTTTTAGCAAGGCATGATGGTAGTGATGTTGAAACTCATAAAAACAAACAGAAAACCAACCCCAAAAACAGGAGATACTTTGAGGGATTTTGATGCTTTCTTTCCTGTGCTTTTATCTAGCTCATTCTTCTATTTCCTTTTGTTCCTCTGCATGAGAAGGTTTTGCTCATGACAAAGGAAATTACTTCTGTGGTGTGACCTTCCAGAGATTTTATTTTGCCTTAATTTTCTGTCTAAACAGCATATTAATTGCATGGGTGCTCTCAGGTACTGGCTATAAAAGCAGCTGCACGCTGATTTATCAGTAGGGTGAAGGGAGATGTTTTAATTCTGTGAGTGTTTGTTTTATCTTATTTAGAGACAAAAGGTGCCTTGTCTGATAATGTGTCACCCAAGGTATTGCTGCACTGCATTAAGAGTGGTGGGAGTGATAGATGCTTTTTGAGCTGCTCTCCGGATGTCCAGGTATTCTCTGGTAAGTCAAAGCTAACAAAATTGAGCATGTGATCCTGGACAGAGTGTAAGAGTGGCCAACCTCCTAACTCTCATGGAAGCCCCTAGAAGTAGTCAATAAACAGATCTTTCCTCTTTCACTGCAGATAATAAAGGGTTGTATCCCTGACAGTGTCCAGGAAAGCCCCTCTTTCCTTGTCTTTTATAACCACTCTACCCTCAGATTCCCTTCTCACGACAAGTCTCTTTTTGAAGCTGGGGAGGACAGGGAAGAATTCTCTGTGCTCCCCGGGCCATTCCTTAATTGGCCCTGAGAGGCACTGGTGAATGGGGCAAAGGCATTCCAGCCCTGCGTGGGGTCTGAGATTTTGCCCACACAGCCCCTCCATCCCACAGGACACGGCGTGCGCACTCAGCCGGCGCCTATGGGACAGATGCTGTTTCTCTTCCTGAATCCTTTAAAAGGCTTAGGAAGAGACAAGTTCTAATGTGGAGTATTTCATGAACAACACTGGATGATGATACCAATCAATTTAAAATGTGTTTCATGCTACATGAGTCCTCAGTGTGTGCACTGTGCCTGTGTCTGTACTGTCTGTCTGTCTGTTAGGAGCACAGGATGCCTACACCCTCACCTGTGGCAGGTCCTCTCAGCTTAAGAAAAAACAGCAAAATGCAAATGCTTCCAGCTGGCTGGGTAATCACCACATTTACTGTTACATACTTTGATTTATTTTCATTGATAATTGTGAAACAAAGGTATTTCTGTTGACTTTCTACTTTCCTTCTTCATTATAATCTGTCTCTTTTTTTCTTCCTCATGATTGTAGTTCATGATTGCCGCAGAAAATTCCCCTTATGTGGCTTCATCAGCATCATTCAAACTGAGACTTAAAAATAAAGAAAAAGATCAGTAGTGAAATAAACAGCTAGACTCCTTTTAGTCGTCCAGACAGTATTGACAACATACAACGTGTTTAGGTTGAGCTGTTGGACAGTAAAGTTTAGAAAGCATTTACAGCCATAGACATAAACTACTTTCTGAAATGATGTGGAGTATCTCCTTTGATTTCAGCTCACCCTTATTTGTTTCACCCAGTAGTAGATCTGATCTTGCTCCCCTTTCTCTCATTTTCTTTTTTCTAATAAAATGCACTACTCTTCATTCTAATTCCAGTTGTGAACCAGCTTCACAGCAAGAGGGTTCTGGCATCTCATTAGGTTTTCTGTGATGATCACTTCATATCAGCACATTTTTTGTTGTCATCATTATGATGTGACATTAGGGTTATCTTAATTTCCTACTCCTTTTTTTAAAAATAATGAGTCGTTGTTTCTTCCTGAAGATGCTTCAGCCATCAAGATAAGCGTAACCTTTAAATTAAATGAAGGAAAATGTAGTTTGAAAAAGACTGAGATGTTTCAAGAAGGTCTGGAGCAGATGATACCAGGTATGGATATAAAAATGCAGGTAAGCAGGTTAGAGCCATAGCTCAGGGGTTAACTGCTTTTCAGATATGAAGTACACCATAAGCAAAGCATAGAGGACTGTAGGCTTTCTGTTCTTCACTGACTTCATGCATCATGCTCCTGCCTGGCCATGATTCTTGCAATGGTTATTTCAGATCCCAGAATCTCCTTGTGGCATCCTTACAGTCTTGCTAGGAAAGCCCTTATCTTTTTTTTTGGTAACACTGCTAGTAAATTCTCATTAAAATCAACCATTCTCTTTGTTCTTTTGATTTCTTCCTTTTCTTCCTCTTTTTATCTTTGTGTTCTTTCCTTTCTCACCTGCTGCCTACTGTCTGATGCCTCACTGAAGAATCTCCTGACCTTTTATGCTGACTCTATTGTCCAAGGGTTATTCCTCTTTTCTCTTGTCTTCCTTTCACACTTCAGCAGCCCCAGATGGATGCAGTGAGGTCAGCTCTTCCATCTGTTCCAAAGCAGAAAGTATAGCCTGGGAATTTACAAAGTCAGCAGAAAATGAGGAGGAGTACTTTAAAAAAAAGAAAAAAATTGGGGGAAGGAGTCATTAAACAATGTGATGGATCAGTGTGTCTGATTGTTTGTCCTTAGCAGAGTAACAGCGAGAAACTGCGCTGAACGCTCAGTGTCAAGTTATGTAGTCCAGAACCAGAGCTTATTCTGGGTGTTTCCTTTAACTAAACCTTATTTCCTCATTGAAACCATGAATACGGTCATGATTCTGTGCACCAGCTGAGAGACTGGCCAAACTGTTTGTTTACTGGCACATGGAGGTGATTGTTTGCTCCTCTTTAAATCTTCATGATGACACCTGTGCTGAGCACCGGTGAATGTTCAACAACAGAGCTGGCCTAGCTTTTGCTTCCTTTAATTTTGTTCACACAGAGAGACAAAATTCAGTAATGGAGAGCTTCCACTATGTAAACCTAACGTGCAGCTCTGGCAAGAAAGCTCATGGAGCCCTCAGTAGACTGACAGCGACTAGAGAGATTTTTATCACTGCAGACTTTGAGCTTGAAACAAGCCGGAAGGAGGTGACAGGTTGGTTGGAAAATAATTCCAGGTGCGGTTTGAAGCTTCTTGCCATTTGCTTCTTAATTTCTGTATTTTTCCCTTCTGCCTGCATGCACAATGATGATAAAAAGTATCTCCTGTTTTGAAAATTAATGTTACTGCTTCAGAAAGAGTGAGGGATGGGGATAGCTTCAAAGAGCTGCCCTGTGTATTTGTCCTTACAGATTCCAGACTTGTTCCCAGACATCGCTTTCTCAGTGATTTGAGTTGGTTGGTGTTTTGAACTGGGTGGGGTTTTGTGCATGGTCACTTACATCAGCTTTCACCCCTGATGCTTTTCAGACACGTGTGACGTGCGCTGTGCCCGGAAGAAGACGGAAAAGAGGTTCCGTAAAACCATCCGAACCTTACGGAAGACGGTCAGCAGGGACCAGTTCCGCATCCGCGTCTCTGGCACGGACCACGAGGTGGCCAGGAAGGCTCTCAAGCCATCGGAGCCACAGCAGTCCTGTGGTGTGGGACAGGTGCATCCAGGGAACAGATGTGGTGAGTTAGGTGGGAATTGGGAATGAAGCATCTTGTGTGTTTCGCTGCTTTGCTCAGGCCTGGCGAGCTCAGAGGTGGAAGTCCCGGGAATAACATCAAGCACAATGGCCTTGACTTCACCAGTGTTGCTTTTAAGACTACATTTAATATTCAGTGTAATGCTGTGTTCCTGAGCTTGTGCACATCTCACTTCTCCCTTGTCCCAAGGAAAGGCTGCTCAGAATTCGATACAGTCACATCCACTTCGCTGACTTAAGCTCAGAGTCCCAGAGAATCTTCACGACAGAGTTATAAATTCATGGAGAGCAGGGGGTTTATAGGCCAGCACTGAGAAAAGTCTTAATTATCATGGCACTGGAGGGCACCACCATAATGCAGTCCATAGTAAATGCTTCCAAAGCACAAAAGTTAAGGAGAGGGGTCAGATGTTACATCTTAACAGGGGCCTAACAACCATGACGGCTAATTCAGGCTGCATGGGGTAGGCAGCGTGTAGGTGGATTGTGAATCAGTGAGCCCTTAAAATGCCTGTCACATTGAATTAGTATGTCTTCCAGCAGCAGCATTTGGCCTAAGAACAGATTTTCCAATCCAGTTTTGCTAACTCTAGAAAAACTTGGATTTGTAGAACAGAAAAATTGTTTAAAACATCTGTGCGAGCAAGCAGGGAATTACTTAGGAAATATCGGAAAAAGCTGTAAGGTTTCTTTTTTTTTTTCTTGGAACATTGCAATAAGTCTGAAAAACTTTGGAAAGTTCACCAAGATGAGTTTACAAGGATGTGTTCAAACTTTTTTTTTGGATGCTAGAGGAAGGCTTTGAAAAAATATGTCTCAGTCCAGTTGTACACAGCACAGTATGACTCTGAAGATGTTTGTGATTTCATCTGGAAAAAAACAGCAATGAGTAAGCTAAAAATGTTGCAGGTGGAGAAGGCAATTTGAATTACAATTAGAAACTGGAACAGTGAAGAAACACAATTTTTTTAAATGTAGCTGCAGAACCAGTTTAATGTCGCAGCACAAATGAAAAGCATACCTGGCATTTCTGCGCTAGTTCAAGAGAGGAAGGGGGCTTTTGGGAGAATGCCTGCCTGGAAAACTCTCTGGTGTGGTGATCATAAACAACCTGTCCATGGTTAAAACAGAGTCACTGAGCATATGAAGACAAAGGTTTTGAAGAACAATTTGTAGAAGTCAGGCCTCTTCTGTTGCTGAATTAGTGCCACAGTTTATTCTGGACATCCTGACAGGTGCTGCTGTGAGCAGTGGAATGACCCAGTGTGTCTCATGCCTTATGGTTTGATTTGCTCATGCCCACCAAGGTGCAACCAGTAAATGAACCTTCCTTTCTTCAGCTGAGTTATTCAGACCATATCCTTGTGCAGATTTGCTGTGATCAAACAGGCAGTGGAACTTGCACCGCAGTCTTTCACTTGCAGGGGTGTTAAGAAGGTCTCTCTCCTTGTACTTGTTCCCTGCTTATTTACATTAAATGCACAGAAAATCAGTATCTTTGAAAGCTCTCTGCATCACTTGTCAGGCTGCTGGGAGCTGGGCAGACAGCTCACGAGCTGCTGAGAGGACATAAAAGTACACACAGAGGCAGCGTTGTTACGTACGGCTCATTTCCTTAGAAAAAGCTGATTGTCCCAGGGTGAATGGTTAAGGTAAGACTGGGGGGCTGGTGCTGCTGCTTGGACTGCCAGTCAGATGGAGCTAAGAAATAGACTGGGGAGAAGAGAATGGAGTGGGAACAGTGAGAAAAAAGGCAAGAAGCTAGCTCAGGGATGTGTGGGAGAGAGTGTTTTGGGTTTTTTCCTTTGTTTTGATCTGATTGTTTTGCAGAGCTGCTTGGGAAATTCTGGACAGGATTGGGGCTCAGCTTACCTAGATATGCTAGTGGTTCTAGGGAGAAAGTGACTCCACAGCAAGAGATACTGCTCAGCAGATGGATTCGGTGCAGGTGGTAGAAGTGGTCTCTGGACAGCAAAGGGACTTTGCTCAGTCTGGCCAGAGGAGTAGGAAGCAGTGAAGGAACAAAGTAAATCAAAGGGACTTACATGTTGTCTTTGATGCAGTTACTGAGTGAAATGCAGGTTTTAGTTTATTGTTTTCAGATACTTGGAATATGGCTAGGTTAGATACAGTTTCATTTATTCAGTGAGTCTTGTGCTGGTCCTCTTCCTGTGGTAGAATTCTCCTGGCAAGCACTGTCTGAAATGTTATTTATGTTTGAGCAGTGTCAGAGGGAAAGCCCAGCTCCTGCTCTGACAGCTTTTGTGCTGGGTAACTGGTCTGCAGTCGCAGCAGCAAGCTAAATTTCATTTGGTTTCACACTTCTGGTGAGGTAGTTCTATCCCTGACTTTCCTGTCTTAACTCCCACTGTCTTGAGTGGGGCACAGCACAGAAGAAAAGCTTTAGAAAGGCACCAGGAACAAATTAGATGTGGTTTCCAGGGTATTTTATAATTCTTAATATGCTGGATGATTGCACGTGTGTGTCTGCAGTTCTTTAAAGAGCTGTTGGTGGTAAAAGGGAATTCACTGCTGATTCCATGGGATAGTGTAGTTTATTTAAAGTTTGCTGTTTGATGTACAGTTCTGTTTGGGATTTCCTGGTGCTTTAGAGGTTCAAGTGTTGCATTTTTCTGCCTTGTAATGTGTGAGCTGTGTATCAATGATAAGCTCATTCAGCATTGGCTCATGTTGGTTAATTCCATGAAGTCCTGTGTATGGCTTCCAAGGAGCAGCCAGTGATAGGTCCATAATAATGGATATCACATGAAATGCATGCAAAGCAAAAAGGGAACTTTCATCAACCTTCCCAGAGAACTGGATTCTCTTAACAGAAGTATGATCTTCCTGCATTGAAGTAGATCTTAAGGTAACAAACATACATTTTGGAATGTCAGTGTGTCAAGGCTGCATATGAACCCTCTGAGGATGCTGGAAATGCTACATGCTTCCTTGAGAGGAGATTTGTCTTGAGGAGAATGCAGTTTCACTCACTAGTCTGGCTACAAGTGTTCCTTCTCCAGTATGAGCTTGAATTCAGAGAGATTTAACAGCCAAAGACCAACCATTTAAATACTACCAATTCCTTTCCAGAAACTGATTTACCAGAAACCTCCATATTGAAATAAAATAAGTCCAAGCAACAAGCAATTTAGCTGCTTTTCCATTGATTAAAACTGTCATACCTTGATGACATCCCACGGAGTCAAAAGCACACGTTGCCTGTTCCATTTGATATTTTTTTTTGGTGTTGGACACACCAATACTTTCAGAGGAGGAAGGAGGCAACGAGAATTACCATTTCCTGAAATGGATGCAAAAAAAGGACATGAGGGCATTTCTTTGCTCCACAGTAGTTGCAAGTGGATTCACCCAAAGAACTGTAACTTCAGAGAACAGCAGGCATGAGCAGCACAGGCACTGCTCTGATGTAAATGATGAGCAGCTTCATCTTGTGTGGGAGGTGTCAGCGCATTTCATTGCTCAGCATTCACCAGTTTTGTCTCCTTAGCTGAGAGGGTGCAAATACCATATAAACATTTCATCCAAAATGAGTAACCACATCTCAAAAGTTTGTATGTGGTATGATACAGGCATTAGGAAAGTATGAGGAGATCTAAAAGGAAAAGCAAAGAGCTGCCTGCCCTTGCAGTTGTTATAATTAATAGTTGTCTTACACAATGGTTGTTGGGTTTTTTTACAGTTTTATGAAAATCCAAGAAGAAGAAATGAATTATCAAATGGGGGGAAAGGGTGCTGTTTTTCCTGCTAACCTGCTAGCCCTGGCAATCATAGATTCAAGATAAATCCTTAGAATGCGTAACCATCTCATGTGACCTAAATGTGTGACCCACTAAGACACAATAACTTAAAGGATGCCGCTTCAGAATCAATTTGCATCACTTGTTGGTGATTTTCCTTATAAAGTCAAGGCATCATTCTTAAGAAAATGGTGAATTGGTGGATCATGACCTCCTTTATGAGGTTCATCTTCTCAGCCCCTGAGATACTACAGCATTTGTCTATAGGAGCAAATGCTCAAAGGCTAATGTGTTGAAAAGATGGGAAGAGCCTTTAAATGTCTTTGTAACTGTTAATCCTGGTTCCCTGTGGGCCCCTCTCTTTCCCCCCCACCCCCCTTTTCTTCTTCTTTTTGCATCAGAAAAGCTTTCACTTTTTTTTTTTTCCTTTAAAACATCTGCATGAGACTCAAGACCAGGTTTTTAATGGGTATTGAAGATAAACAAAGGCAGTGGCTGCAGAAATGAAGTCTACTAGAGGCAATTGGTTCTTTTGTTCATTTGGAGAAAAACAATCAAGTTTCTGAAAAAAAGAGCAAAGCCAGCCCATGGAACTGTGATTTAATGTCATTATTTGCAAATCTTCATATCTGGTTTTGACTGGGTATTTCCCACACGTCAGGAGGGAGCATGCAGTTTCTAGTTTTGCAAAAATGAAGCTCATAAACTTCAGTATTTGTTTTATTTAAGCAAATATCTGGAAAAGTTGAACTTCTTAGAGGTGTTTCTTGTGGAGTTTTGGTTTTTGTTAATTTTGTTGGGCTTTTTTTAAGAGAAGGTTCATCCTAATTTTATGCACAGTCCTATGGAGTTCTGTGGGATGATTTCTGTGTTGGAATAACGTCCCTATTATTAATGTTACTGTAATTGAATCCAACACTGTTTGTTATGCTAAATTGGGCCCCTGTGAATGCTGTGAGCTTCTAAACAAGTTTTCCTCATTACCCCAGCTCTGTGCTCCAGTGGGGCTGGATGAGAGGCCTGTGTTTGAAACACTTCTAGGTGGACGATGAGGAGGAACTGGGAGCAACTTACAGGGAACGTGTTTGTGGATTGAATTATCTGGACACTTGTACCACTCTGAAAAGCTTGGTTTGATCTAGTCACATGAATATATCATGAGCTTGAGGCATTAAAACTTGGACATGGCATGGAGTAATTCTAATATTTGCATTGAATATTGAGTATTTCTTAGACTGTAAATGGCAAGATCTGTATGTGGGTGTGCTGATCTTGTACTCTTTTCTCAAATGCACATAGGATCAATTAAAGCCTGAAGTGCTTGGTGTGTCTCAGAAGTCAGAGCTTTTTTCAGCTGGTTTTGAACACCATGTCACGGCGGTGCAGTGGTGGTAGCTAGTCAACCTTTTTTCTTTCTGTTGTTGCCATCTCTTAGGAAAATCAAAAGGAAACACTTGACTCAAATGGTTCAGATTTAATGGAAAAATTTTCCTTTGGCCCAGATTTAGGATCTCAGTGATATTTGAGGAGGTTTTTATAAGTTTACTTTCTCAATTCAAATTTTCAAATATTAGGCACTTTGCTAAATAATCTGGGAAGATTTAGATTAACTCAAGTTGTATTCCACAGGGAGCTCCACAATTTTCACAACATGTGGTTTCAAGGCAAGTAAGATGCAGATGGTAAAGCTGTCAAGAGAGATCTGATGGGATAAGTTCTCACATCAACATTTCCACATAAGTTGTGGGTTTGATTCCTGCCCAGGGTAGGTTTCCTTTGAACTCTGATAGATGTCCTGCTGTTCTGCTGGACTTTGAGCAAGTTTAGGAAAACTGAAGTACAGTTTTAAGATTGAATTTGTATGGTCAGCGTTTCTGTTCAAAACGCAGAACAGAGACACCCCTTCTCCCAAATGTAAAAAAACCAAAAGCCCAAACCACCCCAAATTTGACATGGGATTAAAATGAATGGAAAAAGGCAGGCTGAGGGGAGAGAGCAGAGAGCAGCTATTTCCTAGCAAGGCCACTCAGAGCATTGACTTCCCATAGAGCCATGGAGTATTATGAGGGAAGGAGATTTACTCAGGTCTTTCCATTTCTCCTAGGGTTCTAAAGTCAGTAGCCACTTCTCAGAATCACCTTTCCTAACCCTGAATTGTCTTTCCTTGTCGTGGAATTGTAAATAGTGCTCTTTCCTTACCTTATTAGGAATGCTGCAATGAAAGCCTGAATTCATTCATGTTTGTGGAAGTGCACAAAGTGTACAGAGATGAGTGTTCTGTAGGAATGTTTATAAAATGGAGAAAGGCTTGAAAAGTGTGGGAGCAAATGAATGTGTGTCCTTATGAGGGCAGAAGTGATGTGTGGTGGAAAAAGTTAGAACCAGGAGCTAGGACTTCCTCACAAGCTTTCATTGATAAGCTACAGAGCATGGCTTAACCTGCTGCATTTTATTTTTAAGCTAAGGAGGAACACTCACCTATTCCTCTTAGTGTATCAGCCATAAACAAAACTCTTCATCATTGATCATGACCGGTAGTTAATGCCCTGCTTGTTGTTAGTCACATATCCTGAAATGAAGCCAAGGCCAATTTAACTTCCTAACAAAACAGCTATTCACTGAGTGATTTATTGGAGCTATAAACTAAAACTAACAGTTTATTATTGTAACAGGTCTTAAAAGGACAGAATTTTTCAGCACAGCTGAACAACTGCAACAGTGTTTTGTGCCTTTCCAGAGCAGGGTAATTATTAAATACCGGCACTGAAGCCAGTTCTTTTGTGAAAAGTTTGAAAACCAGAACTTTTCAAAGATACTCATGAATATTGCTGGGCTTGCTAGATAATATTGAGGTGTGTGTTTAAGTAAAATGAGTCAGATTGAGTTAGTGCTGTCTATGCACCATACAGAACACAGCAGTCCAGTGCACAGGTAATCATTATCCAAGATCCGGCATCAGAGGAATGGCCAGAATATTTCTGCTTTAAAAGCCTTTGAGGCATAATGTTTAGTTTACTGAATTTGCACAATTACTTGTTGCACTTGAGGTTTTCACACAATCCAGTAATGCTAATAGTTATGAAATATGAATATTCAATAATATTAAGATTAAAGCACTCACAGAAATCTGGAAGTACATTTTTGGCATTTTAGGTTCACTACTGAATTATTTCATTTGGGAGGAGCTCAAGAGCTCTCTAGCTAGAAGGAGGAGATAATCACTACATAATTGCACTGTACAGATGAGCAGAGAGCACTGGACAGGCTGAGGGTCCAGGGTGGCCTTGCAATGAAGTGTGAAATCCATTCCAGCCCCCAGAAGAGCTCACTAGCACCGAAGGTTATCAGTGTCTGTTTACAGTGCACATGGGAGGTTTTAAGCTCTAGCTGTTGCCAGCATTCAGTTCTGGACCCCTGGTTGCAGCTGCTCCAGTAAAGGAGAGCAGTTTCACCATGGGGTTTCAGGTCCTGCTCAGGCTCACCAACACACCTTCATCTATGATGTGTGTTCTTCCTCCTCTAGATCAGTGCTCCCCAGGGGAATATTCTCCTGATGGCTTCAAGCCCTGTCTGCCATGTCCCCTTGGAACATACCAGCCTGAAGCTGGGAGAGTATCCTGCTTTCCCTGTGGAGGAGGTCTAACAACAAGGCATAGCGGGGCATCCTTGTTTCAGGACTGTGAGACCAAAGGTAAGGCCAAGATGTACCTGATGAACTGCATTAATCCGAGGCAAAAATAAGTGCTGCTGCTCAAGTGGGGCATTCAGAGAAGGTTCTTTCTCCTTCTGAGGGTCAGTCCTTCCAGGAGTCTCATAGCTGGTTGGCCTGGCCTGGCTGCAAGGAAATTCAGTGAAGCCTCAATTCTTTCTAAGGCTGATTACCAAAAGCATGGGTAAAAGGAAATTACTTAATAGAAATCACTAGAGGACAAAGTCTTAACAGAAAATCCTACTGCTGCAGTGCAGAAATAAGGGATAGAAATAAGGTCCTGATGCAAACATTTGGTAGTGGTTTGGATTAAGAGTTCTCTCTAGTTTCAGTTAAGATATGTTTACTATTGAGAATTGCAGCATATTATAAGAATTTTGCAGTATCATTGAAGAATTAATATTAATGGTAGTAGTGTGATATCTAATAGTTTCCTTCAGTGTAGGATTGCTGAATCCACAAATACTGTTTTTTCATACTTAATTTTGCAAAACTGAAGTACTAAAAAACGATGTTAAAACTCTGGATCAAGATAAGAGGAACTGATTTCAGTTTTATTTAACATAAACAAAACCAAGTCTACAAATGAGGTTCAGTTTTCAAATTGGAGTGGAGATTAAAGGGATTCTTTCTATTAACTGGAATGAAGAGCTCAGGAATTTGCATGTGGAAGAGGCCACATGAGACATGGAATCACAGATGCAAGAACTATTTGGAGCTTATCTGAAGCATTTGGATTGGGGCAGCATGTAGGGAAGGACTCCTGGCTGAGCTAGCTTCCAAAACTCAGCAAGAATTATTTGGGAGTAAGCAGAGCTTAAAAGGAATAGAAAAAAAAAGGGACTGTGCAGCACAGAATACTACATTTGATAGTAGAGCTTTTCAACTTGTACAAAATGACTTGATAAACTGAAATTGTTTTGTTACCCTCATAGTTTATTAATATGGTTTTATTGCTGCTTTCACATACAACCACTCTGTAGTGCTGCATTTGGGAATTTTGAACCTGTGCAAGATGACCTGATGAACTAAAATTTGCTTAATTACTCAGTTTCTGAAATTACACTAGGTCTTATACAAATGTATAAAAGCATATTCTAGTATGCTACTGTCTCTTTTTTAACCATGATGCATATTTAATTACTGTCCAGTTCAGTGTTCTCCTGGCCATTTTTACAACACCACAACTCACCGATGTATTCGCTGCGCAATTGGGACATACCAGCCTGAGTTTGGACAAAATTACTGCATTTCCTGCCCTGGAAACACCACTACTGATTTCGATGGGTCAACAAACATAACACAGTGCAAAAGTAAGTACAGCAAGATGGCTTTGATGCTCTCTTACAAATAAAAAGACTGGGCCGTTAATGTTCGGAGTGGCCCTAAGGGCAAAACTTAGCTTTGCTCCAGGGAGCTGGAGAGAAGGCAGAGGTGTTGCTCCTCTTTTGCTGCCTGCCTGCATCTCACCCCACATGGCTCACTGAGGTCTGTGAGAGACTGTTTCTGCAGACTGCTTCCATCATCCTTGTCAAGGTAAGGGATGACTGTGTTTTGCTGGTTGGTGCTGGGTTGCTCGGGGTTTTGCTATTAAGTGTTTTCTCCCTTGATATAGCAGAGTTTGTGTTCTCAGCACCCTGATTTTTTCCTTCCTATTAAGAGGAATGGAAGCTGGCTCACACAACTTAATAGCTGTAGTAACCATTTCTTCTTAATAACAACCTTTGAAAGAGGCAATTACAAAGGGAGCCACTGTTCTGGATTTATGGTAGCTGTGGTGTGGGAAGCTGAGGGTAAATTAAAGAGGGAGAATGGAGAGCAGAGATGTGACTGCTCACAACCACCTCTGGAATCCCTATATACACACAGATGTATGTAAACACACCTACACAGAAATGTGAGAGGCTGGCAAAGAGAACTGTACCTGCAGCAGATGCAAAAAGGAAAAAGAGTGTCTGTCACCCGCGCAGCTGACAGTGGCTGCAGGAGAGCTGTAGGGTCACCTCTCTTTGCCTTGTCCTGCATACTGTGTTCCTTTTCCAGACAGGCAGTGTGGAGGGGAACTGGGAGATTACACTGGATATATTGAATCGCCCAACTATCCTGGGGACTACCCTGCAAACACGGAGTGCACTTGGAATATCAACCCACCACCGAAGCGCCGCATCCTGATTGTGGTTCCAGAAATATTCCTGCCCATAGAAGATGAGTGTGGAGACTACCTGGTGATGAGAAAAAGCTGTGAGTCTGAAATATTCACTGAGGCATATCTCAGTGGGCAGCACAGGGCTCTCACAGGCATTGCTGCTTGCAGAAACTGAATGTAGCCTGGTCTCTACCTAAGAGCAGAAATGTCCTTAAGTGTCAAATGGAGAAGTCCTATTCATCAATGCTGCTCCATAGTTTTTGGTAAAACAAGGGTGCAAGGCTATGATGTGTCAGTGAACTCTGACAGAAATATTGTTAAGAAGGGGTAGGTGGTTCATGCATTTATGCTAAGCAGTTCTAGCCTGGGTTAGGAAAGAGGAAATGCTTGCTAATCCTTACAAGAGCCTGATGTGAGGATAAACAGCCTCAGCTTCTGGTATAGGCACGTCCTTCAAACAGCAGACTGTTTTTTTTAGGAAAAAGGAAAATATTCCCTCACCAAGAAGTCCCTTGTTCATGGCCTGCCATCCACTGATGGCCTGCCACATTTTGAGGAGTTTTCTTAACACCAACAAGCATTTTTGTGATGGTAGTTCAACCTATTTTCTAACAGCTCATTAGTATGAAGCGTTGTCACCCAACTGCCTATCGTGTGTTTTCTTTGAAAGCTTCTTCCAACTCGGTGACCACATATGAGACCTGCCAGACCTACGAGCGCCCCATAGCTTTCACTTCCAGGTCTAAGAAGCTGTGGATCCAGTTCAAGTCGAATGAAGGGAACAGTGCCAAAGGATTCCAAGTTCCTTATGTAACCTATGACGGTAAGCGGGTGTGAGCAGCTGGGCTGATGCGGGCTAGTGCAGCCGCAGCAGTGCAGAGCTCCCCTCCCTAAGCAGCAGGGCAGCCCAGCGCTCCCAGCGGTGCCACTAGGAGCTGCTTCCAGTAGCTGTTTCATTTAAACCCAATTTAAGGAATTCTGCAGTGCTCTGCAGCTTTTTAAGTGCCACCGTGCTTCCAGTCTTCCACAGACCTAAACAAAGAACTGGGGTTCTGGGCTCTGGCCTGCAAATTGAAGAGCTCAGAGCTAAAAATCTAATTTTTATGCACTTCTGTGCCTTTCCAGTTGCTTCAGGTGGTCCCAGTTAGGAATTAGGCAGAGCCCAAGTACCTGTGATTTATTGTGTTGGTGCTATCATTTGTGACCTAGAACCAGAGAGAAAAATACCTATCTTGAAAAGAAGCTTGAGGGGAAAGATTTTCACCTCATCCTTGTCAGAATCACGAGGTGTGAAACTGGAGCTGAGAATTTCCAGTTCAGCATAAGTGAAGTTCTGTTCACACTGGATTAATTGTGAGGGAGTCATCCCTGCTGTGATCTGCAGAGTTTCACCAGTGGTGGATAAATAATTTTTCAGTGGAGACCTCTCCTTTTGAAGAATTTCAGGTTATGATTGACCAGGGGTTTGCTTTTAAGAAGACATCCTCTTACATAATTTTTTTCCCCTTCTTCCTGTAGAAAGAAGTCATAACAGGTTGTGGGTGTGCAGATGGGTTCCTGCAGTTCAGCTGGTTTGAAGCAGGTTACTTGGTTACAGTATGCACTCCAGCCTTGGGTGTTTTATGATTTGCTTCCGGCAGATTGATACTGAGCTGCTCAGCAGAGTACACTGCTCTCATAGTAAACACAAAAATGTTTGGAGTATTTTCTGGCTGCTAATATGTGGACAAAGTACCACTGGTTCTTCTGAGGGCAGGGCTTCCAAGGCTATCTGAGGGAGGTATTGAGTATGCAAGTGAAGTGAACCTGCAAGTTACTCTCTTGTGCATTCCCCACAGAGGATTACCAAGAACTCATAGAAGACATTGTTCGGGATGGCAGACTTTATGCATCTGAAAATCATCAAGAAATACTTAAGGTACATTCCTTCCACTAAACATGTTGGTTTTGATTGGAAATTACGTTATTTGGTGTGAGTTTGCTTCCTGCCCTGCATCAGGTCTGTTCCTTGGTGCACTTAGACCTGTGCTGCTTCAGGGACAGGGGGTGAATCAGCAGATCCTGATTGTGCAGAGCAGTGGATATGGGACCCTTTGCACCGGGGGATTGAAGGTGGATCAGACCTACTAGGGAAATTAATTTATTCACTTGGTGCTGCTCCTTGTAGCCTGTGGATTAGCAAAGACTTTTCCTCCCTGAGCAAAACAAATCTTTTTGTGGATTTCTCTGACCTTGTTTGGGGGACTTCCACACGCAAGTTGAGTGCATGCCTTTATTTTGCTGGATATCAGCTCAAGTGTGTGTTCCTTTTATGGTTTGTTTGGTGTTGCTGGATGTATGAGGAGGGAAGAAATTCTGGTGCTGCTAATGTGGAACGCCAGTGACTTCCCAGGGGCCTGATTGTCAGCCTTGCTCCATTTCTAAGCCCCTGAAACACCTGAAAAGTAAAATGCCCATAATCTTTTATGGGTTAGACAGGCATTAAACTCTTGTAATACTGACCCTAACTCCTCTGTGGAATTACAATAAAATCTGCTTCTCTTTGCCCAGGACAAGAAGCTGATAAAAGCATTGTTTGACGTGTTGGCGCATCCACAGAACTACTTCAAGTACACAGCCCAGGAGTCAAGAGAGATGTTCCCAAGATCCTTCATTCGGCTGCTGCGCTCCAAAGTTTCCAGATTTTTGAGGCCTTACAAATAGTTGGCACTGTCCTCAAAAGCTAAACCAGCCCTGGGCATGCACAGAGGGGCTGTGGTAGGTGGGGCTGCTTTCTGTGTTTTACACACTGGCAGAGACACTCCAGGGAAGCTCTCCAGCTCCATTCTTGGCAGAGTTTGGCTTTCTCAGCTAATATAAATATTTTGGTGAACAGAATTTTGATTCCTTTCCAGATAATACCTTTTGGGTACCAAAGGGTACTTCACAGGTCCCTGAATTGGAGACTACCCATGATTTCTGTAAGTGAATGGCGCCAAGCATAAGTTTGTAGAGCTCTGTCCTGTTGCTTCATCAGCACCTCTAAAAGCTAATGAGGACAGGCTAAGTAGTGTGGTTTGGGATGAACCCTGGGCTGCCATTAGTGCATATTACCTCAACAAAGCTGTGTTCATGTTTGATCTCGCTGAAAGTGAGAACAGGATTGATGTCTCTCTCAACTTTTGCTATGCAGGAAATTCAGAGCTAAGGTTGACACAGTTTTAATTCAAGCCAGTGAGGCCAAGACATGGACAAGGTGCAGTTTTCCTCAGAACTATATGTGGCATGAAGCAAAGGGTTGAATGTCAGCTTGAATGTTCAGGGTCTGGCTCACACCAAGTCCATGCTAATGACCTATTGGCTTACATGGAGTGGTAAGAATAAACTGGGGGTACCACAGCAATGGAAAACAGGCCCTGACCCACCAGACACTTCCATTTTGGGCTGTCTGCAACTGTTAGAACAGGTTGGATTCTTTGCTAAATCCCACTGTTGTCCCTGTGCAGAGGCCTGGGGCAGCAAAAGGCATCTCCAAGTTGTATAAAATTCTGTCCTCTGAGCACCTGCAGGTGAACACAGAAGCCCCATTTTAAGTGCAGGCTTTGCATAGATGGTGCTCTTGGTACAACACTGTTTAAAGCTGGATAAGGTTCTTGTATGAGCCTCAGTTGTTATATTATCTACCTTTTCTGAACACCTTGCAATGGCCTCATTGAGCAGAGAAGGGCTGCTGTCCCTGTCTGGCTGGAGAGAAGGAGAGGTACAACAACTCAGCCAGCCTGTCGCCACAAAGGTTGTCTCTGGCAAATTGTTCTTCAGGATTCCCAGACTCTGTGTTCTTCTCCTCAGGCTGTGTTTCCTGTTGGAGACCAGGCTCTCCTGAGAGGGCCTGTAGGGAGAACTGTGTTGATCAAAATGTTGCCTCAGTGCTATTCTGTCCATACTTGCATGTCCTGTGGCCATACAATCCATTGTCTCAGAGTGATGTACCTTGGGGACCTTCTGCCTTGAAGGGAGATTACCACAATCCCATCCACTTGGAAATGGACTTAATGACTTCTGTCTTTTTCACTGGCCATGCCAAGGGGTGCAGTGGGCACCAAACTCCCTCTCTGTGCCATCTTAAGAAAGGTATTTACATTTCACAGGGTAGCCAGGACAAATGCTCCCTTTCCTAGGGTGTGGAGTCAGATCTCCTGGGTTTCTTTGCATTGGCATGTGGTATTTAACTGCTGTATGTGAATAATACCACATCCACGGTGTGACAGAGGAAACCCTTATCAAGAGCTGGGCTCTGAATCTCCTCCCTGCACTGTTGGGATCAAATGGGTGCTCCTGACTCAGCCTTGCTGTGCTGCTGTGCCATGGTGGTGTGTGTGGGGCAAGGATGCATCTTGGCCATGGTGTGATGGGGAGGGACAATGGCTTTGGCCACAGCTGGGGAGCAGATCCTCTCAGGATGGGGCCGTGTGGTGCCGTGTCTGTCTTGCTGCTGCAGTGGAGCAATTGCCATGGCCTGGGCAGAGCAGGGAAGAGTTTTATGCTGCTGCCAGGAGGGAGAGCTGTGTCTCCCAGCTGGCTGCACTGGGCAGCTGCTGGGGGATGGCTGTGGCAGCGTGGTGAGTGCCCATTCCAGGAATGGGGCTGACAGGCCTGCAGCAAGAGGAGCAAGGCACAGGGAGAATTGGCAGAGCAGAGGGGAGGGAACATGGGTCCTTATGTGCTGCGCTTTATCCTGAACAGGGTCCCTGCTGCCTTTTGGGGAGACAGGACAGGATTATCTGGCAGAAGGCACAAAGCAGTGTCACAGGGGAGGGGAATGGCTGAGGAATGCCAGGACAGGAGGGAGGGTGGTGGGAGGCTTTGCTGCATCTGTGGTGAGGTGTGCTGTTGTGGAGAGAGCCCAGGAAGGTATTTCCAGACAGTTTCCCTTTGGCTGCACAGCCCCTACCCCTGCACTGTTGGAGGCTTCCCATGCCAGATGCAGTGTGTCAGCGAGCCCCAGCAAGCCACCAGCCACCTCTGTGCGGCAGTGGAGCGCCCTGGAGTGGTCGAGGTGCTGCAGTCCTGCTCAGGCAGTGGGGCACTAAGGGGAGAGGGCCATGATGTGCCAGCTTCTGGGCCAAGCCCAGCAGAGGGGCTTTGCTGCAGGCTGTGTGCTCAGTGCCAAGGGAAGACAGGCCAGTTCTTGCTGTGTTCCCTCCCAGGGAGGCTGCAGACTTGAACAGCTCTGTTTTGTGGTGCAGAGGGACACACAAATCAGTGATTGGTTTCAAGCAGTGTTCAAGAAAGCCAAAGTTGTGAAACGCCCAAATGTTTCTAGTGGGTGAAATTGGGCTGTCTTGCTCTGTGCACGAGTTACTGACCCCTGCTCTGGGTTTATCACACTGCACCTCCTCTCCTAGTCCTGCTGTGCCAGCTCTGCACAGCTGCCTGAGACCCATGGCCTGCGTTTGTACAGTGATCTCAGCTTTGCTGCTCTCGCCCCATGAGCACAGGCCATTGTCATTGCTGGGAGAGAGGAGTGTGCATGGCCGGAGGCTGAGGAGAAAACCTGCCCTTTCTCAGAGAAGAATCCTCATTGTTCCACAGCCCTGTTCCTTTCCTTCCTAAATAGCAAATTACTCAGAAGCACTTCTGTTACCCTTGATCTAACATTACAGATCAAAATTTCCCCTTTTACTGTAATTCCTGTGTATGCAGTAGAAAGTGAAGAGGGAATTTTTGCTACCTTGAATGCTGGGAGAAGTGATAACTTGCAGAATGTTGTAAACACTTGGCATTGTATCTTCATAGTGATGGTAGTGGCTCTGTAGAAATTTCAATTTCTACTTTCTGTGTGGTTGTAGACTGATGTTGTGTTTTGGCAACGAATGACTCAAAAGACGTTTAACCTTATAAAACAAGATTTAATTTTTGGAATAATAATTAGTGCTAACTGGATGACTCAGTGTCACCTACATGAGATAAGCATAAGGCTCTTTTTGATGATTGTAAATTAATGTAAAATGTTTCAGACTGTTACTCTTGATAAGAGAAATAAATAAGTGAACATTTAGCTGCATGAAGTTCTTGGGTAATATTTTTAGTTTGCTGTGCTGCATAATAGTTTGGACACATTTAATGGTTGTTTAAGAAGTTATTGCACATCAGATACACTTTATCCTGGGAACATCTGCTTACCACAGCATTCTGTTTCATGTAGTATATTGCTAGGTTGCATCTATACCCATAAAGATACAATTCTTCATGTATGAGGTACACATAATTCTGGCAAGTAAAATACCAGAATTATCCTGGTATTAATTCTAAAAATTATTCTAAAAATGTCTCCCATATGATGAGCTGGAGTCAATTGGTCTGTTGTAACCAGCTGCATGAAGACAGGATAAACAACTTAAAGTAACTACAAAGTATTTTATTACTTTGTAGGTTCATCTGATTATTTTTCCTAAAAAACAAAACAAACCAAAAAAACCCTCACACAAAAAAACCCCAACCCCAAACCACCTTATTTAAAATGAAAAATAATTTTAAAAAACCCAAACCAAGGAAAACAAGGTGAAAACCTGTTTTAAGACACAAGTTCCCAGAATACTTTTAAGATTCCACCACAGTGTCATTAAATTCACTGGCTTAATTTCTTAGAATTTAAAAATATTCATAGAAATAAAATTTCTATGAATTAGGTCATAGAAAACTGTAAACAATTCAATCTACAGTAATTAATACCGTTTTTCTGTTTTTTTTGTTTGTTTTTTTTTTTTAATATTATGTTGAGATTATCAGCTTTAGTCTATCAAACTTTTATGAAAGTAATCCAAATATCTTCTCCTTAATTTATTCAGCTGGCTGTTTGACCCTTAGCTTCCTTTGATCACAGTGACAAGGACTCGTTTGTATTTCACTGAATGTGTCCACCCAGGCTCATTTGGTGTGGTTTTGGAAGACACAACTGTGTAATTCAGCTGTTTGCTGTGGAAAGGTGGCACTGATTTACGTGGCAAAGACAGCAGAGTAAACGACATACAGGAATATAGAGGTCCTGGAAAGGTATGGTTACTACAGGCTGATCACAGGAGAAAACTGTGTTATTCAAATATTCTTCCTGATTCTGTGAATGCTACTAGTGCTGAATTGCAGTGATGGACACGAGTGCTCAGATACCCTCTGGGACAGGGAATGTCAATATGAGCTATCGTGGTAACTCCCACAACAGTGGGAGCTGAAATTCTGACTGGGACCTTTGGGTGTTTGCATAACAGAAATAATTAATAGCAGAATATGGAGAGGAAGACTTGAAGCATATTTAAATCCAAGGAATCAGAGGAGGTCTGGTGTGGGTAAGCAGGAAGCAATGGCCTTAAGATAATCCTGTGTAACAGAATGCAAGAATAGTGGTTCACAAATCTTTCTGAATTCAATAAGCTTCAATGCGGACGCTTTTTCTCTCATGCATCTGTGATGGCATGAGATGTGATGGCATTCTCATCATGCATTCTACAGATGGCATCCTGTAAATGCAGCATGTGGACTGCAAAACCTGTCACAACCAAAATGTAAACACACTTCCACTCTTCCTTTGGATGCTGCTCCACTCAAATTGCTTGTGCAAGGTTGCTGCTGGAGGGGACAAACAAGTACTTCTTAAAGAACTTGAGCCAAACTCAGGTTTGTTTCTGGGGATCCCTGGAACAAACCCATCCTCCGACACCTCTTTGCTGCTGCCCATTTTATTTGAACAATTCTCTTGCTCATAGGCAGATTTGCACTCTCTCTTGTGGAAGTCTGCTTTCCACAACACATGTTCTGCTGGGACTGTAGAGAGCACCCAAGAGCAGCAATGCAAATAGAGCACCTGTGGGGAAAACAGGAGTTAGAGAACTTAAGGGACACGTTCCACTCAGTAAGTTCATCTAGTTTTTCTCCAAGTCAGTGCAAATTATGTATCACATTCTCATGCTGCTCTTTAAACTACCTTATTAAATCACTTCAGGTGTTAAAAAGAAAAAAATATATCCTCCTCTGTTTAAATTTGTGTGTTAGTGCAGCTTTTTCTCTGATTAAGCACATCTTAGAGAGGAAGTTTTTCAAATTCTTTGAAGCAAAGCCTGTTTAGTACACAGTGGGAAAAAACAGGTCAGAAAAGAAGACCTTGAAATATTTTTTCTTGTTGGAGATGTCTATAAATACAGAATTCATAAAAGAAACTCCCTCACACTGTCTAGCTGCTAAACTTGATCTGATGCAACCAAAGCCCTCTCTCTCTTTTTTTTTTTTTTTTTCTACTGGGAAGTTTATTCAATAGGCAATGTAGACCTACAAATCATATGCCATGAAATTTCCATTTTGTGATTATTCTGGGGTTCAGGAAATCAAGGGTTCATAGTTTAAAGGAGAGAAAAAGTTACATTGGAAGCTGAAATATTCTGAAGTGGTCACTTGAGATGCAATTTGGTGTTTAGGAGTTCTTAGCTCAGGTGTTGCCTGTTATGCACACTACAAATGTCCATGAAACACTTCTGTACAGGACAAGTTTATGGCTGGCTAGAGGAAGCCTCATCCTCTGTGCCTCAGTCAAATGTGAGAGTGGTAGCTGTCACCTGTTGCAAAATGCCAGCTCACCTGGCTTCTGGAGGTGCTAGCTGGGGTAAAACCCAGCCACAGAAAGCAGCTAAGGGCAAGGGAGGCGACTGTGATTTTTGTGAGGTTTAAAGGGGACATTTAGAAAGCATTCCAGAAAACTGGGATTCAGCATCTCTGTGTCCAGTGAACAAGCTTGTGTGTGACACAACACTGCTCATGGATTTTGGGTGGCCCCCAGTTTGCTGTTACTGATGTAGTGCTGGTGTGAGGGGCTGTGTGGAAAAGCTGAGACCAGTTATTAAAAACAGGACCGACAGAAAAGTGCTCAGGGGGCCTGTCTGGCTTACATAGCACAACTATTGTGCCCTGGCTCCTGTAGGTGCTAATTCTCTCAGCAAACTTACAAAAATAAAACCCTGAAAAGGCTCATCCATGCTGAGAACAGCAACTTCATTCAGTGGGAGAAGGAAGCTTAGCTCTAGGAACTGAAGGCTCAACACTGCAGGCATTGCTGTCTTGCCCAGGGCTGTCCAGAACGCCCTGCAGCCAGTGCCTGTGGTGTGAGAGGGATGCAGTAGTGCTGGAATAAACACATCTCAATTGCCTCTCCCAGCTCAGTGCAGGACACAAGTCCAATGGGACCACGTGCTCTTGGAGTGGATAAAAAAGGCCTATATATCCCAGAAGGATGTGTTTCCTCATGCAGGACTGGAGAAGTAAAACCTGGTGAAGAAGGCAGTCTGGCTTAGGGATGCTCTGGACACGTGCTCTGGCACAGCTTCATGTGAGATGCTGGAGCCCCATCCGTCCCTCAGACACCTCTCAGGGTCTGTTCTTGCCTGGGCTATTGTGGAAGTGCTCAAATAAGGAGATTTTTGAGGGTTTGGGCTGAGATAGTGAGGCTGCGCTGGTCTGCCTGAAGCTGCTGTGCCGGGGCTGTGGAGCAGCTCCCTGCGGTGCTGTCCCCGGGCTCCGCGCTGTCCGTGCCCAGGCAGCCGGGTACCATCCGCAGGGCTCCCCACGAGAGGGCAGCATGTGGCCCCAACAAAGACCGATCCTGCTAAAATCCCCGCTGGCAAACAGCGGGTGGGTCTGGATGGGGCTCCTGCGGCAGTAGCCCGTAACCAGACAATCGGCTGAAACGGGGGCTTCGATACCTCGGCAGCTCTTGAGCCTCACCTCTGCCTCTGATCAATCGTTTGGAAGGGGAGGGGGTGATTTGTAAGTGACCTTGTGTTTTGAGTTATTCTGTTTTTACAAAATGCAGTATGGGACCTAGAAGGAGCCGTGCTGCTGGGCCAGGTATTGCTGCCACTTCAGGTTGCAGTGGAAGGAGACCTTCTCCTGAACTGAGTTCTGACCATTGATCAAGGCTATTCCCCCATCTCTTCCAAATTACTGGTGAGGAAATGTGTGGGTTGAAAGCTGTTGATTTCCAGGCAGAATAAACCTCAAAGGAAGCTGGAGGAAATGGGCCGTGACTGTGTAACTTCAGTTGCTGTTATTTACTTCTGAGAACAGTGAGTGGTTCTGGCACTCTGCCTGGCCCCATCACTCTGGTGACTCAGTTCTTACAGATGTCAATAATGGACTTCGAACCTTTGTCTTTAAAAATGAAATTGTGTGTGCAGTCAACTACTGATTTCCTGCATTGTTTGGTTGCTCAGCTTGATCACAGCTTGACTCCTATCAGTGGCTGGACAGATGATCCTGCAGTAAATTACACCCAAGGTAGGGCACAAACACCTCAGAGTGCTGTGTGCCTCATCATTCCTGCCCACAGTGCTCGTGTTCCTGCTCTCCTGGGGCAGCTGCCTTCCTTTTGGGGCATAGTGTGAGCTCAAGTGTCCTTCAGTTGCCTAGACTTGAAGGTGGAGGCATTTAACCAAATCACAACATGGCAAACACAACCTCTGTGTTAGGAGAGCCACACTGAAGCCCTGCTGACGATTCTATACGTGAGCAAATATTAGCCCTGAGTATCCAGTAACATTTCTGGCTGAATCTTACCCATCAGGAGCTGCAGTAGCTCTGCATGGGCTGTGGCAGGAGGGTACAAGGGGAGCTCACTTATACTTGCAGCGCTTGAGAGTCCTGGAGCCTTGGCTTCATAAAATAAACATAAGGGCTCCACAGAGGTGAGAGATCCTGTGTTTGACTAACACTGTGGTGACCTCCTCTCTAATGCTGATGTAAATAATATTTTTGTCTTAAATGGATACTGTAAATATCTTACACTCAGATTTTGCTTTATCTCAAAGTTCCAAAATAAAGATACTTTGATGCATTTGATGAATTTAGGATTTGGATGTTTTAAGTCCCAAAATTTGTATACCTTTAACTTACAGCATTCAATCCCTGAGCTCATAGAATATTGGTCTGTTGTGAAACCAGATCAATTTCAGACTCTATATACAAAACAAGCTACTCCCTTCTCCTCTCCTCTGAAGGAAAGGTGCAAAGCTGTCCTAGATCCAAGCTCCATAAGAAGGTGGAAATATTTGTCAAAGGAAATCCTTCTATGAATACTCCTTTAACTGGTAGCAGCAGAAAAGGTTCACAGTCAGTCTTTTAAAAAGTATAGTAAGAATGTTGTTCCTTGGTGAATCCCACATTGGCACGAGTTGAAACAAACACCTGTTCTTGGGGCTTTTGCAAAAGAGCTGGGAAATTCCAATTTTGTTCAGCTCACTTGCTTACTGCATCACTGGAGTTTGTTATTTTTGTCACCATCACCTGGTAAACTGGGTAAGCCATAGGGGAACCCTTCAAAAGGCAGTTCTATTTCAGAGCCGACCTGAAATCGTCCTGTTCCAGAGACACTGTGATTTTTTTTTTCTTTTTTTTCAGAGTTTTAAATTATGTTCTGAGATTTGTCTTCTCCATGAGGTAAATTCCAGAGAGTTTGCTTGAGAAGTTCCCCCTCCCTCTCCCCAGGTACTGCTATTTAGGAATTTTACCACTCCAAAGCATCTGGAATGAAAAATGCCTCTGCAGCAGATTTATACTTGGCAAGAGGGAAGTTCTTTGGCTAGAAAGCCAGAAAAAGCAGAGGCTTTTAAAGAGTTTGCATAACTCCTTTCAGGACGGAGAGTTCCCCCCTGTGGCAGGGAGCTCTCAGACACCTGTGCCAGCCCTAAACTTGTTACCCAAACCCAGGAGATGACTCTTTCCACTGTATAAGCTGCCAGACTTTCCCGACCTTGCTCCTGCTTAGACTGCCTTCGTTTGCTCTCATCCCCAGCTCAGGTTTCAGAACCTATTCAGTCCTGTCATTGTGTGGAGAGGGCAGAGCACTGAGTCTGTGGCCTCACACAGTCCATCTTTTATCCTGGAACCAGTGTGCATTTCACACTGATGAAGACATGGGGTTATGGAAAAGAAAACCTTGGATCTAAGCACCCTGGCTAACAGGATGCCAGTGGAAAATGATTGTGATGTGTTCTTGTCCTGGTCCATTGTGGGCTCGTAGTGCCAGTTGTTTCCAAGAATAATTTTTTGGTTTGAGAAGAAAGTAAAAGGGAGAAAATGACAACCCAGTGTTCTATGTTTGCAACAATCAGGGGATAAATATTTAAAACTTCTTGCTGCCAAGTTAGGACTGGGTTAGGGAATTACTTCCATGACTGCAGCTAGGCACAGATGTCATTGTGGGCACCATGTATCCCCACTGTATCTCCACTAATGATCAAGGTGTTGACTCAAGGAAAAATTTCGCCAGCTGCCTTATGATTAATTAGCCTCAGAGATGTAAAAGCAAACACAGATGTCCCAAGTATCCAAGGGAAATGTATACCTATCACACATGATTTTGTGTGCATACTCATATTTTATGTACTGAGGAGTGACTTTTCACAACGCAAGCACAAATTTTGTAATTCCTATTCACAAAAGCGTTTAAGCAGGTGCTTAAGTGAGTTGGTGAATAGAAATGAGTTGTTCTATTGGAGTATTTAGACCAAGACTGGACTCCTTTGTACCCAGAAATCACTGGCTGATAGCATGGCTGGGCTTTTTCCTGAGTGCTGTGCACAGCCTTTGTCCATTGGGCAGAAGGAGAGAAAATTACTAACGGGACAAGGAAAATATGGGTGAAAACAATGGCATGTCTCAGCTGGAGAAAACTGGGTGCTGCTCCTGCTCCTGCAGTGGCTGTTTCTCCATGTCTCTTGTTAGGTGGCATTGGTCCAGTGGTAATGACAGTGACAGCATCCTGCAGCTCCCTTGATGTGGGGAGCCCATAATCCCTTTGTTAGGGATAGCTGGGAACTATTTCAAGAAGCAAACAGGAGCAAGCCTAGCAAAATTCTACCTGTGGAGTGGTTGCTGTTCAGATGGTTATGTACCACCCCTTGCTTTTACAGCTCGTTGTCAAGCTCTGATTTGTCCAGGTGCTCTGAGCGGGGTCTAGGGAGAGACACTGAGTGCAGCAATTCCACTACAGCGATCCTTGGCTCTAGGATGAGCCAGGAGATCCCAGCCCCATTGCTTGATCCTACCTGTGATCTTGTTCTTTGCAGAACCCAGGGTGGAGCCTGTGTCTCCTGAGTGCGGCTCAGAGCCAGCATCTCATCCCACCAGCCCCTGCTTTTCCAGAGCAACAGGCTCCCGGTTATTCCTTAGCAGTTCCTGCTGGACTGACAGAGAACCTGATGGGAAGAAGAGCAGCGCCCTCTTCCTCCTGGCTTTCAGAGCTCAGGAATCCCGAGCAGCAGGGCATTCCTGCGTGTCCTGCCCTGCTCCTCCTTGGTCTCCAGATGTCAGGCGTCTGGAAAGTTAGAACGGAGCGAGAAAACTGTGTTTGTGTAGTGTGAAGTGACTCGCCCTGGTTTAGCCTTAACAAGATCCCTCCTATATATTTAATGACCTGAATGTAAAAGTTATGGCTTGGAATGCCCCAGCAGCAGAGGAAGCCTTCAGCACACAAGCTGCCTTTTGCAGGACAGGAGAAGTAAAATCCCCAGAGGTTTGGGAAGTCTGAGTGATGTAGTTATGGTTGGCACTTCGAATATACATGTAGATTACTTCAAAATAAATATTTGCAGTTCAGCTCTAACATACATATGGGAAGGTGAGAACTAGCATGTATTAATATTTCTTCAAATTAATAATTTTGAAAATTTTACACTGAAATAATTTTGCTGTTGCACATAATAAACAGAGGCTGGTGTGGGTACATGCTGGGGAGAAACATCACCTGCCCTCTACATACACCATTTCCTCCTGTTTTGAAGAAAAACAGCTCTCCTCATGTTTCAGCCTCTTTTAAAAAGGGGAAATAAAGGTAAGGGAGCTCTTGCAAGACTTGTCATTTTAATCTCTTGTTTTGCTATGTGCGGCTTTTGTGTTCCTGAAACTCTCATCCACCTGTTGCCTCTGTGTATGAAGAGAACCAGACAGATAAATTCAGTTCAGTCTCCTGGGAGGAGCTGTGCAATGTCTGATTCCTCTCCCAGTGTCATCCGTGCCTCTGCTTCGTGCTTGATGCCACCAGCCCAGGCACCGCACAGAACACACACAGGGGAAGGAGGTTGGAGCTGCACCCAGGATAAACACAGAGAGGTGCCCTGGGAACAGTTGTCTGTGCCTGTGATGGGGCCCATATCCCAGCCCAGGAGATCCTTTCCCTTGGTCAGCACTGGAAACAAAGGAGGTGAGTGTGGGGTTACTGGACAGACTGGGCCACATTTCTCAGGAATCTCAACCTGGCTCTATTTTTGTTTGTTAGAGGATTTCTCCAGCTCTATCCATAGGGTTTGTCTTGCTACAAATGATAATTAGGTAGCTCAGTAAATCCTTCTGGATTTTTGTATCCAATGTTTTTAGAAAATGACTGGTTTGTCGTCTCCCTATTTTTCCAGGTTTTTTCCTGATTACGCTAGAACTGACCCTTACTAATGCACGGATGGACAGAAAGCTTATTTTAATACAACAATTATTGTGATTTTGTTTTCTTAAGATCTTCATAGTCTTTTCTGTGGAAATGGATTCTCTAAAATTTTCTCTTCGTGCTGAGCAAATTATTCCTTTTGCACCTACTGCCTGCTTCTCTTTCTGTTAAATTATACCACTCTGTTCTTTCTTCAGAGTTTTCTGGGGCATCTCTGCATTTCTTCAGGATATGGCAGCCACTAACAAATCACTTCTTTTTAGGGAAAGATGAGAAATCAAAGAAAAGGAGATAAAAAAAAAAAAAAAAGGGACCGACCCACTTCCTGGGTTGCCTGCTGCTGCTTTCCTCCTCACCGGGAGAGGAGATGGAATGGGGGTGTGAACGAAAGTCCGCAGCTCCTCTTCTCTCACGCTGATTAAGCTGCAGGCATGACTGGAGACTGAGCAGTACAAACCGGCTGTAAATAGGGGTATAACCACCACAGGTGAAGCAAATTGCATTTGGAAGGCTGTGCCGGTGTCGCTTTGTGTACCCTGTAGGGTGGCTGATAAGATTATCAAAGCTGCGCGTCCTCTCCCCTCCCTCCTAGGGCACTCATGCTGCCCTGTGGTGCTGCCTTCCCTGTCCCCAGCTGTGATGCCAAAGGGCACTTTGGAAAGGCCAGGGAAAGCACCCTTTCCCTCTGTTCGCTCTTTGCAGTGGGTTTGGACACCGAGGACTTGGCTGGGCCAGCAGAAAATCTCTGGGGAAGCTGCCGCGGGCACGGGACAGAGCCCGTTCCAAACCTGCGGCAGCTCTGCTGGTACCTGGCGGAGCCGCCAGCCTCCGGGGTCCTGCACCGTGCCTGCCACGGTGCCACCTCGGCTTCCTGGCAGAGCCAGCCTGTCCTGGAGGGCAGGGCCAGACCCTGGCTGCAGGGGTTTTCTCCATCACAGCCCCGTGAAGCCTCTTTTGGACGCCGGACTTGATGTTACACAGAGGTGCAGAGGAACATTCTGTGCTGCTCTGGAAGCGGGAAAGAGCAGGAAAAGTGATTTTGTCCCTCGGAGCTTTTCCTGAGTGAGGGACAGCGGTCATGCACAGGCCTGTCTCTGGTGAGAGGATGGGGATTTTTCGGAAACGTTCCCCTATTTAGGTACATTGTATGGGGAGGGGGTGAAATACCACTGGCTAATCTGTTGCAAACAAGTGATTTAACCAGGTAACCAACTTAACCCCTGGGTCTGAGCTGTCCGAACTGAGCCTCTCTCTCAGTGTGGGTCCTGCGTAGTTTGAGCAGATGACTTACTGCTTCTTCCCCTTTCCTCTTTCTCAGGATTAAAAATCAAGAGAGGAGTTAGGCCTTTGTCTCATGTGTTACTCTTGAGCATTGAGCAGATTTTCTTGGGAGCTGTTGGCACAAAGTGCATTTGTAACATATAGCAGAAGTGAAATTGCAGGGCTCAGACAAAATGCTTGTGTGCTGAATGGAAACACAGGCTGCAGCCTTGGAGCTGCAGTGTGAGAGGGCTTTCCATGCTTCACCTGTGCTTGCAGCTTTACTCTTGAAATAAGCCAGAGCTGACTGGACATTTGTTAATACACTGGGCAGAGTGCTGCTACTCTGGGGAGTTTTTATACTAAAAATTGCCTCCTGGTTTCAGTGGCAGCCCTTTTGCTTCCTCCTTGCCTTTGGGAGAGCATCGATGCAGTCATGTATCTTTATTTAATCAGCTGGAAAAGTGCCAAATAGCTCCCAAGGAGAAAAATAAGGTGCTTTTATCCTCCTGGCCATGTGTGCCCAGAGTGGAACAATAGTCCTGTCATGTAATGAGCTGAGTCAGCACAGGGAATAAAAATTATATCTCCCTTTAGACTGTCAGCCCTGTTATCCTTCTGTGGGCTGACACATTGACTGAGCTGGGCTGGCTCATGTGAGGCTGTGAAATAACAGGCTTAGGTTTTATGGCATTCTGCCTCAGCATCTGATTTTTTTCCCTCCTCTCTCCCAGGTCACATGAGGAGGGGCTGAACATACATGGTCTGTCCTTGGCTGCAGAGCTCAGATATGTAAGTTCTGGTATCAGCCCTGCCCTGTACCAGCCATACTCCCCAGGCCAGGAGCAGGGGCTGCAGGGTGCCAGTTGTGTCTTGGTGAGCAGAAAGTGGGAGTCCAAGCTCTGTTGGTGGGTGACAGCAAAGCAGAATCAGAGTCCCAGCTCCTCATGAAGGTAAAAGTGTCCTGGAAGTCTGTCTTGGAATAAATCCTGGGCTAAGCTCTGCTTTTCTTGTGGTTTGCCTAGCACATCAAAGGTCTCTCTGAGTTTAACAAGAGCCAAACCCATGTGGATCTGTACTGTCTCTCTGAGGCAGAGCTGCATTTTTTCTGCACCTGTTCTATGCAATAAGCTACTTGGAAAGCAGAAAGCTCAGGGAAGCACCTGCTGCCCTCACTTGCTGTTGCAGTGAAATAAACCCAAGTGTGCTGTGAGTCCTGCTAAGAAAATTCCCTTCTCTAACTATTACATTAATCAGTCTTTATAGCATGGAAGTCTATTAAGTTTGTTCATGTGTGTTAGTTCATGTTGTACACTTTAATGGAAAGAGGTAGAGGAATTTTACTGGAGACTTTGTTCATGCTTAAGTAAAACAAGTTAAAGGACAGCCCAGCCCCAGGAAAAAGGATTTTGCTTCTTGGAAGCTTAGAGCAGCCTGTGAAGAACAAAGGATGTCTCTGGACAGCCAAGGTAATGCCAGCATCCTCATCCTCTAACATGTCTCCTAGCATTGTCTGGGATCAGAGGTAAGTAACTAGATCCAGCAACATCTGGATCATTAGACAAGCAGCAAGAAAGCTGCAAACCTATAGCTGGTTTGCCAAGTTTTGCTCTGATTAACAATCAGTTGTGTTGGTGTTAGTGATTAGTCAAATTGTGCTGTACTTGGACATTTGATGGGTACAGAAACCCTGTGTAAAACCGCATTTAAGGTGCCCCAGTTTGGCTGGGACAACTTTTGTGGCAGTTTTCCTGGGCACTTGAGTGGACACTGATGATCCAGATCGGTGCTGGCAATGTTCTGGTGAGACCAGGGGCATCCTGAACCTGCCTCGAGCAGAAGGCACCAAACCTCCCCATGGCCAGCTGCACAGTCCGTGTGGGACTGCGTGACTCCGGCCCGGGTGGGAGCAGCCCCCAGGAGCACACGGGGGCCGGGCAGTGTCGCCTGTGGGGACACCTCCGTTCCCCATGCGGGGCAATCCAGCTGTGCCTGCCGGGGCTGGCCAGGAGAGCGCTGGCTCCCGGGGCTGTGTGCGGCTCTCAAAGCCCCGTGCCGCTGCTCCGGTGCTCTCTTCCGTCCGTGAGGGCTTTGAGAGCCGTGGAATGCCTGTGGCTAACCGTGCTGCCGGGAGAGCAAGCGGGGAGGAAAGGCAGCGATGTGCTATCCCCTCGGAGCAGCCCGAGCTCCCCCGCCGCTGTGGGTGCCCATCCCCTCCGGCCGAGGTACCTGCCGCCCTCCTCACGTCACCAGGCTCCGACTATAAAGCGCAGGCGACAGAGCATCCCCCCATCGCAGCTCCCCGAGACGCGCATCTTCAAGGAGAGAGCCACTCACGGGCGGAGAGATGTTTTATTCGGGGATCCTGACAGAGCCGAGCAGGAAAGAAGTGGAGATAAGGGAAGCGGCGTCTCTCCGCCAGCAGAGGAGGATGAAGCAGGCGGTTCAGTTTATTCACAAGGATTCCGCAGATCTCCTCCCTCTGGATGGGCTGAAGAAGCTGGGCACTTCGAAAGATACTGTAAGGCTCTATTGTGTTTACTGGAAGGAGACTTAAGCTGGTAGGGGAGTGTCTATTTCTTTTTTCACGCTGTTTTTCTCTTAGGAGAAGTTGGTTGTGTGTGGAAACCAACTTGTAAAAAATAGGACTTTTGTATGTAAAAGGAAGGGAGTAGAAATATGATATTAGTTATAACCACAGTTGTTTTCTTCTAGTAGGTGATTTTTACATGCCTGGCACCCAGAGTTAATAGAATTTAAATTTTTAAATTTTTATTTTTACTTTTGTATGAAAATGGCATACTGTTTTCAGTACAAAATTCCTCTCTGGGTCAGAGTAAGTCAAAATGGCTTCATACAATGCATATATACACCCATGTTTGCCTGTTGTGTGTATATACACACAACACATAATCATAAATATTCAGTAAAGTATAGTCACTGGTATTTCAAAATATAAAACTGTCAAGATCACGCTTCAATAAAGGCTTATGCAAATATGGGGTTTTTTAAAACCGAAGAGACATAATGTTAGGTTTAAAATATTTACATATACAGTGATCGATGTGGTCCTGTACTTGGTATTTATTAGTCGTCATGTCTTGGGGCAGGAGAGCATTTCTAAATACTCTATAAATATTTGAGCTTTCTCTACTGAGAAAGGATGCTTCAATGTAACATTGAAAGTTCTGACTTAAGGAGTAAAATTTAGGAAACATACCTACCAGGGAAAGCTCATCTAGCTTTTCTTGCCCAACTGTTGCAAAATTCTTGCACCTTGCAAAACAATAGCTGCTTTTTTTCAGTGCTTGATAATGGGTTTTGTTGAAAAACAAAGTCAATCTTTTTATTTTTAGTGGCGTAGTTTTGTTCTGTCAGAGCCTTCCTGCTCGCCTGGGTTGTGCTTGGCTCTGCCTGCCTGAGACAAGTGGAATGAGTTGGCTGTTCTCTGCAGTGCACATGGAGATGGTTTTTTTTGATATCCCGAGTGTTTTGCAATTGTAGGAAGTGAAGTTCCTGCCCAGGGAAGGGCTCAGAAGGAGCTTTCCCGGTCACCACTGAATTGCAGCTCTCCAGCAGGGAGCTGAAGTGCCTTTCAGGGAGTGATGGTGTTATTATTACTGCTGTCAGCAGAGTCTAAATGACAATTTGTGGTTCAGTGACCCCCAGCATGCGGGGCTGAGTCCCTGATGTGGGTTCTGCTCTGCCCAGATAAGAAGCAACAGGCAGCAGGAGCCAGGGGCACTGAGCACTGAAGCCCTTTGCCCTGCACAGCGAGGTCCAGGTTTTGCAGCAGCAGCAGGGACAGAGCATGGGGCTCCTCGTCACCACCTTGGACACAGAGATGTCACTCGAGGTGTCCTCCCTGCTCCCGTGCTGTGGCTGCAGCATCACAGCCCCTGCAAGGAGGATCTGCATGGGGACCTCTCTCCAGGGATATGCCAAAGCCCTGGGGAGGTCCACAGCTCCCAGTGCCCTCCAAGAACAAAAAGAAGGTGCATACGGCAGAGGTGAGACGCTCGTCTGGCTACCCTGGCTGGGGATGGGGTGAGAACCCAGCTGGTGTGGGCCACCCCGTGGCAAAACCCCCTTGTCCCCACGCCACAGCAGGGTGTGATGGCGCAGTGGGCACCTGTGGCCAGGGCTCCCTTGGCCACAGCCTCCTGCCTCCTGGGGTGTATGGGGAGTCCCCACAGTGAGAGCACTGGCAGGTGCTCAGGCCCATCCCACAGTCCCACAGGAAATTCCATGAATTTCAGAGGTGTGTCCCTGGGTTGTGTTACAGAGAAACGATGCTGCCACACTCACCCCTCACACAGCTGGGGTGGGAGAGGGAATTGCTGTGACAGGACACACTGTGTGTCCCCACTGCTGTGGCTGCTGGGATGTCACAAGAGATGTCCCCAGGAGGAGCAGTAGATTGTGCATCGCTGAGACTGGAGACCCTCCAAAATATGGGAGTCTGCCTTGGCGTGGCCCCAAATTGAGAAGCCCAGAGGGGCTGAGCTGCATGGTCAGGAGGCCCAGGGCATCAGAGGTCTTGGCCCAAGGTATTTGCACAGCTTCCTTGGGAATAATTGTGCACCTCCTCACAAAGCAGCACGTTTTTGTGCCCAAAGCTGCGTGGCAGCTGTGGTGACGTGGGCGGAGGGGCTTCTGACGTGCCCAGCGTTGTTAATGCAGGGTTTCCCGCGGGGGTTTTCCAGCAGCCTTGGCAGGAGCAGAGAGGAGGGAACAGCTCCTCAGAGATGGCGACAGGTGGTGAGAACAGATCCTGTCTGTCACTGTGGCAGCTGGCAGCAAGCATTCCAGTTTTGGGGAGAAATCCCCTTCCTTTTGGCCACAGAGCAGGGGGTGCTGTGCGCAGCGAAGCAGCAGCAGGTCAGCAGGGTGGGTGTGCTGGCATCCCCCAGTCTGTGTGGCATTACTCAGCTCCTGAAGCAGCTCTGCCAGTGATGCTGTGCGCAGGCAGAACTGATAAATACTTGTTGTAATCATCCATTTCAAAGCTCTCATCATTTCCAGTGAATTACTCTGGCCCAGACCGAACTCCAGCTCCTCACTCCCTTTATGTACTCTGTCCATTATGAGACCAAGCTATAGAAAAGCATACACTGAGTTTGGCAAATGTAGGGCTGGATGTAGAGAACAGAAATGGCTTTGTTTTGATGACTCTGCCCTCTAATAGCCTCTTTCCTGAAGCCCAGAAAATTGGCACAAGATGGTCTTTAGCTGGGATGTGGGCTCCCTGACAGGGTAACCATGACCCCTTTCCCAGCCTGAACAGGGTGTGCTGGCTCTTGCAGCCCCTCCTGGTGCTCTGACACTTCTCCCTTGCCCCGAGAGCCCCCAGTCCAGTTTGGAGCAGCTTTGCCTGATACAGTCCCTCATCGCTTTGCAAGCTGGGAAACAGAGTTATAAATAGTAACAAACACCAGCAACAGCAACAAAAGCGTTTCCCCTTTCCATCATGCCCTCAGACCTCCCCTGGGCACCCTCAGAGAAGCCCTGGGTACCCTGTGCCACTCCATAAATTGCCCCGGCTATGGGAAGCTGGGGCTGCATTTGGGTGTCCCCACTCTCCTGCTGTGCCCACCCCAGAGTTTGGGGTGTCCTGCCTGCAATGCAAAAAGCTCTAATGTTGCATGCACTGCCTTGCCCAGAGACCTGGCTGCTGCCTGGGCATGCAGGGGTGCAGGGAGGGCTCTTGTCCCACCTCTTCACCCTAATAGAGGGGCTGACAGCACAGGATGCTGGTAGAAGATGTGAATTTGGATGAAGGATGGTAAGAAGACAGAGAAATTGATTATTTCTTGGGATGAGATCTGTTGATGCATTAAAACTTTTTTTTTTTTCTCTACTCTCTAGGCACAGAAGAGAGGGCAAACCTGAGATGGGTTTATGGAGGAGGGGAGCTGGTGTCTTCCCTGACTTTCACCTCCACCTGAGTGAAATTGTTGATGGGTCTGGTTATCTATCCCCAGATGTAGAAGCCAAAATAGAGGGAAACCTCCCAGAGAAATGAATACTACAAGCTGCAGCAATGCACTTGCTTATAAATCAGAGAGGAACAAAGCTGGGCAGAATTATTTGTGCTTTTGACAGTGAGTGGTAAATAACTTCAGCAACAGAGGGTGTCTCTGCTCACTTCTTTAGGTTTCTACTGTGACATTTTTAGGGCATCATGGGTTTTTGCAAGGTCTCAGGCTTGGAAATCCTGATTTGTATTTATATAGTGTGAATGATACCAGGAAAATTATTTTTCAATGACACAATGAAATGTAACATTTTATGTTTTTATTAAACTTCCAACAGTTTTGTGCCATGCAAAGGAATATTGTACCAAGTAATCTGGGTTCCTTCAAACACTGCCAGGCCCACACTGGAGGGAGAACACAGCTGCCTTCCCCACTGCTGTCAGGAGGAGGTGTTCCCCCTCTCCCTCCCTCCCAGACATGGTCTGCTTGCAGTTTGCCTGCAAAATGTGTATTTGCAAATGTCCCCAGGCACATTATCCCTTTACCAAGTATGTATCCATCACTTGAGTCATCTCCATGACTAACATCTCTCACTCTGTTGCACACAAGAGTTAAGGGAAATCCAAGTCAAAGCAAACTAATTAATAGCCTGAGACAGGATGGTGCTGCAGGGAACCTTTTCAGCCCCCTCCTGACAGATTGTTGCTGTATTGGAGCACACCACAAGGAATATTTGTCCCCTCAGAGGCAGGATTTGCTGTGGTTTTCAGAAGGGCAAGTGTCAACAAAAGACAATCCCATTTGTGCTGGTAACTTGTATTCACTGAGTGGTGGATTTTTTTCCTTTTGGTGATGCATCCTGCATAGGATTCATAAAACCAGGGTCTGAGAAACCCCAAGTATGTTACTGATTAACTATCCATGGGAGAACGTGTAGTTAAAGCAATTTAGGTTGAATTCAAGGGTAGATGACAGTTAAAATAGCCATGAGGAGTGAGTTGCAGATTGAGACCAGGCAGATCAGAAGAGCACCCAGACTGTCCTGGATGATGCCACTCAGAAATTTCTGTTGGTCCTGCCTGAGTGGGACTGGACACAAGGAGGTGACCACTGCGTGATGGGCTGTCTTCTGGCCAGCTGGGTGAACTTCATCCATCTACTTCTACACTCCCCTATCCCCTCTCTTGTTGTTTTTAAAAGATGTGAAGAATTCCAGCTGTGTTCCTGAGCTGCAGTCAAACATAAAGGGTAAAAAGGACGTCCCATCCACTGTCAGAAAACCCTGGCTTGCATTTTTGCTCTGGTGAGGAATGCTGGAGGTGATCACTGTGCTGACTGTGCACCTACACCTTATGCCTCATACAAGGGAGTCCTCCCTTCCAAACTGATCTGCTTGTCCCTCCACACAGGGTCCAGTACCAGTGCAGCCAGTCTGCCTGCCTTTAACCCAGTTAAATAGTGCTGGTTTCAGCTGTTTGGCCTCACTGGGAAGGCAGCACAATGTCAGATCTGATTCTTCTCCATCAGAAGTGTGGCTGTGTCACTGCCTGTACACAGGACATGCTCTGTAGTGTGCTGGTCAGACACAGCACCTGCAACCCAAAATGGCCATGGGATTTTCTTTCAAGTAGCAGAAATAAGAACAGTGGAAAGTGGGGACGCAAGGAGCTGATATGTCCCAGTGACCACTGGTGCTGGCTGCAGCTGCCCCATCCCATCAGTCAGGTCCAGCTCCACTGGCCACGTTGTGCCCACAGCAGGATCTTAAGTGCCAACGTGGCTGCAGTTATTTTAGGATGATGCCAGGTTGCATTAGCCTTGTGTAAGTGGTGTTACTTAACATGCTGTGCACAAGGGTGGGCACTGGCCAGCTCGGGGAGCCATGGCCCAAGGTTTTCAACGTTATCCTGACTCTGATATTCCCTTGGGATGAGGAAGTTTGCTGGTTCAGATGTCTCTGCAGACACACAGGCTTATTTAATGTGAATGCAAAAATTCAGGAATAAGCCAGTAAGAATGTCTCACTATGGACAAATTAAAATCAGAAGGAGAGGCAGATTAGCCAGGCAGAGAAATGAGCAAATAATCAGGCAGAGTCATTTCACCTCCAGCAGAGTATGTGCATCCATCTGTGATGAACATTAAATGTAAAAAGGCTTTTGGGAAAGAGGTTGGGGGAGATCTTGAGAGGCAACATGCTTCTCCCAGAACAGAAGGAAATGACAGAGAAAGAGAGAAGTGTTGGGAATTCCTGGGAGAATACCTGCCTACCTCAGACCAACTTACCTCTTCCCCTCCTCTCCCGTTCCTCATGTGATATGGCACTCAGGATTGGTCCCATTTACCCACCCTTAGCAGCTAAATAAAAATATGGGGGAAGAGACACACAGGGCAATTTTAGACTTTCTTCATACTTAGGTGGTGAATGTCATTGGAAAGGCAATTTGTTACATCTGAATTTTTCACATCACTACAGAATTCCCAATATCAAGAGATGAAGGCAGTTATGGATGAAACAGCAGCTTGAAAAGGCCGGACTTGTTTGGATTCCTATAGGCAATCAAATCTTGAGTTTGGTAAAATAAAGGCATCCCTCCAAAGTCTGGTTAATATATTGAAAGTATTATTCCCTTCGCAATACCAAGTAGCTCTCTAGTGAAAGCCAGGTAAGCCAGAGCTAGCTAGGAAGAGTACTTGTAGTCTGGGAATCAGGGAGAGTGAGTTTAGGGCACCCCTCCCACGAGAGCAGCACTGGCCCATGGGCACCACAGGCAGTCTGGTGACACAGGCCCCTGTGTGGCTTTCCTCTGGCTTCACCCTGCTCTTCTGTGTGTGTTCTTTCTCAAAGCAACCACATAACATCCTGCAAAAGCGCCTGATGGAGACAAACTTATCCAAGTTACGAGGCAGCCGAGGCAGCTGGTCTCCAAAGGGCGATCTCTCATCACAGATCAACAAGCTGAACCAAACCAAACTGGGCAGCTCAGGGAAAATGGAGGATGAAGAGCTCATAGCGGTGAGCTGCCAGGTAATAGTCCCTCCACAGCCTTTTGTGATGTTTTTTCCCTGCAGATTTTATTTCTAACAGTCTCAGGCTGTGCTCTCATTCTCCATGTTTCCCAGTTAGGGTTGTGCTCCCGCAGGGTTGTCATGGCTGTGTGGATGCACTCCCTCTGCAGCTCCAGGCTGCTGTGGCAGAGATGCCCACCTGGGAACCATAGTGAAAACTGGTCTTATGGATGTCTTCCCCCACACATCAGGGCAGAGGGGGTAGCTAGGCTGGGGCAGCCTGCTGAAATGCTGAGGTGTAATTATCCATGGCAAATCCTTGTGCTCACAGCCTGCTTGTTTTCCTCAAGTGCCATCCCTATTTTCTTTGCCCAAGGGTTATTTCACATTTCTCTTCCTTAGCCCCATGCTCTTTTGTATTTCCCACTCTCCACAATATACTCCCCTGCCTGGGGCTGCCCCATCTGCTCTCTGCAGTGGCAAATGAGCGAGGAAGGGCTCAGGACCCTACATGCATCTGAGCATGCAGGGGAGCAGGGATGAACTGGCATGAGGAGAGTTCAAGGGGACCAGAGACCCTGGACACTCTGTGCTCATCCTGCGCCCCACACATCATTTTCCATCTCTTCTTGCTCTTGCAGTGTGCGGGGAAGGAGCTGAAGGCTGTGGTGGACACCGGCTCACAGCACAACCTCATGTCATCTGCCTGCCTGGACAGGCTGGGGTAAATATCCAGCTGATTTCTGTTTTGTAGGAGCATGGCACCTGGCAGCACAGGCACTGTCCTGGGGCTGGGGCTTTGCTCATGTCAGTGATGGTCATTCTAGAAGGGAGTGCTTTGGGCTGTGACTGGGTAAGCCCCTGAACCTCCTGGTACAACCAAATCCCATCCCAATCTTAAATGGCAGAGAGATGGAATAGGAAACCACTGGTACCACCCTATTCACCTCTGAGGGAACCTCTTCAGACGGTTGGATGCATTTGTATTTGTTCACTGCCTGCTTGTCACTCAGTGCCTCACGAAACAGCTGAACCTTTCCCAGCCTTCTGTGTCCCCAGGGCAGGCGTGGGGCTGTAGCCCAGCCCAGCTCTGCAGGCTCCTGTGGCAGGGCAGGGACCAGGCTGCTGGACATGCCCCCACCAGAGGCTGCAGCACTGCTGGCCCAGCACCGAGTGTAAAGGAGCTGTGTGCATGCATGTTCTCAGAACTGGGTCTCCGATGCTGCTCCCAATTACAAATTTCTCCTGGTTAAAGGAAAAGGAAATGTATTTACGGATTGTTGGAGAGGTAACTGACAGCCATTTGCAGCAAAACTCACTCGTCTCTGAGAAACAGGACCAGGCATCAGCTCACAGGATATCAAGGAGGTTTTGGCACTTTATTCCCATGGAGTCAGTGCTTTTTTTTGCAGTAATTATGAAAAAAAAAAAATTACACCTTTTCCTTGAGCACTACTGCATGGCCCTGAATGAATGGTGCCTGTTCCTGTCCTAATATTAATTACTTATTTGCTGAACAGTGTTTAGTGACTGGAAGGTGGCTGGGCTTACTACAGCCTTGTCCCAATCTGTGGAGCAGCTCAGCCAAGCTTAGGATGGCCACAGGATGGCATTTGGAGGGATATCATGGCCTGGGACAGTTCCTCTGCTCCCTGTGTTACTTACATGTGTCCGGTGCAGTTCTCACAGCACTGCTCTGCTGCAGCAGCCCTGTCCTTCAAAGAGCACTGAAGAAAGAGGTTAGAGCCTGTTTCTGGTGCCCAGGTCTCAGGGGACTCAAAACAGCACATATGTGGCTGATGCTCAGGCTCAATTCCTCCCTTCTTTTTCAAAAATCTTTTTGTGTCTTGTCAGGATGCCAGTCACTCTCTCCCCCTCGCTCTGAGGGAAGCAGCAGAGTAGGCTCACAGGTTGCCAGCATGAGAAATCCCCTGTGGAGCTGTAGGAGGTGCAGGAGGTGGCCAAGGAACTCCTAAACTTCTCAGTGATATGTTCCCACTGGTTTTTAGGGCCAGGCTCCAAGAAAGCAGCAGAGGGGATCCAGCTCCTTCTCTCTGCTACCCTCCTGGTCCTTGTACCTGTGTTAAATGGTGTGGGCAATGCCCACCTCAGTCCTGGGGCCTCTGAGGGGGCTGGTCCCCCCAGGACAGATGGACAGACAGACACACACACACGCACTGCTGCAATGTGGCTCAGCAGAAAGGTACCTCAAATAGCTGAAAATTGATACAGCTTTTATCCAAGGGAGAGATCAGCACCTCAAATGGCCTTTCCATTAGATTCTTGTTCACTTTAAAAGAGAAACTGAAGCTAAATAATTAATTAGTATTGTCAGACTGGTGTAGTTAGAAGCTGTACCTCTGACAGAAGTATCTCTGACATCCTTGTTTTCTTTTCTTTGGGCTGATGTGATTGATCTGTCCCCATTTCCTCTGAACAAATCCAGCAGCAGTGCCTAACAAACTAACAACCTGATTGGGCTGCCCTGGATGTGAGCCATGTTCAGCATGGACAAAAGGGGACTCAGGGGGTACCTTATTACTCTCTACAACTACCTGAAAGGAGGCTCGAGTGATGTAATGAGTGACAGGACCAGAGGAAGTGGTCTCAGGTTGTGCCATGTGGGCGTTAGTTTGGATATCAGGAAAAATTTCTTCACTGAAAGGATGGTCAGGCCTTGGAACAAGCTGCTTAGCGAAGTGGTTGGCATCACCATGCCTAGGAATGTTCAAAATATGTGTGGGTGTGGCATTTGGGGACAGAGTTTAGTGGTGACCTTGGCAGTGCTGGGTTAACAGTTGGACTCAATGGTCTTAGAGGTCTGTTCCAACCTCAACATCTCTGTGATTCCGTGGGGACACAGTGTCAGCGCCACTCGTGGAAGCTGGAGTGAACTACCCCTTCCTTACACCCACACTGCTTTAGAAGCAATTTTGTATTCCCCAAGCCTCGAGGAAATGTAGGAAAAAGATTCCTCAGGTAAAGCCAAAATCCAGTACAGAGCTGTGCTTGGGGCAGCCCCAGGGCTGCACTGTGGGTCCTGCTGTGGTCTGATGTGGGTGTGGGCTGCTGGCTGCCTGCAGAGCATCCACAGAGAACCTGCCAGGGAAGCAGCTTTCCAATAACAGCGTGGTAAATGAGCAAGGCTAAGAGCACTTCAGGCGTAAGCACCCTCCAAACACCATTTGCTCCTTGCTGGAACAGCCAAGCCATGGCCATCTGATGTTAGGGGTGTTTTCAATGCACAGGTTAAAGGAGCATCTCAAAGCACTCCCTGTCGAAGACGAGATGGTTTCGTTGCCGAACAAGGTCAGAGCCATAGGCCAGATAGAGTGTCTGTCCCTCACAGTGGGAGCGGTCCCCGTGGAGTGCGCTGCCCTCGTCGTGGGTGAGTGTATAACCCTCTGCTCCTCCACTACGGGCTGGGGTCTAATTCCTCTCACCCCAGAAGGACAAAAAAAAGCTTTAGGAAGATGTTAAAATTAAAATATAATAAGTTCTTGTTTGGCCCCTCAGAGGAAGGGGAGAGGAGGTGTTCAGCAGGCTTAGCTTTGTCATGCTGATGGAGCAACTCCTGCATGTCCCTGCAGGCACACCCGCCTGCCCTCCTGCCATCCTGTACCCTCCTGTTCTCCTCTGGAGTCAGTCCCTTTATAAACAGGGTTTTGTTAAGTAGAACAACCACGAAGGAAGGAAGGATGGAGTCACTGACAAAAAGCACAGGAGGGCATTTTGAATGTATAAATCTGAACTGTCCTGTTTTTTTCAGAAGACAACGAGCAACCCTTCTCCCTTGGGCTGCAGACACTGAAGTCTCTGAAGGTAGGGGTTTTCCAGCAGGATGCTTACCTGTGCTGGTGGGGGAGCTGGGACCACTCAGAATTGCAGTTTTCCCTCTCACCTAGAGGCATTTATTCTCTACAGTGTGTCATAAACATGGAGAAGCACCACCTTGTTCTGGGGCAGATGGACAGGGAAGAAATCCCGTTTGTGGGCATTGACAGTGCTGAGGCAGGAGAGCAGTAAGTAGTCTGGGGAGGTGAGCTGCGTGTCTATCCCTCAGCCTGGTGGCAGGGGCCCCTGGCAGGGCCAGACAGGAGCTGCCAGACCCTTTGCTGGAGGCGAGTGAGAGGTCAATGACCCCGGCAGAAGTCGTTTTCATCAGCTCATAAAATTTTGAAACAGAGCTTTTTCGGCAGCCCTTGTCAGCTTTTACTGGTTTTTTTCTAGTAAATATTGTACATCAAAGCGGGTGTCTGAAAAGACACTCACAGGGGAATGCCTTAGGAAATGTACTTTTTGGAGGTCACTAAGAAGACTCCTTGAGCCCTGCTTTGACAGTGTTCACAAACAAACCTTTGTCTGGAAAATATTTATGAAGCAAGGCTGACAAACCCACATGAATGTTTGAGAGAGAGATCCTGTCTGGAGATAACGGTGTTGCCACTTCTCCCTGCATTACCCCAGCAGCCCTCCTTCCAGCTCTTCCTGGTGTCCCAGATTTTTCCAGCCTTATCTCCCTAAAGAAAGATAAAGATGTGCTGCACCTCCTAAATGAGTGTGGCTGGCTCTGCGGGCGAGCAGGCTGCAGGCAGGGCAAACCTCCTCCTCTCAGTCACTGCACGGGGCTCTTTCTTGCGGAGTGCTGTGAAGAAGAGATGTATCACCGATTCCTGCCTCTGACTCATGAAACCGGCAGGCACCGAGCGCCTGACGGGGGGGTCTGCACTTCTGTGCCACCGCAGGCAGTGCTTGTGGTTGCTCAGCGATGAGCAACCTAAAAAGCGTTTGCTCACTGCTTAAGAAAGAGCGTCTGATGGATGATGTAGGTCAGCATCTTCTTTAGCTGCCTGTCGCGACCAGCCACAGGGATTTGGGATGTCCTGCAGCCCCGTGCAGCTCAACCCTCTGTGCTGGGCACTGCCGAGCTCGAGTGGGGTGGGGGAAGGAGCACAGCTCCCTCAGCCGGTTGTATCCATGGGCATTGGAGCGCGCAGGAGGGATGTGGGGGCTAGTGTGGGCACTCAGGGTGAGAGCGCAGGTGTGCCTGCTCTGTGTCCAGCTCGCCCACCCGCCGTGTGTCCGGGCCAGCCGATGGCCCTGGTGCAGCGTGTGAGCCCAGGGAGGGCCGGGTACAGCACTGTGGGGGAGCCGTGCCGAGCCATGCCAGACCACAGGCTGGTTTCCCTGTCTCCTTTGAAACAGAGATGCGAGAGACGCAGCGTGGTTCTGTCGCCACTGCAGTGATAAATTATTTCTTAGTACTGCTTTCAAAGTCAAATTGTGCTGCTTTTTTTTTTTTTCCCCCTGTGAAAAACGCCTGTTTTACTAAATGTCTTTTCCTTCCAGTTTCAGCAGTTTGGAGGCATAAAGAGAAATTGAAACACCATCCCCACACAAGAGCTTGATATCAAAGAAATCCTGTGCAGCTGTTCCAGATGAAACAGCAACGCTCTGCTTTGAAAACATTTATACTAGGCTACAGCTTGAGTAGAGCTAAATGAAATCCTGTTTGTAGCCAGTAATTTAGAGATATTGTCATGTTTATCTATGGATTTTGAGAAACAAACGTGTGCTTATTTTCTGGACTTTTCTATATAGTGTACTCTTTATTACAAACAGTTGGGAAAACCTTATTAATTCCTTCTGATGAGAAAAATACTTTTTATAGTGGCCTCATATGAGTAATTGTACTTAGCTGTGATTAGAGGCTATCAGAATGAGACTTTTATTAATGATTTTTCCAGGAGCTAAGCATTTATATTCTCTTAATCAATATTGCCACATTCAAATGGCCATTACCAGGAAGTTACTCGGAGTAAAATAACAATGTTAATACTACCTAGGAATTATAGCTCATCCTGTTAGCATAGTATTGTTGCCATGTAATTAGGGATGCAACTGCTGGCTTGATGAGAAAGAGTAGTTGCAGAATTATTAATGGGTTATAGGCTTCTCTGCAGTGGTGTGGCAGAAGCACAGGAATAGGGCTTGGGAGGGCTACCAGGGTGATCTCCTGGTGTGGGGTTGGCACCAGCGCTGGGGCTCAAAACCCTCTGAGGAGGGATCCTCTGGGCAAGTCTTGGCTGCCTTCCTGTGGGGGTCATCAAGTAAATAAATCATTACACCGGGCCAAAAAGCAAAAAACAAGCACAAAAGTGTGTTGTCTGGAAGCAGCAGATGCAGTGCCCTTGGTTCCCCCTGCCAGCAGGACCTGTGGCTATCCCTGCCCAGCCAGCACCCAGCCTGAAGCCCCTGCAGCACCCAGGCCACGGCTGGTGCAGGTTATTGACTCCAGCTGCACTTCAGTGCTGCTGCCAGAAATGCCATATTTTTTATATCTGTCTGCAAATTGCCTGGGTTTTTAAGTACAACCCCTGATTACCCTCAGGGGAGGTGGGAGTTTTTGCCAGGACAAGCATTTCATTTGGTGTCACTGTCCTGGAGCAGCAGGGTTGCTGCTTAGCCCATGCCATACGTTATTGCCTGGGGGAGCCTGGCCTCGCACAAATGCAGCGCTTTATGTTTCCAAAACCTCACAGGAATTAATCACTGTCATCTGCTGAAGAGGCATTTTTAAAATTCAGAATAATATCCTTGTGATGTTGTGCATCCTCTGATGGCCAGTCCTGCTGCAGCTGGATCCTTAAGGGATCTATTTGTGCTGCAGGAGCAGGAGCTGCTCTGGCAGCTCTGGCTTAGCAAAAGCACTTTGGCCCTGGCATCAGCCACAAGCACCGACAGCATTCCCACTTTGGAAGCTTCTTGATGGTTCTGGGTGGGAATCAAAAAGTTTTGTCACCTCATGGCCATCGGCAGCCAGGCTCCTGCCAGCTGATCCAGCGTGTGCCCGCTCCCACCATCCCGTGCCTGCCAGGGAATCTCAGCTGGAGCTTTATCTCCTGCAGTGGGTTTGAACCTCTTTTCAGTATTGGGTATATCCAGCAAACCTGACCTATCTGTATTTTGAGCTATTTTCTATTTTGGTGATAAGTTTCAGTGCTTTCTCTACATACAATATTTTATAACAGCTATAAATATAAAAATATATATATATACATTTACAAGGTTGGGCTGCCCACGGTAGTCCCACTGATGTGTTGTAGAAATATTTCACTAAATATGAAATATATTTGATTATTTTATATGCTATGAGTTTGGTACTTTGGTACTTTTTCTTTCTGTGCATATTACTGTGCTAAATGTCAAATTAAATCCAAATAAAGTTACACTGTTATTGCTGTTTATTTGCTTGCATGCTGGATATGCTGGGTTTTTTTGTTTTCAGTGCACATCTCTGTTAAGAAAAGGAGTTTGTTTCACTCTTTAGTCTGATGGGGCTCTACAGTGCTTTTGGAAATGCTGTTGAGAATTGCCATTGAACTGAGGGAGAGTGGCAGTGGAGATGAATTAACCAGGGCAGGCTAAATGGTACACAGCACTTGGGGTAAAGGTGAGCACTTGAAATCCCAGCCTTCTGTCACCACGTGTTTCCCTCCCGAGGGAGGTACGAGATCCTGCTGTTTCCAGGTTTACACTTTGGAAAGCTGTTTTGGTGTTTATGCTGTGTTTGGTGAGCTCGCTGGGACAATGCCAGCACAGGTGGATATGAAAGTCCTTTGGAAACTCTGGAAAGCTGGGAAAAGAAAGTGGCCAGGACACAAGAGAGGCGAGGCATGTGACCACAGAGATCTGTGTCTTCCCCAAAGCTTTGAATGTGGATTTAGGGAGTTCCTGTCTCTGCCTGGATGGGCTTTAGGCTGCTGCAGCAGTAGTCTAGCTCTGTCTTACTGATGAGAAGTTATCCTTTCACGCACTCCACATCCCACAGCAACAGCCTTTGGTAGAGCAGCAATGCTCTAAGCCCAGTAAAACTGGCTCTCCTCAACACTGGGCTGGCACTTTCTATGAGCATGGAAAGAAACCAGGCTCCAGCAATGAAGTGGGGGGAAAAAAAAAAGGATCAATGTGCAGGCAAAAACAATGTCTCGTGCTTCCTGGAGCTGCTACAGGTTTCTAGATTTACTCAGACTGTTCCTGATGCTAGAGAGCAGAGTCTCAGCACACGCAAATGGAAAATCAGTGGGCAAAATTCCATCCCTTCTGCACAGAGTAGGGCTAGCCCTGGAGCTAGTGGCCCTTCAGAGCTGGCTCCTGTGAACAGGATCTCTATAGGACAGGACAGCTGCTATAGCAGACAGGCGTTCACCTCAGTGCAGAGGGATTATAGAATATGGGAAGTAATACCAGATCTCTGCATCAAGCACTTGCATGGTCACAGGGGTAGATGGTACAGCAGCTGAGTGCTGCAGAGCAGCTCAGCAAGCCCTGGGTGCTTGCTCCTTCTCCTCTCCAGCCCTGGTGTGTGCCTGTGCCCCTTTGGCAACCTCTCCCTGACGTGAGTTTGCAGGAAGGCCTTGTAACCGAGGGACCTGCTGCCTCTTGCCAGGTGGCTGGGGCAGAGAAGAGGGCAATGCCTGCAGCCATCTGAGATAAGGAGGACTCAGGAGATAAAGAGACAGCTGTGAGAGGATATTATGAGAAGCCTCTGGGGTGGTAGAGGGTTTTGTTGAATGTTTTATTCAGCTGGTTAATGCTGTCATGCTGCACACAAACATCTCACAGGTGAGGGCAAGCACAACCCCCTTCCCAAGAAGCCTCAGGGAAATCAAGCCAGCTGCTCCTTGGCCAAAGCACTGTCCCTCGTGCTCATGTGGCCAGCAGAGTGTGGTGGGACAAAACACCTTTGCTCCCTCCAAGACCATGTCTTGTCCTCATTTTGGTCATGCCTAAAGCCGAGACAAAGCACACAAAGAAGATATGAAACAGAACCTTGGTGAGCCCGTTGCTTCAAAAGCTGGTGGAACATGCAGGATCTTGATGATTGGGTTCTTGCAATTAAGACGGCCCATGTGGGTAAGGCATCAACACTCGCTGAAAATTGTACAGACCTGGAGATCTGGTGGAGAGTGGCTGTCAGGCTCTCAATGCATGTCTGTACTTCATTGCAACTAACACACCTGAGGGCATGTGGGCAGGCAGCAGCAGAGGAGGAGTGCCCTGGGGCTGCACAGTGGGGTTCTGCCCACAACCCCAACACCTTCCACCACATTTGCTAATTAACTCCTTCTGGGCTGCCCACTCTGCAGCAGCACTTGCTGCTGATCCGAGTGGAAAGTCAGAAGCCATTGCCAGGAGTAACCCTACAGCAATCATTCACATGTGTTTTGGATCCTGCTGAGATCCACCAACATCTTTTCATCACCTCTACCAGCAGAGCAGCTGATTAGATGAGACCTGCTGGGGTGTTTCTTCACACTTATCTCCAGGGTAATCTGTTATCTAACAGCTCTCCAGGGAGGTCCTTTTTTATGGGCTTTTCTATTACTGATGATGAAACGATGCTCAACATATTGTGAAAACAAATCTAATTCTTACATCTCAGAAGCAAATAACTTGATGACTTATTTCTATATAAACATTTGTCTTGGGGCTGTATATTGCTGGGATTATTTTATGGGACAAACATCAGTTGAGGTCTGTATTGCTTTATCACCTGCTGCTTAATAGATGGAGGTGAAGTATCAGGTTTCCATCAACTACAAGTCTGCTCCTTTTCCTAAGATGAGATTCCTCTTTTTCATGGGCTCTGCACTGCAGGCAGTAACCCAATTTGTCTCCTCCTCCTCCTCCTGCGTTAACAACCGCACGGCTGATGAAGGGCTGCAGGCTCTGGAGATGACACTGCAGGTATCAGTGACATTTCAACAGAGATGGCTTTGCTGCAAAGGCAATTGATTTAATGATTTTGTTACTAGAGTGGTGCTGCCACCACTTCCCCAGGATGAGATTTCATTGCCCCCAAAGCGGGTGTGAAGAGAGTCGACAACCTAAAAATATCGGGAGTTTAGGAAAACAGGAAGCCACGGCAGCAGGAGAACTAGCTGGGGGGGAAGCTACAGGGACTTTCTCTCTGCTTCTTGAGTGCATCAGGATCGATGCCTGGGGCTCGTGGCCGCCCCCGCAGGGAGACGCAGTTGAATTCTCCAGAAAAGCGCCTCAGCTCGCACAAGGGGAAGTGGTGCAAAGTTATGTGCTCATTAAACCTAAAGCCACCCAGTATCCGGAAACAGGTGGGGATCTGCAGAATGTGGGGAGCTCTTAGTGCTGTTTCAGCCCCTTGTGTCTCCACCTGCTCCCCCCAGACAGTGGCAAGGCCAGCACTCATTTACTGCTCACCTCCTCTCACCTCTTTCTCAGAGACCAGGAGAAACAACCTCCTCCCTTCAGTGGAGCTACTGCAGGTGAGGAAACCACTGCCTAACACTTTGAGGTGCCTCTGGGGTTTCATTGCCTGTGGGGTGGCACAGCCTGCCCACACCCTGTGCTGTGGTATCCAGCTGGTTGTGCTTGGCTTGGCTTGTGCTTGGCTCTGGGCTGGAGTGCTGGGACCCTGCTGGGGGGCAATGGGCTGCAGTGTCCCTGTGCTCTTGCTGGCAGCAGCCCCATGGGTGACACAGGGGCTGCGGAAAGTGGTGCCCTGGCTTGGTGCCAGAAGAAAGGAGCAGATGCTCCTACCAAGGGATGAAGCACTAAGAGAAGACTGGGGAGGAAGACCTGGACCCAGCCATCTAAAACCTCTCTCTGTTGTAAGGAGAAGGTAGGCAGGGCCAAGTACTGCTGTTACCTGCAACCCAGGTCTGCACAGCTGGCCATCGAATATTCCAGGTGTTGCCAGCTAGGAAGCATCTCAATGGCAATGCTGGCACAGGCAGCATTGAAAAATACTGCCTAAGGGAAGGAGCAATATTGAGACCTGTGATCTCAGTGAGAAAACCAATATATTTTGAAGTGTTGCTATAAATCTCAGTCCTCTGTTCCTCCACAAATAAGATCACATGGAGCGATCAGGTGAGTGATCAGGCACTTGACAGATGCAAAACATACTGAGTCATGGAGAACAGGGGCAAAGAGAAAGTGTGCAACACCAGATGGCACTGCCTATTAATTTGAAAATAAAAATGTAATTAGGAATTAATCATTGGTCTTTCCTAGATCACAAATCAAAAACCTGTTTCAAAATCCCTGGGTGGATGATGAAGCCCAGGATGAGTGCATTGCAGACCAGTGACCTGGTTTTATCCAGGCCAGTAGAGATCAGGACACATGAAAAGTGATGAGGACTTTGCCACTAGCCTTTTTGGTTGCTGGTGGGGAAGGAGAAAACCCATAAATGGGCAAAATGTGCCTTGGAGCTGGTGTAACAAAGAAACTTCAACAGTGCAGTCATATGAGAATCCAGTGAAGTGGGTCTGCTGTTAGAGGTGCCCTGGGAAGGCTGTTCAGCCTTCTGGTTTGGCAGGCTTAGAGAGGAAATCTGTGGATTTTAAGCTCCTACTCACAGAGAGCTTCTATACTGAAAGCATCGTGATGCTTCTTGGTTTAGACTTCAATGGCATTTTTCAAATTGACTTTTAAGGCTAACAGAAGGGATAATGGGCTCTTGTTCCTTCAGGAGACGACAGTGTATTTTTAAAAACAAATTACGCATGAAGACTAATTAACTTGGCATTTACAGCTTAGCATTCTCCTGGCTAAATTTGCCCCAACTGAGACCACGCTTTGTTGCAAGAAAAGTTCTGCCTGGCATCTTGTTCCTCCTGCTGCTTCCTATGCTGTGATATTAAGGTCACGAGCCACCTTCCAATGTCCTGTTCAGTGACTTCCAAGGAAGTAGTGAGTAGGGTGAAGATCTCAGGTTTAGCTGTGAGGGCTGAGAGGTGTCTCAGTGGGGACATCTCTCTTATGGTCCTGGTCAATGTTCTAACAGCTAGGAAGCGCCTACTGGGCTCACCTGTACCTATGCAGAGAGCATCTGAGCACAGTGGCAGCTGGAACAAAGCTACTTGGAGAAAGCTCTAGCACAATGAATCACTGTAGTCTGTACACAGGGAGTTAATAGGATGCTCTCATTCAAAAATTGTATTAGAAGACACTGATGACAATGAGCCCACATCAGTTGCTCTCCCTGCACTTCCGCTCTCTGCCATCCCAAATCAAGTTAAGGTGATCCAGATGCACCTCTTATTGCTTTAGGAGAAAAATATGTTTTGTTTGTTCCTAAGGGTTGCAGGTAACTAATGCAGCAGAGGCCAGGCATAGCAAAGGCCCAGCACTATCCTTGGCACTGCGAACTGCCACAGCTGCAGGGGGGTCAGTGGATCAATCCCAAGGGTCAATCCCCAAGGCCCAGCCTCAGGAGAGAAGCTCTCAGGACTCTGCACGACAGGATGAAGGGATAACATGCACCAGCCTTAAGGCTGGTTTGTGGGAGGGTTGCAGATCTGCATCACTATCTGCTCATACATGCAAACACAAACCTTGAGTTTCTTTCACTCTTTTAGATTCTTTTCTCTTGATTTTTAAGTCTGAATTGACACATCTTCGACCAGCAAGGTCAGTTATTCACTTTCCCCACAATCCCCACAATACCAAACCATAAACATAAGTAGTGGTGGTGACTAAACAACCAGATTCGAAGGACACAAACATAAATCCCCAAAAAACCACTCAGTTGTAAAGCTCAGAAGCTCTAACCAGGGGTCCAGTTTGTTAAACATGATACAAATGAAATGGACTCAGTATCCAGCTTTTGAGGCTGATGAGTTAAAATTAGGGCAACTTGAGAAGGGCAACTTGGATAGTGAAGAAGAGGGGATGGCAAAAGGAAGGACATGAGGTTTTAGCAGAATTAACTGTGTGCTAAAATAATCCTTAGGAGACTGGTATTAGTAACCAACTCTCCTGACATCTCCTTTGCATGGAATATGCTGCTTACCCATCACAGCTGCATTTAGGTGTAGAAGCAGCCTCCCAGGGAGCACTGCTCAGAATGGAGTGTTTCCAGGTAAGTCCCACTCTGTGGGAAGAAAAGCAAGGCTGTGTATTTAGTAGAATCACCTACCTGCATTTATTGACCTCCCCGGAGACCCTGGCTGCTCACCACCACTAAGCCACAGGCTGGCCCAAATGGCTTTCAAAGAAAGCCACCCAATTCTCTCTGAAAAAGGCCCTAAATTTTAATCTTTTAATTGATGCAGCAAATCTCTTTTCTGCCCTTGAGCTGAGAGAAGTGGGTGCTCTTGTCAGGTAGAGAACAACCAGAAGCACATCTCAGGAGCACATGATGTACTGAACTCTCCAGAGACTGCTAATGATGTTTGATTAATTGTCATTATCGGTGTGAGCAAGCTTTGAGCTCTCTCTGCATCTGTCATATTTAGAGTAGTCTTTTCTTCCTTAGTTAAACAGCAGCTTCTACGGACAGTGATCTAATTGTTCCTCAGCACCTGCTTGAAGCTGTCCAAATTAAGTATGGATATTGTGTAATTTGCAGTACATGTGATTTGGTCCTTAAGGCTCAGATCAAATAAAATGGAATAGCAAATGAGCCAGTAATTGAGTTAAGTGGAAGGTACTGCGCAGGCTGGCGCTGGGGTCACAGAAATGCTTGGGCTGGACAACACTGACAACGGAACAAATCAAAATACGTGTGTTGTGGTCACCCAGCAGCAGGATGAACAGCCTTCTAGCGGACATCCTGAGCTCAATAACCCATAGAATGCTTTCTGTCTACCAGGGCAACTGGCTTTTGCAGTGGATTTTATTCTGAGTCTTTGCTGTGCTGCAAAATTATTCAGCCAGGGCACAGAGAGTTCAGTTGCTGCTGGTGGGGCAAGTGCCCAGGATAGGTTATGTGCTGTCACCCATGGGCCTGTTACCATCCTCAGGTGCACTGCAGGGAGCCCCTGTTACTCACACCTCCCAAAACCTGTCCTGAGTAAGGCCATGGCCATGGCAGGACAGAGAACTTCCCAACCCCAGAGCTGCTCCTGTGCCAGAAAGGGGATAACCGTATCAGCATTCAGCTGCAAGCTCTCTCAGTTGGATAGTCCTGGAGGAGTCCTTTTGTGGGTCCTTTGGTGAGTCCTAGTAAGGATCTCAGCCATTTTTTGGTTATCAAGCCTAATTTTGATTTCCTCCCAGCCAGATGACAACATTCACCCTTTGAGGCGAATACTGAGCAACTGGGAGTGGTACAGCCAACGTCACAGACTGAGATCTCAGTCCACATATGAAAAGCTTAGAATCTGAACAGGAAAAAAGTTAAAAAAAAAAAAAAGAATATAATCTTCTACCTCACTAGAGCATTACACTGGACTGGCAGGCAGGCAGGAGAACTTATTCTACTTTCCTCCGCTGCCACCCAGCTTCAATGCCCTGAACTCATCTTTATGCTCCATATTTCTCATCTGCTCCTGCTCATTTTGCCCGAAGAACTGCTGGCTTGATCAGTCTCAAGGCTTTGCTCGTGGAATGAGCACACAGCTTTTGGAGGACTGGCAGGACAAGTCTCATCCCCAAGAAAAGCAGATTGTTTTCTCCAGAATATTAGTCCAAGCAGCTACTTGCCATCTACTACATGAAACCAGGAGTTACTTGAAGTGCTGTTAGATATTAATTCACTTCAGCATACAAGGAGAAGCAACACCAATGAAGAGAAGAATATAGTCCCTGGAGCCAACCCAAAGTCATTCCTGATTACATTACCAAGGAGCAGTGTGCAGCGTGAACGGCAAACCCAGCCACTCTCCCCGTGTCTGGGTGGTGGAGAGCTTAATCCCTCTGCTCTGACGATCAAAATGCTGCTATTTAAAACAGATCTTTCTTCCTTGGAAAAGGCTTTTTGGTAATTAAAGCAAGAGGCGTTGTCTGGGTTGAAAGTCGGAGCCTGGGCACGCTGTCGGGTGCGATGAGGCAGTCGGGGGAAGCTCGCAGGAGCTGCTTTGCAGGGTGTTGTCATGGGAACAGAGCAAGTAGGGCATTCGCCGCTCCGCATCCTCCACACAAACGCTGGCAGTGCGGTGGCACAAAATCGATGCTGTTTGCAGCGCTGGGAGAGCCAGCTCTCAGGTCGTCTCGAGCAGAGATTGGACCTGAATGAAATGCAAAGGCCAGAATCTCCCTTTGTGTGAAAGTGGTGTCATTCCTGAATTGAGTGGAAGACTTTATGCTGTGTTTGGGCATATTTTAACTGCCTATGAATCTGGCATCCATAATGGTTAGTGGCAGCAGATGAAGGGTTGATCCTGGTCATCACCATGGTGGGCAAGCTCAGAATATGAAATATTGCCATATTGTCAATACTTGTGGTCATCTGAAGTATCTGACTCACCTTGCATGATGCTGTCCTTGAATGCAGCTTACCTTCTCTGTGCAGGTCTAGGTGTGTGGAATTGTTGGAATTTTCTCCATAAAATACACAAATACTTTGTGTGATATTGTGGTTGCTAGGGACAAGCAGTGGTAGTGAATGGTTTCCTGGATAAAGAAGAATACAGAGATTCCTGCTCTTTCAATTATTAGGGATATGTATCTAAAAGAAAAAGAATATTGTTGCATCACAGAGACCAGTGGAAGCAGAATTAAAGGCAACACGTAAGACAAGATCTGACAGAGGTTGAAAATGCTAATAGGAAAAGGGCTAATGGAGCAAAATGCAATTCATTGCCTCCAAGCTTTCATTTTTGCCTTGCCCAGGTCTGCTGGCAAAGTAAAGATCTGCTAATTAAAGCAGGCATCTGCAGAGTAACTGCGTTGCTGCCGCTGACCCAGGCCAGCAAGATGCTGAGTGAATACTCCTCATTTCCTATCCACACCGAAGTGTGAATGAGGGGCCCGCAGCCATCCAGGGATTGCTTGATATGTGCTTTGGAAAAGTGACCAAAATAGCAGGCAAGGGAAGAAAATGGAGCCAGTGCATGGAGGGGTTCCCAGTTTTCTTCCTGAGGTTACTGAAAGCCCCTCTGCTTAGCAACAAAAGTAATGATAAACTTTGCCACAAAAACACTTGGAGCTGTATCATAAACATCATCTTACCTTGCCTTTAACCAATCCCTCCCTGGCTATGGTATTTCCATGCAGGTTGCAGCAAAGATTGGAATGAAATGGCTGGCACGGGGTAGAGCACATTCTGGATTCATAGTGACATTACTTCTCGTGCTGATCCCACTTAATATAAAACAGGAAGCCAGAATTTATTAGAGTAATCCTAGTGGATTAGCCTGTATACAGAAGAAGAAACTGTGGTTCCTTTTTGGGCATGTTTGCCTCCATGCCTCTGGGGCAGAACAAGGAGCAGCAGATGAAGTCTGTGGAGCAGCACTGACCTTGTCTCTCCCATGAGCAATACAGGCAGGGCATCTGAGGTCTTGCTGGGTCAGGGCTGGTAGAGGCTATTTATAAGTTTTGGATTAAACAAACAAACACAGAAGCTGTTCTTCATGCTGCAAGGGATGAAGCCAGAGTTGTGGACTTACAGATTGTGGTTGAAGAGCTGAAGCCTCTGTCTCACCTACAAGCTGCTGTTCCATGTATTTGCAGCATGTCTCCTTTGCTGAAGGAAGGGACTTGCAGCAGGAATTGCACTGATAAGAGCATGACATATGTCACTAATTGAAACCACACACAGAACACGGCGTGCTCCCCGTGTGTGTGATGTGGGGACTCAACTGCTGCGGTGTGTGAGAGCCCTGACTGACCTTGCATTAGCAGAGAGGGACCTTGAACTCTCACAGCCTGCAGAAAAGTCAGGAGTGGATTCACTGAGACAGAAAGATAAAATAAATGCACAGCTCTTTCAGCACTTCCCTCCATTCACTTCATATCATAAATATCAATACAAATATAGAGATACAGAGGTAAACAGCCTGCCCAGCTTGCCCTTTCCATATGCATGCATTTCTGCTGTGAAAGGCTTTATGTAACTCCTGACAGCAGATCACAAAATAATGCCTCAGTTATGGAAGGAAGCCACGAGCCATTACATTGCATTACGGTAAGGTAATGGAGCTCTGAGATGAACTGGATTTGGAGAGCTTGCTTTTATTGTCAACCTTGTACCCCATCCACCCCACTGGCATTGATTTCTCTTTGTATTCTCCAGAGACCAAAGACCACGAGACCAGAATAGCAGCTAGAACTGAACCAAGCCACTGGGGTTTTGGCCCAAAACAGAAACTCATGAGACAAAACTGTGCTGTTTATTTGAAGGGATGCAATACCAATGACAGAACATATTCAGACAGATGCTGATGACCAATCTGCTGAAAGGTGAATTTCTCATTAGCCTAGAGCAACTGACATTATAATTAATCTCTTCCCATGTTTCTTTCCTAAGTAAAGGCTGCTGTGACACCAAGTGCTGCCATCATTTTAATTTTTTAACTGAAGGTAGGGAATAGACAAAAAAAAGAATCTGCGTTTACTTGGTTTTTCTTCTCTGCAAATGTCGCACCACTTTCATGTTGGCAATAAGTGCAGAAGTGCTGGTCCAATCACTTATTTACATAATCCCCTCAGATTTTTCTTTCATATCATTGTTGATTATGAAAAGATTTTCTCAGCTGGGAAAACAAAGGGAAGCCAGGCAAGTTCTGAATGTGAATAGGCTGAACTGACATAAGAAGATGGTAATTTGCATTAGTAAAAAATAATCATAATGTGGATTATTTAAATTATGGTAAATAGCATCTATCCCTACCTGCCCTGAGGAACATCCACCCCGTGACAGTGAAGGCCCGTTCAGCTGCAGTGTGTGAAGCAGCCCTACACCAATTGTTTGACACAGCACAGCAGAGTCCAGCTTAATTACCACAGAGCATAAAGGTACTTTGCAGAGAAAAGCTTTTAAAATACTCATATTCACACGTGAATCAGTGCAGCACAGTAAGGAGGAGCAGAGGCACAGCTTAGTGCTCTGTTGGCTATGGAGACCACGTGGCTTTGGGAAGGCTCCTGCAACAGGAAAGGAAATGCAGGAGCTCACTGTGCACGTACAGTGCCTAGAAACATAAAGCTCTTTATAAGCTATTTTTGTAAGATGACTGAGCAGGAAAGATGTGCCCCTGGAGCGGCTGCCCTGCCCAATGCCTAGAGGTGCACAGCCTGTGCTGCGTCTTTGTTGCATAGCCTTGATTCTTGTTCCCCAAAGCCTGGCTCAGGCTGTGCCCCAGTAGCCCAGGGGGATGTACCCCACGGCTCACCCCTCCACGGCCGGGGCAGACCAGGGCTCCCCCCTCCCCAGAACCTCAGAGGCAGAGCGTTTGAATGATCAAAGGCACTGCCAGCAGCTCTCTGGGGCACTTGGCGTGTGAGTATTGATAATGGAGACAAACGTGAGAGCAACTACAAAACTGTAAAACCCCTAATTCAACAGAGCACACTGACAGCAAAGTGCAAGGTTTAGCTTCGAGAGGCCAGTGCATACTTACAACTCTCAAACAAATCTTGTTATTAAAGCATAGTGCATGTTATTTTTAAAAAGCACACTAGATGAGAGAGCTCAGTTCCATTAACTTGAAAAGGATTGGTCCAGTAAGGACAGAGTTAGCAGTGCAGGGAGCAGCCTGCAGCCACTAAAGCTCAGACTCTGCCGATAACCCAGTGAGAGCTCTCTTGAAGATGAAACACATCTTCAGCCCTTCTGGAAGATTAGCAAGCTGAAAAGCAATTATGCTCATGGCAACCATTTAGTAATTTCCTTAAAATCAACTTTTGTATACATTTTTAAGCTGCCTTTCCTCTTTTTAAAAAACTGTGGTTTAACAGTATTGCTTCTGATACTGGTGTGCTGACAAATACATTAAAAAAAAAAAGAATGGAAACAAAATTGAAAAAAATCTAAATGTTAAGACAGAAACTCCCAGGGCTCTTTTCTTAATAATTCATCCAGAAGCCTTTGCTTACTTAATCACTTGTTATTGTTTTCTAGGGGAAGAATGGGCTCATCTGGAAGAAGTAACCTTTACCTACTGCAGCACCAAGAGCCTGTGGCTCACAAGTTCCCGTTTCTTTATTTTGGTACTCCTGGCTTTGAGGAAACTCCAAGACTGGGCCTGAAGATCCCAAAGGCTGTTCCAGCCACCTAAATAAAAGCGCATTTATTACCTGTGTATCAGACCCCTCTGATTGGGTTAAAAAATTAGTTTATCAGGCTCTCTTTTCCTACACCAAACTCTTCCAAAGGCAGTGATGCTTCTGAAACTGCGTATTGTTTACTTCAGCTCAAAATGTGATCTGTGTTTTTCTAAAGATTCAGCATGTTTTTCAACTCAGCAGTCAACCTGCCCATCATAGACTACGGCTGTGGGTGGTGGGGAAGACACAGAGCCTTCATGCTTCAAACCACTTTCATTGCAGATAGAGTCATTAAATAGACAAATTGTTTGGCTAAGGCTGAAACCTGATGTATGCTCATTACAGTCTGCTGGCAATTTCCCCATAATTTTAAAAAAAGGTGTTTTGTGTTTCCATAGTAACTCGAGCTCCTTTCCTGAGATGTCTGATGCACTGCTAGGGTTACATAACCTATTGTATTAGGAAGGAGTGAATAGCACAGTTGAAAAGTCTACTGAATCTAAAGGATTATGAAATTACAGCCACCAAGTGGGGGCTGGGGAGGGAGAGGGGAAATAGAGCAGCTTTCAGCCATGTACAGTTTTGCTACTGAGCAATTTAGACAGAGAACCATGGAATTGCAGAATGGATTGGGTTGGAAGGGACCTTAAAGATCCTCCTAGTTCCAATTCCCCTGCCATGGGCAGGAACACTTTCCACTAGACCAGGCTGCTCAGAGCTCCATCCAACCTGGCAGCTTGAACACTATCAAGGATGGGGCATCCACATCTTCTCTGGGCAATCTGTTCCAGTCTCTCAACACCTTCAAGGTAAAAAATTTCTTCTTAATATCTAATCTAAACCTACTCTCAGTCTGAAGCCATTCCCTTTGTCCTGTCACTACCTGCTCTTGTAAACAGTCCCTCTCCACTTTTCTTGCAGGCTCTCTTCCGGTGCAGGAACGGCTACAAGAAAGACAGAAGGTATGAAAATGAGGAGAAGGAATACATGGGTTGAGTCACACAGCCTGCTGTTCCTCTGTGAAGGTGTCAGAGGAGCTGAGACGAGCCCAAGCTGTTTTCCAGGCTGGGCTCAAACCCTTATTCAGCAGTGGCTGCTGTACCAGGGACAGGCTGGATCCATCCAGCCCTGGCTGCATCAGGTAGGTTTGGGGCTCCTACACAAGTAGGGAAGACTCATAGACTGCTTAGTCTGCCAGGTCTTAGGGAGCACAGCTGGAAATGCTGCTTCTCACCAAGGTTGGCCACCCTCTGCAAGAAGGTGAGCACAGCTCTTGGGTGGAAATAATTAACAATGACATGACAAATGGAGAACATTGCTGGATTTTAGTGATGTCTTCTCAGAAAAACAGCTGTCTATAACATGCATGTAGATTTACATAACTGTATGTTCAGATGTACAAAAACTGGATTCTATGCTGCTCACACACCTCGTTTAGAGTGGTACTAATCATCACTTCTAAGCCATTCCAATATTCCAATATTGGGGGAACTACAGGCCCATCAGCCTAACCTCTCTTTAAAAAAAAAGACATGTTGATACTAACGTGTGTCCAGAGAAGGGTAACAAGGCTCCTGAAAGGCTTAGGAAATATGTTTTATAAGGAGTGGCAGAGAGAGATAGGTTTGTTTAGCCTGGAGAAGAGCAGGCTCAGGAGAGACCTCGTCACTCCCACACCTGCCTGAAAGGAGGGTGCCGTGAGGGGCTGGTCTCTTCTGCCGTGCCTGCAGTGAGAGGAGCCGAGGAAATAGCCTTAAACTGACACAGGGGATATTCAGATTAGATATCAGAAAAAGTTTTTTCACTGTCAGCGTGGTCAGGCATTGGAATATGTTGCCCAGGGAGGTGGTGGAGTCACTGTCCCTGGAGATGTTCAAGGGGCTTCTGGATCTGGCGCAGGGTGATACGGCTTAGTGGTTACAGTGCTGGATTGGTGGTCGGACTGGATGATCTCGGAAGTCTCTTCCAATCCTGACGATTCCATGGTTCTAGGAATATTTTTGTGCGGCCGGCCCGCGCCCCGGAACCATCCTGCGGCGCCGCCGATTCCCGCGGGGCCGCCATCGCGGGCGGACGGCGCCCCACGTGAGGGCGGCGGCAGGCGGAAGTGATGGCGGCGGGGGCCCGGCGGCGGCCCGGCGGCGACAAGCGGCGATAAAGCGGCCACAGAGCGGCGGGGCCCGACATGGCGGCCCGCGGGGCGCGCCTCTGCTCGCTGCTGCTGCTGCTGGCCGCGCTGGCGGGCCTGGGCGCCGAGGCCAAGGTGAGCGGGGAGGGAGGGGGGGGACGGGTCACGGTGGTGCTCCCGGTACCGGGCCCTCCCTCCGCCGGGCGCTCGGTTCCCGCGGGTCGTTCCGCCTTCCCGGCCCCGCTGCTTCCCCGGCCGGCTGTAGGGGAAGGCCCGCGCCAGTGGTTTTGTGGGGGCGCTGCCCTGCCCCGCTCGGCGGAGGAGCAGAGCCCGGCGGCGCGGCCTCGGCGCCAGCCCCGGTTGCCGCGCTCGCCTCACGCTCGGCGGGGTTGATGTCGCTTTGCCGCGGTGCCCGGGGACGCCGTCACACAGAGCTACGGGTGGCGATGGAGCTGCTGTTCCCGAGCTGCCGGAGCTGGGCCGGGCTGAGCCCCGGGCCCGCCGCAGCTCCAGCGCGGGGCTCCGCGGCCGCTGCCCGGCCTCACCCAGCTCCGGCCGCCTCACCCGCGCTGGGTGCAGGCGCTCTTCTCTTGGGCCTTCTGGGTTAATGTTTGGGGCTATTACCGTAGTTCTCTGTGACGGGCAGAGAACACCGCGTCTTCTCCAGTCAGAGTGCCCGCGTGTCTGAATTTTCTGCTTTTCAGCGGTAATCAGCTGTTTGAGTCCTCTGAGGCGAGACCAGAAGTGGTTTGCTGTATGGTGTGTAGATTACGGTGTGGATTTACGTGCTCTCCTGAGACCCACCTGCACTGCTGCATCCAGCTCTGGGGTCCCGAGCACAGGAAGGACATGGAGCTGTTGGAGCGAGTCCAGGGGAGGCCATGACCGATGATCACAGGGGTGGAGCACCTCTCCTGTGAGGAAAACCTGAGGGAATTAGGATTGTTTAGTCTGGAAAAGAGGAGGCTCCGGGGTGACCTAATTGCACTACCTGAAACCTTGCAGTACCTGAAGTCTGTAAGAGAGACGGAGAAGAACGTGGGCAGACAGTGTCAGGACAAGGGGGAGTGGTTTTAAACTGAAAGAGGGTAGGTTTAGATTGGATATCAGGAAGAAATTCTTCTCTGTGAAGATGGTGAGACACTGGCACAGGTTGCCCAGAGAAGCTGAGGGTGCCCCGACCCTAGCAGTGTTCAAAGCCAGCTGGATGGGGCTTCGAGCAGTCGGGTCTAGTGGAAGGTGTGCCTGTGGCAGTGGAGTTGGAACTAGATGGTCTTTAAGGTCCCTTCCAACCCACACCTTTCTGTGATTCTGTGCTAGTGCAGCTAGTGGAAGTGACCTATGCCCACTTAGTGTTACTCTAACTTGGCTATTCAGTGTAGAAGTTCATTATCAATCCTTGTTCACACATTCTTTTGTAATGCCACTGGAAATTGCCGTGAACTTTAGAGAAGCCACGTTCATCCTTTGTCTCTTATTATTTGCTAAAATAAGTTTAGTATTGTTTCATTCATTTTAAGCTCATCACTGTGTCTGTTAAGCAGCTGTCTTCATAAGCTGGATAGTTGAGTCATCACCATCAGCAATTTCTGCATGTGTGGTTTTTCTTAAAAAGAGGAATGAGCTTAAACTCCATTTTTTTCCCCTCGAGAATATGTTCCTATCTCAAATAATAGTGTTACTTGACAAATTGCTCTACTCTCTTAGTATTTCTGAAAGGTTGTTCCTAAACTTGTAGGAAGTCCTGAGTAAGACTGTTCAAAGATACTTGCAAGTAGTTTGTGTTAAATATTTCAAGTATTATGTGAAGAATGCTTTCTGTAGCCTTGATAATATAACTAATATAATAACTGATGATAATTTGTTCTAAGCATGGTGTTTACTTTACTTTTAGAATTCTGAGGATGTCCGGTGTAAATGCATCTGCCCTCCTTACAAGGACCATTCAGGCCATATTTACAACAAAAATGTTTCACAGAAAGACTGGTGAGTGTGTGTGGCACATGCAAAATGATAATAAGTCTTACTGGTTAAAGACCTGTCCTGTAGTCATTACATGAGAATCTCCTATGCTGGTGCCAGGACAAAGCAGAGCATTTTCATAACTTACTGGAGCTTTTCTTTCAAAAGTACTCCAGAATTCAGCTCTAGCAAGGGACGAGGCTTAAACCCTGTAGTTTATGCCCTGTCTTCTGTTTTGGTTTGCTTGCTTGCATGTTTAATTGTTTATTTGGACTTGGAAGTAGTGGAAGGGAACAAAGTGGTGTATCTTGAATCCAGTGATTTGGAATGGTGTAAAGGCAAGGGAGCACAAACCTGGAGCTGAGACTTGGGAGTATTGTCTTTGCTTGCTCTGCTCTTCAAACCCATCCTGTCATTTAGGGACTGTTACTTCTGGAGTTTTATGCAATTCCAGTAGATTTTGCACTTTTTTAGCAACTTGAAACTCTGACTTGGAGGGGAAAAAATTCTGATATTAGTATTTTTTATCTTCTCAGTAACAGACTTACTACTGTACTTAAGCAGCATATAAGATTTCTACTATACTTGTGCAGTGTATTGATGCAAGCTTTCAGTCATAGGAACAGCAATTGCACAGATTATATCTTGATTTTTGGTTTTGTAGCTTGAGTGCTGCATTCTTCCACAGAGGAGAATGTAATTCTGCTTTCACATAAATGAGAAAATTAAACCCTCCACTCCCCTCCAGAGGCTGTGAGGTGGCACTCAGCAGTTGCAGCTATGAAGAAGAAATACAAAGAGCACAGAAGAGATGAGCTGGTGCCTGGCTGAGTGTTTGCAGTGTTGTAATTTAGCCCAGTAGAGTGTTGAGTCCCAGGCTGCAGCTGTCACTCCAGGCCTTTTGTTTCACTACCTGCTGCTGACTGTGCCAACAGGTACAGGAGGTAACCAGGAGAAAGGTGAAATAGGATTTTGGTTCTGTCAGTGCTCTGCAGGGCCCAGGGGGTTTAAACTCTGAGTAACACCCTGAGTCAGCAGAAGGACCAGCATTACATAAGTTGTTGTTGGAAGCAGCTGTCTCATGGCAGCTGGATTTTAGTGCTGTGGTATAGAGTGCCCATAATATTGTCAACCAGGGTTTTCCACAGGGGACTGACTTATATGTGGTAATTTTAAGTCAAATGCTTTTGCTGAAAGCTGAATGCTCTTTATTCACCATTTTGCTGCTTAGAGAAACAGCCCAGCTGAGTTCCTTTTTTTTAAATTGTTTTTGCAATGTCTGTACCTTGTGATGACAAGAAAAAAGAAATTCAGTTCATGAATGTCAAAGAGAGGCTAATCTCCCTTCAGATGCTGAAAGGATGGAATAAAGTATGGTGAAGAAAGAAGTGGAATTAGTAGCTGGAATTTACTTTTATCTGTGATGTCGGTGTCAAATGATGCATTTGTGCTGGATTCATATCCTTGGACTTGTTCTGCTAACAGCTTTAATACTTTCACTGAAAAATGAAGACACTGTATTGAGTTAGAAAGATCTTAAAACTTGTTTAGCAGCTTGTCAGTAGCTGAATTTCTCATTTAAGTGAAATAACTGTGGCATAGTGATTTATTTATACCTGAAGTTTAGAACAACTGAACTTAAGCAAAGGTGGCTTCTCATCTCCTGCAGCAGAGTGGAACAGCACAGCTAAAGGCAGCTCAAAACTGACTGGGCAGTTTCTGTGTTTCCTCAGTGATTGTCTCCACGTGGTGGAACCTATGCCTGTCCCTGGACCTGATGTAGAAGCATATTGTTTACGTTGTGAGTGCAAATATGAGGAGAGAAGCTCAGTCACAATTAAGGTAAGTGGTATAATTCTGTTGGCATATATTAAAGACCTCAACTGTTTAGTAAATATGTCTGTTGTCTTTCAGAGAAATACTATTTTTAAAAGGAAAACTTTTCTAAGGCAGTCTAAAATGTAACTTTTTCTGTAATAGTTGCTCACAGTCTTGAGCAGTAACAATAGCATCAAACTTTAGCTGAAGAAGTGAACCTGATACCCTTTGTTGAAGATCTCTGCTTTTGAGATCAGACTTCACACTTGCTAAAATTTTGAGTATTCTGAGATACTTTGTCAAGCTTTGGGCTTTGTTTTCCTTATTATTTCAGAGGGCCTGTCATTACTCAGCTGCCTTACTTGCTTACTATAAATTTTCTTTACCCACATTTGTTCTAACAGATGTTTTCTGTGTTCTTCACATTCTTGTCCCATTGGAGTCGTTGAGGCCTGGACTGGTGTGAAAAGACTGCAGTATATCTTTTGGTTTTTGACAACACAGACTACTTTATTTTGGGACTTTAGAAGTTTGGTATTTTGTTTTGCCTTCCCATTGTGCTTGGTGACCAAATGCAGGTCTGTGCTAGAGAATGGGAGATCATTGGGTGACGCCCCAAATTTGTCACAAGTTGAATGGCCAGACTGTACAGTTGTCTTGGTTGAAGTGAGGTTTGTAACACCAAATTGTTTTAAGAGGGATAGCATACGATTCTTTGCAAGGTCTCACTGTTTCAAGCTGCCCTAAACCCTTTTAATACCATGTTGTAGTTTATTGGTTTTCCTCTCTTTCTGGATTTTAAGTCATCTGATGACACTACCATAGATCAAACTTTGCCTGTACTCATCTTTTGGTCCATGCTGCCTGTTGTGAGGCTGGGGGGGAATGTCACAATCTTGGCATAAACTGTGCTTGTGTTATGTAGGTGACAATCATCATATACCTGTCTATTTTGGGCCTACTTCTTCTGTACATGGTGTACCTTACCCTGGTGGAACCTATACTGAAGAGGCGTCTCCTTGGACATTCACAGCTCATACAAAGCGATGAAGACATCGGGGTGAGTTCACCAGAGTCTTTGAGCACTTGGTTAGTGTAAAGACTGGGATGGTTGGTTGATAAATAATTATTTGGGGTGAGCAGCTTTTATTGCCAGGCTATGCTGGGAAAGGAAGAGAGAGCTGTGTGATGACTTCTGTGAAGCCACTCTTTCATTTTTCACTGGGCTGGAAAGTAGTAAGGTGAGAACTGCTTCAGTTCCACCAGCTCTAGGCACAGATTGTTTTCACAGAGAAGAAACAGTGTAGGAATGGAGGTAAGAATATAGAGGAGTACAACTTTTTAAGAATTAATGATCCAGTCTTGCCAGTGATCATTTTTATGTGAAGTGCTTACTGCTTAGATTGCTCTCTACAAAAAGAAAGTATGGGAATTGCATCTTTTATTGTTCCAGTTTGAGTTTCCTGATGCTAAAACTTCAAGAAGAAATTGCTATAATGAAGTAAAATAGTGATGGATGCTGAAATAATTTCTTAGTATTACAGCCAGAAATCAAAATGTGGCAGTATATTCCAACAGATCAGGAGAGCTTTTTTTGGGAGAAGGGGAGTAGTCCATTAATGACGTGGTTTCCTGTCATTACTGACCTTTCCAATCTCTAGCACTGGGTAACAATCACATTTTTTTGTTGTGAAATCAAGGTACATAAAGCATAGCTGATAAAAACTATTACCTGGGAAAATGCTTAATTTTGGATACTTAATTACCGCCTTGCCAAACAGAAACACCTTTTTAAGTGAAGATGGCTGAAGATTATGTCCCATTGTTTCCAAACTTCCCCGTGTATTACATGTAGACATGTTTCAACTGTCTTTGTAATGACAACATAAGATTTTCACAGTTACCTCTGGAAGGATTTTGGGTTGAGTTTTGGTTTTTTCTTTTCTGAAAAAAAGGTATTTGAATAACTCTTTAAATTCTTATGGCAAATTGGGCAGTTCCTACTTGAATTAAGTGAGCTTGTGCTGTATGCTATACCTCAGACAAATTTATACCTTAGATAAATTGTCTTAATGCCTCCAACTGTGAGTTAGTCTTTTGATTGTAGGTGGAAGAAGTGAAATAAGTCCCATGGCAGAGTTCAGGTTAACTGCAGAATGAATTTACCTAAAAGTCTGGATCCATCTTAACCAATGTCATGTTTTGCTGTAGCTGTTCTGTGAACATAGCATCATTTAAGGTCCCTTATGAATGATTCCCATCCTTGCCTTTCCATTTGCAAGTTCTTGAGGTATTCTTGTCACACTTCAAAAATACCATGTCCATGGATTTTGTGGCTGAATTTCAGGGCAGTGTGTTCACTCTTTCTTGTTGCCCATTGGTGACAGTGGCAACTGATCAATGTAAGCCGCTTCCTTAGCCCTCTTTCCTCTTAAATTCTTTTTTCCCCTTATTGTCTACATAGAAATTGACAGTAGCTAGCCTTGGAGCTGAGAGTCTTGTTTGTCAGGAAGGCCACTACCATCTAGACTGTCCTGTGTTTTCCCACCATGTGTTCTGCAGTAGAAAACCGTGTGTTGCTATTATGATTTTTTTTTCCCCTGTGAATGAAGTGACCTGTTTCCTGTTAAGTGCCCATTCTAGGGATATCCAACTGTATAACTTTTTATGGTGAGATGACAGCTCTTTTGATCAGGGATAGTCTCTTGTTCTCTGTGAGTATATTTTTTTAATGCTCATTGTGGCTTTGGGACTTAGAGCAATCGTTTCAATAGGTATCATTAATAATAATCTCTGTACAGCTGAGAATTGTCATTGAGCTGCTCTACACAGTCATATCACAAATAAAGCATCCATTAATGTAAATGTCTTCTGAAAAAAAGTGTTATGGAAAAAAATAAAAGGAATGTGAAATGTAGGTATACAAAAAGACAGTTATTTAATACAGGACATAGTTATGTTATTTTTCATTATGCATTGTATATATGATGCTTTCTGGCATAGCTTTAGCAGCATGATTTTGTCCAAACAGTTTGATAGCCAAATAAGAAGTTCAGTTCCAACTCTTACTGTTTATAACTTGGCTATATTTACTAGCAGAAAATAAAGCCTCGCAGGTACTGTTAGAAAACAGAGTAAATGTTAAACAAGCACTTGGTTTTTGTTGCGCTCTGTCACTTAACAGCTGTATTGACACTGTGCCTTCAGACAGCTCAGCACAATGGGCTTAGTTTGGTAAACAGCAGAGTGTGTTGGTTTGATATAGAAGCTGTGTGTGAACATCCTGAGGTGCCTGGCAGGAGATGGCCAGGAGCTGGCAGAGAGCTGGCTCTGATTCAGCTGTGAAGTGCACTCACTACAGTAATGGGGTGCCTGGTTCTGCTCTGGGCTGCTGTCCCTCCAGTTGCTAATGGATGCAAGACTGTGGGTCTGATCCTGCAGCTCACCATGATGGCTCTGGGCAGCAGGCAATTGACGGTACAAAGAAGTGTGGTGTATTTGGGAAACCTGTGGAAGTTCCTGTGAATGAGAAATTGAAGTACAGTTCCAACAATTCAAAACCTCGCGTGGTCGTTGTTACTGACCAGCTTGTTGGAACATCTCGTTTACCTTAAAAAAAGACGACACCGAACCAAACCCCGCATCCCGTGGAATGTAACGACACAAAAGACTCTTGTAGCTGGAACTGCTGAGGGGTAACTGTGGATTTTTGCTGTTCCAGGACCACCAGCCTTTTGCAAACGCCCATGACGTGCTGGCCCGCTCGCGGAGCCGTGCCAACGTGCTGAACAAAGTGGAGTACGCCCAGCAGCGCTGGAAGCTACAGGTCCAGGAGCAGCGCAAATCGGTCTTTGATCGTCACGTTGTGCTGAGCTAATTGGGGCTCAGGGAAGGAACTCCAGGGATGTGCACTAGTGGAAAGAGCTGACAGAAGTCTTCCTGATCCTGCCAATTCAGAGGAGTTTTCTTGAATGATTTGTTATTGATTTAAAAAAAAAAAAAAAAAGAAAAATTAAAAAAGTATTTGAACTTTGAAGGAATGTACTGGAGTGGAAGCAGTTTAAAAAGATTAGTTAACCAAAAGCTTAAATCTTTGTTTTCAAATGGCTTTTACTAACAAAACTGAAAAGAAAACAAACCCTAAGATACCTTGGGTTGCCACTGTGGTACATTACTTAAGTTGTGACTTTATGGTGGTTTTTAACTATATATTTCTCTCTACTATTTATGTGGTTAAAAAGTACCTGGGAACACCGTAATTGCTTACAACTCACTAATCACTTTATGTAAAGACCTTTTGTAAATATACTTGGATTTTCTGCTGATTGATGCTAGGTACTGGAAATTGAAATCTTGCAGTGTAGTTTTGGTCTCAGAGAATGAAACCCTGCTGGCTGTGTTCATCATTTGGTTTCTTGCACTCGTACTTCCAAGATGCTTGTATGGCAAGTGATGTCTGCAGATTTAAGGCAAAACTTAAGCGGACACTGACTCCTGGAGCTGCATATTTCAAGTACTGTGATGTAGATAAATTCAAATGCAGTGCACATTCAAGACAGTGTTGACATTTTGTTCTATTTTGCTTTAATAGCTTAATATATTGTAGGTGTATGATAGATCTTAAAAAAAAATCTTTCCCTTTCTTTTCATGGGTGAAGTCTCAGGAGTTAGTATATGATGAAATATTTATTATAAAAATCTTCCTGCATTTGTCTGGATCGATGGTGTAAGGCACATACTTTCTCTAGCACCTGTCATCTTGGGAGTTAGGTGTATTTTTTTATCTGTGACTCTGTACTCATCTCTCTTCAGAGGTTATACAGTTGCTAGATTACTAACTTTCATATATCCCCTTTGGAATGTAACAATTAAAGATAAAACTGATTTTTGAAAAATGGATCTGCATTATCAGTTTGTCATCATTTTTCTCCCTCATTATGCTGCATGTACATTCCATCCATAAAAGCACTTCCCTAAAAATGCTTCAGAGTAGAAACGCACTTGTTCAGTGATTAGGTAAAGAAAGGCTCATCAAATTGCTAATTGGAAGAAGTTTTTAATCCCTGACTCAGATGTAGCTGTGCACATGCAGTTACATTATTGTGTTACAGTTCTCAGTTCCGCTGTGGAAGGAGGTGGTACATGGAGGAATACTCTGTTTCTGGGTGCAGTTTTGGCTTGCTTAGTCCGTGCCTGGGGGACAGATGGTACCTGTGCTCATAGCTCTGCCAGGTTAGGGCTGCAAACACAGTTGCCCCATACCAACATCTGTACTGACTGAGCTCTTCTGCAGGTACCGAGCTTTGTTTTCATGTCAGTACTGTAGACTTCCAGAACTGAGTTAATCTGGAGGGATTTAAATCAGGTGATGACTTGGTAGATTCACAGGATTCTTGCTTTAAATAAAAAAAAAAAATTGCACAAGGTTAAGAAAAATAAATTCAGGCTTGGGTTCAGTTTTTGTGTTCAACATTGCCCTGATGAGTGGGAAGTTGTTCAGTTGGTGGTGTTTGGTTACTGGTTATGACACTGATGTCCTTAGGGTCCACTAAAGAAAAATAATGCAACCTGTTTGTGGAATACATGCTTTGTTTGTTGAATATCTCCCTGTCTACCAGTCCTGGGAGTTGTTCTACCTCTTGGCTGCCTTTCCTGTGAGGCCTGAAGCTGGTGTGGGAAGGAGAAGGCTGAGTACAGTACTATGGCCCACAGAGGGGCAGCACAAGGTGAAGCTTTCTTTCCTTGATGAATGACAGTCACAAGGAGCAGGGCTGAATGTACGTACATCTTTTGGTAGTACAGGTATTTCTAATCTTACAGTGTCTTCTGAAAGTTTTAAGCTAAACTAGTTTGGGTTTTTTTGTGTGGTGATACTTTGATGGATAGAAGGGCTGAACAGTGAGATAGTCTTAAGTGTCAATCCTGTAAAATGTGGGAATTTTGAAGAGAGGTGTCCTATTTCCTTGCACCTGTACAATTGGACAGCTGTATACTGATATATGTAGCATCTATGTACCTGTACACATTACATTATAGATTCCATACTGTTTCTCTTTTTAAGCAAAACTTGTCTTGCTACTGTTTGCTCACTGTTTTCAAATCTTCTCTTCTTATATATATTCACCTTGTATATGATGTTACAGTTAACACTGAAAGAATTTTCCAAAATTACAAATTTCCAATTTTCAAAATTAAATTTGAAGGCATTATGCTGACTAATAATATGTGTCCTCACCTCTAGTGGAGAGAAATCCGTAACAAATTTCTAAATAAATGCTATTCTTCCGTGTTTAAAATGAAGCTATGAAAATTAGTTTGCTTATGCCTTGATAGTGAATATTTACCTAAATTCTAACTGATTGTTATATTTAGACATTAGAGTACAAAATGCCAATAAATGAAAATACTGCTTTGTATTTTCATTACTATACTGTAGTAGTCTGCAAAAGAATGCAAACAGGAAGTGAACAAACCACATTCCTGATTACTTTTTCAGGTAATCTGGATGTGTTCAATTACAGTTTCAAAATTTCTAGCCCTTAATGCCAAGTTTTGTTGCCATCATAGCTGTGGTGTGGGTGGAAAAGCCCAACCAGAAATGAGCAGATCTAACTAAGCTACTTTGCATGTTGTCAATTGACTATAAATTGCAGTAGTCATTGACTCAGTGGAACAAGCTACATAATTCAGGTAAGAGACTTGCATGTTGCTGTATCTAGCCACAGATCTTCACTTAATGTTCTTGTAAATCACTTCTACCAGCCATTTACTAACAGTGTTTTCATAGCTTTTTAATGAATCCTGTTTAATTTATAACCTATTTAATAAGATGTAAGAAAAATGGAATAATAACTTCTTTTTTTTTTTTTTTTTTAAATATCATTCAGACATTTTCAGGTATTCATCACCCTTACGAGAGCACATCTTGTTTCCCTGGATTTTACTTTCATCTGAAGATTGGTGAGTCTCTAGTCTAACAGGAAAATGTTCCTAACACTTGCATTTTGCGCTTTGTGCAGGTGTTGAGGCAGCAGGTAACTGTTTTATGTAACACTGTTACACGGCAGAGATGTCAGTACTAAGCAACAAATACTGCAAGTATCTCTTCTTGAGGGGTTGTGCTGGTTTTGGTTTCTTGCTCTGGAGTGATGTGCTGTAATTTTTTTTTTTTTTTGCTATGTAGCAGACTTTGCTTCCTCAGTGTTTTTAAGTTGTTAGCAGTAGAAAGTTTTTAGGCAATAACCCAACCTGTGTAAGTAGAAAAGGGAAAGTTGGCTGTCTACTATTTTATGAAGAGTGTATATTCACCTCTGAATTTTTTGCATGCATATTAATGTGAAATGGATGTGTGTTCATGCTTTTAGCCTACCTACAGAGGTACCTGTTTAAGATGCATGTGACTCCCACTCATGCCTAGCAGCTATAAATGAATTCTTCACTCACAGGATTTCTGTTGTGAAATCTGTGTGCGTTAGAAAAAGAGACAACTCTGCATACAGAGGCATTTTCATAGAATATGTTGTGGGAATAGGTCCATATGAAGTAAAAATTCTCAGTATAAATATGGCAGGTATGAAGTCATTAGAAAACATTACATTATCCTCCTATCTTTGTGAAGGATTAAGGGAATCCCTTTTATGTTGTGGAACTGTGATTGGAACGTTTGAAGCTCTGCCAGATTGCTCTGAGTATGGAATCCAGAAGTTTCTAGTAACCTAGTTTAATGTTCAGGTGTGGTTTCCATTTTAGGGGATTTAATAAAACCTAAGTGCTTTAGACAGCAATGTATGGATGTACAAGTGGATGGTGAGTAAGAGCATTTTTGGATCCATTCTGTGTAAGCAAGTATTGCTTGCATTCTGTGAGGATGGCTCACAGAGATTCTTTAAAAATCAACTGGTTATTTCAAATGTATTTTAAGTAGCTATTAAGTAACAGTCATTACATTCTCAGCACTTAGGCTGATCTTTAGCTGTTTGAATAACAATATTGGGAAGGCACTATAATGGAGCTTCTTATAAACCACTGCAAGATTATCTTTGTAATAAACATATCAGAGTGATTTGAGTAGTTACACCTGCTGTAATGCTGCTCTGAAGAGAGGGTGTGAGGGTTGGCCAGTCTGATTTACAGGTTTCTGGCAGGGCCCCAACAACTGTGTGCCATCCCTTCTTTGTATTACTAGGACATGCATTTTTCCTTTAATAAATTGTTTATTTCTTAACCCTCCAGCAGTAGGATTGTTTTTAGTATTTCATGTCTGTGTTTAATCTGCAGGTGAGCACAGAAGGAGCATGAGGACCCAAGGAGATGTTGTCAGATTTAGTAGAAATTCTCTCGTCTTTCTAAATTCTCTAAACTTCTTGTAAATCTTTGTATGAGTGGATGTAATACCTGACAGACATGGAATTAAGACTGAGATCCATTCTCTGCACAAATTTTCCATCTTATTAGGATGATATATTGAATGAGGCATCAAGTGAATAGAGAGAAAACTAATTTGTCTTTGGAGGCTCTTTGGTATGAATAAGGGAGTCTTTTACTGGAATTGTAGTTTGAGGTTTTTTCAGGGAGGGGACGGGAGTGGGGAGAATGCTTCAGATGTTGGCCTGCTTTATTTGTTGTCTGTAGACATGTAAGTTTTGGTGAATTTGGAGCAAGCCAGACCTATGTGGAATACATATAGGTAGATTCTCTTAGTTTCTAAAGCTGAGGTGAAAGGAGACTGCTTGCTGTTTCCTTCAGGAAACTTCAGTGGCTTTATTAATATCTATTGTGTATTAATTTAATCAGTGTGACTGACTTGCACCTTGTACTTTTGAAGTGGGACGTTGTCTCTTCTACCTAATCTTCCAACACCATTCTGAAATGTCACAAATGCATTAAAAAGTCTCTTCTGGAAAGTGTCAGCAAGGCCTAGCATTGGTGAGTCCAGGTGAATTTTTTCTACTGTTCAGTGTGAGTTGTTCAAAGTATTCTGTAATTTATGTGTTTCCAGGCTAAATGCAGAACCTGATGGATGGCAAAAGCTACTGTAACCTCATCTGCGCTGAGGCTCAGCACATCCAGCTGGCAGGGCCTTTCTGTGCAGACCCACTGGTCACGTTTCACGTGTACCCAGAAACACCAAACCAGGTCCCTTTGTCTGAAGATTTGTCATTCCTTCCTTTCATGTCAGAGCATCTCATCACGGAGACCTTCTGCAGTGAGCCCTGCCCCTTTCCCTACCAAATGCCCCATTCCAGTCTCCACAGAAGTGAGTACTCCTATGGGTCAGCTTTCATCAGGAGGAGGAATGAGAGGGAAAGGCAGCGTGTTAAGTGTGTCAATGAAGGCTACGCCAGGCTGAGGCACCACCTGCCGAAGGAATACTTGGAGAAGCGGCTCAGCAAAGTGGAGACCCTCCGTGCTGCTATAAAGTACATTAGGTACCTCCAGTCTGTGCTGTGCACTGAATCTGTGGTGGCAGGAAAAGGTGTCATGGAGCCAAACCAAGCACCTAAAGCCACTCACAAACAAGCGCAGTTTTTGAAGACGATCTAAAGCGTTCCAAGGCAAGCCAAAGGCATCCTGTCTGGGAATGTAGTAGCCACTATGTTAATGACGTGCTTGTTCCTGGCACTTCCTAGGAGCAGATCGTGGCCCACGTCAGTGTCAGCCCACACAAGAGCTTTAATGTTGCAGATAGTAACTGCACTTAGATATGAGAAAGGCAGCTGGGAAAATCTCAGCCGAATGACCTATGTTAATTCATGAAAATCAGAATGCATTTCTAAATTTGTCACCAAGCTAAAAATGTAACACCTATATGTGTGAAGTAACTATGTATCATCACAACCTGCATGCTTTAAAATAAAATCTTTCTACTTATGGGACTGAAATTCTTCTCATTTTCTCTAATAGTGCTGGTTTACTCTCACATGCACTTCCTTAAAATATTCAGTCTAATTGCCAGTGTTTATTTTAAAATACCCTTTTAAAGGTTCCAAGGAGTGGTGTTGGATGCCAAAAGAAAGGATAGTTTAGTTTAAAAGGGTGAAAAATAGAGTAGGGTAGGAGGTCTCTGAAGCAGAGTTACTGAACATAGGAAGAGCATGAAGTTTTTGCAAGTGCTGTTCCATCATTTTCTTATTATTGAATATTTTAATCACATTGAAAACTTTTGACTTTGCATAATTTCTATTGAAAATTGGTTTCTTCTATAGATGTCAGTGCCCTTAAAAATTACTAGGACTGGTTAAACAATACACAGTATAAAGAAGGCTGGCAAGGTTTTGGCCATGGGCATAAAAATAATCCTGCAATAGAAACTCTTTGGGACTTTCACTAATAGTCATTGAGGTCTGGAGGGGCCCTTCCCAACCTCCCAGTCTGTTCCTCTGTACTGCTGATGGTTTCAGTTAAGTGTTATAAAGTAGAACTGTGTGGAGGTGATGAAGAGAGTTTAGCTTGTAACTGGTAAAGTGTCCTTAACATTTACTCTGTGTAAGGGAATCATTGATACTGAATATTCTGCTGACAGTGTGAGAGCATGTAGGCTGGCTGTGCAGTAGAATGTACCAAAAAAATGCTTACAGACTTCCTAAGTGATGTATCCTTCTCCCTACCTGCAGTCATCCCTCGTGTTACATTGTTTTTATAGCAGTGCATTGAAACATGCCTAAGAAACGCCAATTAAGTATTCCAAGCCCCTCCTCCCCGCAAAAAACCACAACAAAACCAACCAGACAAAAAAATCAACCCACAAATGTCGACTCTTTGTCTTTCTCCTAGGGAGGAAATGAAAATTAGGGATCACAGCAGAGGTTAACACATAGATTTCTGCATTATCACATTTTTGATAGGCACTTTGTAAGAGAGGGGTAGAATTCATGAATCCTTCCCCCTTACTGTGAAAGGAGAAAGTTGTAAAGTGATTTGACCTTGGTTTGTCTCAGCTTCAACCTTTCTGTGCACATTTCAAACCAATTTATTTGTCACACCCTGTGGTGGTAAGCTTTTTTTAAAATTTTCCTTAATGTGAACTGTAACTTTGATGCTGTTTTTCACCCTGCAATCATAGGCAGAAGCCTGGAGTACACTGAGCTCTCTTAAAATGCCTTCCATGCCCGTGCAGTCCTGCAGTGAAGTGCATCCATGAGGAGTTGAAAATTGAGCAAATGTGTGGCAGTCAAATGGTCCTCTCTGCAGTCACTTTCTGCTGGGTTTTAACCAGTAAGGTCAGGATGTCCAGTCCTGGGAGTAACAACTGTGGCAACCTCCATAGCAACTGGGAAACACTGGCAGCAAAAGGCTTCCTGTGTCCAACAGGCAAAAGGGTGAGGTTTCTGCAGTCAGACTAAATCCAAATGGACCAGATGCAGTGTTACCACTAGCTGGTAAGTCTGAAATACTGCTGTGCCAAAGTACTCGGAGTTATCCAGAAAAAACAGCACAATTGCCTTTGTCAATGCACTGTTTTGTGTAGAAACAGGGGTCCCTACTCTCAGCTGAATGGTGTTAAAATGTGCTTTAATGCAGAAGTGATAGTTTCCTTTCTTTGCAAAGTATTACTGATTCCATCTTGTTTTGGTTTATAACAGGAGTTTGTGCAGTCATGAAATAAGTGGATGTATTGTGCTGTTTTGCTGACTTAAAGATGGATTTTGCAGCAGTTAATCCACTCTTCTTGCTGGGTTTGCTGTGCTAGTTTTCTGAAATAACATAGAAATCTGGCAGTCTCCATAAAAAGGACGTGCAGATCATATTTCTTAGACAAGAGACAAAATATCATCTAAACATGAGTGCTTAAACTGCATTTTGTAAAATAAATTGAGCACTTAAATTTTATATGTTCTTGAATTTCCATGCAAATTTTATCCTAAGTGTGTCTAAGCAATGTTTTAAAAGAAAATATGAATGGAAGGTAGTCTACTACATCTTTTGAAATTACCAGAGATAGCATCACATCATTGATCTTACTGTGACAGCCTCTGAATAGTTATCACTTGTCACATCTGAGCATCTCATTCTTTCTCGTTGCAAGCCATAATCCTACTGTTAATAAAACGTGACAGGACAGCTGAAAGATCAAAATATTTCCTCTTAATACATCACTATAAATAACAGGAAAATGTAATCTAACATCAAGTTCAAAACCTGTCATGTTTACTCAGCTTGTCAACTTCAGCTGTAATTTCTGTCTCAGCTTGTAAAACAGGGAAGGGTTTGGCTGGGTCTGCGTACAGGAAAGCTTTAAAGGAAGAGTGTAGGTATTGGAAAAGGGAGCTGGGTGTTACAGAAGGAAACAAATGTTGGAGGGAGGTAAAAGTTATTATTTTCCTGGGGATTTGCACAGTATTTGTAGTTTCCTTGGGTGTTTCTGCCCTTTTTCCAGGTTAGGATTTGGGTGAGTGAAGATAACTGAAGTCAGTGATGTGGGTTCATCTGGCCAAATGCCAGTCTGAATATTTTGAATTCAGTGTTTTTAAACAAAAATAAGCAATTAATCAAAATTACTGGGTTCTTGAGGTACACTGGACAGCACTTGCTTGTTAGAAATGTCAGCACATTGTCTCTTTTCATCCAACAGGTCACAACCGAGTCCTGCAGGTAGCAGCTTTTCCAAGAATGGCTCATTTGGAAGGGTCCCTGCCCAGGGCTCAGAGATATTGCAGTGTGAGGCCAGCTCCGGACAAGTTCTCATGTTCCAGTGCCATATCTACAGTTAATCCCTGCTGCAGGAGCTCTTTTGTCGTGTACCCTGCCTGGATTGCCGAGCCCCTCACCCCCCAGAGGTAAAATCAAGTTCCTGTTTAAGTCTATGATTTGTTTTTTTCCATGGTATCTATTAGGATAAACCAGGCTGGTGTGTCAGACTAATAAATTAGCAGCTTAAACATCATTTGAGCTTTCCCATCCCTGCACTGGCAGTTTTTTAGATGTATTAACTAAAGTCATTTGCTACTTGGAGATTATGAAGAGCAAAGCCTGAGTAAGCCTCTTCTCAAAGAAACATTCCTTTAATATTATTGGGATAAATAAACACATCTTGCATTAACAGCTGTCTTCCATGAAATGTTTCTAAATGCTTTGTGATTTTTTTTTTTTCCCCAGTTTTGAACTAGAACCTGTTATCAACCACAGCTTTGTTGTTTACTTCTCTGTTTTGCTGTTCCCGGAATGCTCCATTGTAAACCATCAGCTCCAGCACTCTGGAGTGCACCTACTGGAGATGGATCCTTTCCCCTGATCTGAAGGGTTGCATTGTCTTGCCGTGTAAACAGCAAGGGGGCTGGTGCAGGTAATGCTGGCCTAGGATTCCAGCATGCCCCTGGCTCACTTCCTGTAAACCCCAAAAGCAAAGGAATCTGAGTAAAAGCAGGCACTGACGTGTTTTTCGCAAAATCAAGGAATTATCCCAGCACAAGCAAGTTTTCTGTTTCTTCCCACACGATTTGGCCTGTGGGAGTGCTACAAAATGAGGTGGAGTATTCCATTTCTTAAATCTTACAAGATTATTTTCTTCAAGACCTACAGAATCTATTTCTTTCAGGGCTGACCCATTTTCTTTTCTTCGAGGTGCCAATGGATTAGCCACTGCCTCCCCTCCCCAGGCCCAGCATGGAAGAGACTGGGGGGATCAGGGGGCCTAGACAGCAACGTGCCTGTGCTGGTGAGAGGGGAACAAGATGGATTTTATTACCGTGGTACAGTAAAAGAGGAGATGGAGGTGAGTGATGGTTGCTGTGTGGTAGCTGAGAGGATGTGTAACAGGGAGCAGTCCTCACACACTACCTGGTTCAGTGTAGCAGTTTTTGGTTCAGCTGATGAGATTAGAGATCACCAGGCCAGCAGGTGCCTGAGCAGCCCTGTGCTTGTGCTGGCGCTGGGCACTGAGCCAGGCTCAGCCAGCCCGAGTGCTGCTGCCAGCAGCGTAGGGGCTGCTGTTTTGTGTAGACACAGACCCATCAACAGCACAGGAAAAAGGGTTTGTGTTTTATGTACACATGTCCAGCTTGAGTCAGCCACAGACCAATGGCTCTGGGTCTTTCCAGAAAGGTTAGTGAAAGCTTTAATTCATTGGTTTGTTAGCACTTCAAACTTAACACAAAAAAGAGCCTATTCTTTCTCAAGAACAGGGAAGTACCTCGTCTCATTGTTGATAGAAAGCCTCTTGACAGATAAAAATTCCCAACAATCCCCCCCAAGAAGCAGAGCTGGTGTTGTATGTAATGGGGAAGGACTTGGACATGACTGAACAACAGGTCTGAATGTCTCCAGTGTCCCTTGTTCCTTGGCAAACACAGCAGGGTTTGTGAATACACTTGCCTATAGCTTTTTCTCTTGGGAAAGAAAATACAGGTCCTAGTGGGAGTGAATCTGAACATATGCTTCACTCATCCTGCTTTCTGGTGAGCCTCACGGAGCATTTTCTGTCTGTCTCAATGCTGAACTAACACCACACACTTTAGCTGCTGTTCAGGCTTGTTTTGGCCTAGTCATGTAAGCACAGGATGGTCTCCTAGTGAAAGTTGCATTACCTGGCACATTATGGACTGTTTTTCAGTGGAATTGTTATTTTGTTCCTGGTAACAGAGTGAAAGAGACATGTTTCTGGTAGAGTTTGCCAAACCACTTGTGTCACATGGAAGGCATCCAGTGTGTGTGCAAAAAACAGCTAAGGATGACATCCTGGAATATGTGAATGGGATGAAGCACTCCTTACTCCCTGGAGACAGAGTGCTGGCACCCTGGGAGCCAGATAGGGCCAGGTATGGCCCAGGAACCGTCCTCACAGGCATTGAGACAAGGGATCCTTTACGAGGTGAGAAAAGTGGTGCCATCTTCCTCCTCTTGTTCCTCTGGAACACAAGTGAGGCTGTCAGGATAAACTCTAGTCACAGTGCTGCTGCCAGAGAAATAGCAGTGCACAGACTACAGCTTAGTGTTCCAAGCTTGCAGGAGCTGATGGGACTGCTGATGGATATCTGTGTGTAACCTCACCAGTCTGACCCTAAGGAAGTTGTGGCCCATAAAAATGTCATCATCTGTGTCCGTGGGTGTAGCTGGGACAAGGCTGTGTCTGCCATGTGCAAGACTGTGGCCTTTTCATGACAGATACAAGTGAGACAACTATCAGGAAGCATTCATCTGAGCTTAAGTGTTCACATTTGTACCAAATGGTACATCTGGGGGTGATTTTATCACCCAGACGTAGGAGATTTCAACAGCTCATTCATTTTTCCCATGTCTGACAGTCAAGCTCCACTGACTTACCAAAATACTATTCTCAGAGCAGTACTGCTAACTTTGGCAGCAACAACAAAAATTACTCTGTCATCGTTTTCTTGTTCATCTGATGACAAATTGGGAGGAAAGATGCTGCCAGGCCTGTTGTTTTAATGATGCTGCCCACTCCTCCTCTGTGACATTGTGGTGAGGGGTTAGACAGGGGCAAGAGTTGATCCTGCCCTTTGACAGGAGTAGAGAAAGTACATAAAGCTGCAAAGGCTGATCTGTCTGTATGCACTGCCCAGGCAGGCCAGCTGCTTAAGGCTGCTTACTTTTTCTCTTCACAGCCTCAGAAGATGAAGAAATTATGGTCCATTTCTGGAATGACAAGAAAGTGAAACTCCCCCGTGGTGTGGCTCTGTGGATCCCTCCTAGCCTGTGGGAGAGGATTGTGGAGATGATCCACATGCCCTTCACCAGCAGGATGAAGCTCAGACCAAGTCAGGACACCAACTCTTGTGTTTTTCCCTGCAGTCCTAAGCCAGCCCTGATTCCTGTTTGTGCTCTACGTAGCCTTGCCAAGCACTGCTTGCTCTGCTCTCCCTGCTGGCCAGATTTCCACCACCACTGTGATGGTGGTATCTGTTTATCAGCCTGTGTAAGGTGCATCTGCTGCTGCCATCCCTGTGCTGGTGCCTGGTGGCCTCTTCCCTCCAGGTCTCTGGTCTTTCCGGAAAAATCTGAAGAGGCAGAGTCCAGCAGTGAGCTCTCTCCAGGTCTTCTAGAACTGAAAGGCACAAAGCAAGGAGAAGCTGCAGCTGTGGCAACATCTTCCCCCTCTTCTGGCTCAGAGTGGGACCTGAAGCCATCCCCCATGAAGAGTACTGTGGGGGACAGTGCTGTTAACACAGGCTCCAGCTGTCTCGAAAAGCCCAGGCTAAAGGATTCTGCAAGACCTGAGGGGAAATACTGGAAAAGAAGCCACCACAAGTCCCATTCCAGTAATTCAGGTACCTTTTAACAACCCCACAGGAAGCAGCTGTCAGAGGTGGTCTGGGCAGGGCAGTCACTCTGCCTGCAGGTTATTGGTATTAGTACTGTAAATTTGCATATCAGACTCTGATACAATTCCTCTCCCTCCCCAATGTTTCTGCTGCCTCATCTGGCTCTTCCTTTGGCAACTCGTCCCATGGAAAACTACCAGAACAATTAATTTCATTTGGAAGTACAGATATTCCTCTCTGTTTCCTGTCATTTCCCTATGCCTTTTATGATGCTAACATCTTCATTAATCTGCATAGCTCGTCCATGCAGAATAATCAGAAAGAATTCCTTTCAGGCTTAAAGTGCATTTTTCTCTCTTCTGAAATGAATGTTTCTCCATTTCAGTTCTGGTTTCACTCTTAGATTCAATTTTACTCCTTCCTAGGACCTGGAAGTTGTAGCAGCACATGTACAAAGGGCCAGCTGGAATCCAAAGCCATCTCCACTGGGGACATATCCAGTGTGGCCCCACCTAATCAGTGTGCAATATTTGAAACCATTGAACAAACTCCCAGAGGGCAACTCACAGTGAAAAAAATCCTAAGAGACCAAGATTTCAAGCCATCATCGAGGGTAAGGTAATTTGTATTAATATTGTAGTTACGTAAGCAGGAGGTTTGTTTGAATAGAAAAAATATTCTTGTTAATGGTCTGGAACCTGGCCAGAAAACCACATTGTTTGTAACTTAACTGCTTCCTAAGGCCATCCACCAGTTTTGTGATAGGTAGGAAAGTTCTCCAGTAATGAAACCAAAGCAAAAATCCCAAGCCCTTAGGAAGGGCTGAAGCTACTTGGTAAAATGGAAACAATTGTCAGTAGCCATGTGAGCATTCAGTAATGGAGATTTCAATTCAGAAAGCTGCCAAATGCCCATTGACATCTACCCAATGTTGAACCCATGGAAAGGTGCTGAGCTCTGCCAATCAAACTGTGATAGTCACAATCTCTGTCTCTCAGAGGTAAAAGCAGATTCTTTAGTAAACAGTCTTTGCTGAGTTTTTTCTCTTACTCCCCCACTAGAAGCCACAAGTTTAAACAGCAGATCCCTACCCTGAAGCTGGGGGATACAGAGTAAGCAAACTGTGTCACAACTAGGAACAACATCACTACCCTGTTCTTTAGGCCTGGTTTCCCTTGTGCTTTAGAAAATCTAGGAAGAAAAAATAATCAGAACATGAATGCTAAAAAAAGCAAGCACAGAAATGAGGAAGAAAAAAAATTACAGGAAGAAGGGGAAGATGAAAAATGTCAGGATCAACAGAAACAGTGCTCGGCACAAGAGCATCAGGGGTACAGTTAATAAATTTTAGATATGAAATCAAATATTAGTTCTTCTGTACCTTCATCCTCTTGCTACTGTGAGCTGACTGCAAAGTAAAACTTCAAATGTTCTAAACTTGCATGTTTAGAGATGAATCCATGAATAACATGTCTTGGTGAACAGAGAATATACTGGAATACATCTTGTATTCTCACAATTATATGCATTCACTTTAGGCAGATGCCTACCAACTTATCAACTGCATGGTTCCTACTTTCTATTTCTAGTCGACTTTATTGTTTAAATAATCATAGTTACATAACTGCACACCTTTGTAATTTATTTCCTAGGAATTTTCAGGCCAGTATGGAGCTCCAGGCAGGCAAGCTCTATGTTAGCAGTGTCAAGGCTGTGCACTGAAGCGACATGAGTTGCCGTTTGGTAAAACTAATAAGAAAACAGAATTGTTTTGTTCCAGCCCCAAAGCAGCAGCATGAATCACAGTAGTGGATGCAATGTGGTAATGCAGGGTATAATGACATAATTTTGTTCCTGTAAAATAGCCCTTGGTGATTTTAAACCCAGAAGATGCATTGCTACTCTGAGATAGCTGAAGCAGTTTTATCATATGATACAGGCTGCATCAGAAGTGGCTTGCAGCAAACAAGTGGAGTTAGAAGACAGGCTTCCCAGAGGTGCTCTCTGGGGGGCTGATGTCTTCTCACTGCAGTCAACAAAATCCTCCTGACTTCCAAAGTAGAAAAGTTTTTAATCAAATCCTAACAGCTTCTGAAAAGCCTTTGTTCTTACTGTCCAATTGTGTGTTTCAGCAGTAGAGTTTGTCCTAGCACAGAAAATAGAGCATTATTAAAGCTCTGTGAGGCAGAGGTACAGCCAGGAAAGCAGCAGTTAACAAAGACACTGATGCTTTTTTTAGACCAGACTTCTGAGGGATTTGTTTTCTGTCCTCCAGGAAGAAGGCTTTGCAGCATCAGAAAAACAAAGATATACAGCATCATCAGATGATAAATGTAAAGTGACTTGTGCTGGAGATGACAAACCTGATGTTATAGACCTTGTCAGAGCTCACTTGCAACAAAGCAGAGAGAGAAATGATCAACCAGGATTCAGTCTGTGTACAACTGATCAGGTTCAGGGGCCGAAATTTCAGGTAAACTGCTTCTACTATATCAGTGCTACATATATTAAGCAAATCAAGTTCTGATTTAGGTACTGTCTCAGTACAATATCTTTATGGATGACTATATAATTTTAATAAGTGAGGAACTCTATTTTCACTCACATCAAACTTGACCATCCTCATTCTTTATTCCAAGGTGCTACATTAAATTCCTAACTATTTGGACTTGACTTTACAATTCTGGAGAGATCAGATGAACTAGCATGAGCACTAAAAGCCTGAACAGATGCACATCAAGAGTCCAGTAAACCTCCAATTTGTCCACGGTTCTCTGGAGTGAGCCATAGAAATTCAGCAAAGCAGTTTCTGTTTGTAGAAAGCCAGAGGGAATGGAGAAACAATACAAGCTGACAGCTGAAAGTATTTTTTTTCAGGATTAAAGCAGAAGCAAAACTTGCCAGAGGCTAAAGGACCTGCTATTGTAGATACAAACAACAAAATGATTAGCATTCAAGCCACTGATTTTTATATTCTGATGAAAATGATCTGAAACCTTAATACTATCAGCTACAAAAAGATGACAGATCTATATAGATCATATCACTAATTCTAGATGTGGAATCTGGTCCTTTGGGAAAGTTAAGCATCCAGGGAGTTTTGTTAGTAGGACTGCTCATGTTTAAAGCATATGAACTTGGTCATAAGCTGCAGTGTGCAGTTGCTCAGCAGTAAATAGGATAACTCAGGGTACCTCCACAGCCCACAGAAAAGGGGTTTAGCTTGGTCTGCAAAGCCTGCAAAGAGACAGGACTGGAGTCAATAGTTCATGTGCCTATACTGAACACCTGACACATATTTAGCACGTTTCTGAGTTGAGGTTCTAGGCAGTGAATTTCATTTGCATTTTATTTCTTTCCCAGAATAGTAGAAGTACAGATAGGAGAGTGGCTTGTGAGCCAGCTGCTCTAAAATCAGTCCCAGCCTACAGAAGCTAATGCACATCCATATTCATACCACATGAATCATGCTCTCACTGGTCAACATGGCGACATGGGGGTTCTGTCTGAGGATAACACAAAAGAACCTGTCATCACAGAGGCTTGATCATGTATTTTATTCCACTGATTGTATCTTTAATTGTTTAGAGCAGAAGAATCTGGAATTACACAGTGACATAACTGGATTTAAAAGGCACACAATGTACAAACATTTATAAAAATCAGTGTACAAAGTGGGCTACATATAATTGCATTAAGTAGAAAACAAATATACAGGCCATGAAAATGGAGTCCCAAAGAGGAAGCTACTATTAAAGTGCTAACAAGAAAAAGATATTTATAGTTCATTACATGCATTAAAAAGAACCTCATATTTTATTCCTGCTACTGCCAGGAAACAACAAATATCACAGAACAAAAGTTAAATCAATACTTTGTCCTGCAATGACATCTACTATGTGGGTTTGTTCCACCATGTCCTCTGACATTGCTGTGACAGAATAGATGCCAGGAGAAACTTCAATGTAGAAGTCTTTGGAAGGTCTTCTGGGCTTTGACGGAAAAAAAAAAAAAAAAAAGAAAAGCTACATTACTAGTTAGTCATCTTAGATTTTCAAAAAAAAAAAATTTGTGTTTAGGTAAAAAAATACATTTCAGCTGTTATACAAATGTACTAAGATTTTTCTAAATATATAGAAGGCAGTGTAAACAAAACTGTAAAATGTTTCTGTCAGTACAAAAATTAGCAAGTGCCATACTCAAAGTATTTCAGCTAATGTTTCAATCAGTGGAAGTAATCACTGTGCTGTAATCTATGTCTCACAAAACTGGAAGTTACCAACCTAGGCAGTTTTGAACATAAACCTGGGAAGCATTCCCTATACCAAGGGTGCTCCTACTAATTTATACTGTGGTACAGATTCCATGTTTCTTATCTTTTGTGGCTTAGAAGTTCCTGAAATTGATTTGCTGAGATGTTAGGCTTTGAAAAATAAAAACAGTTTTCTTCTCCTTGAGGAACAGGAGTCTTCAGAAAGCCTGTGGGAGGGCCAAGTGCAAGAATGCCACAATCTAGTTTCTAACTAATTGTGCAAGTCTCTGTATGCCCATTTGACTGCCTATACATATATTATGATTGTGAATGCACCACTGGTTAATATTCTGTGCCATCAAGGTCTCCACATCTGTCACAATTTTTTTGATTGTCACATTGATGCAAAATGATAAAAGAAATGCTATCAAATACCTCCACTTAAACCCAAAGTAGTCTATACACTTACACATTGTTGGCAAGTGTGAGCGTGCCACAAGAAAGAAAGAAAGAAAAAGAAAGAAAAAGATATTATTTTCTAATGATTCAGCACACAAGGCAAATCCAGCCCAAGTGTGTGGATGCTTTAGGTGCGTGAAATTTTCCCCTCCAAGAAAGGACCGATAGGACACTGACTGGTGCCACAAGAAGTTACTCTGCCTTCCCCCAACCCACCACAAAGCTTGGATCAGTCCAGGCATTTCTAAGTCTATAAGGTCAACCTACATATGTGAGTGTGAGTGTCACAGAGATCAGGTGGATAACAATTACCCCACAGCAAGGGAAGGAATAACCTTTCACCAAAACCAAAAGTACCTACTTACCTCTTCTCCTGTGGAATCCATCTTTCTTTCTACTTTCTTGCCATGATATTTGCAGAAGTGTTTGATTTCATGTTCTTTGCACTTGTGGACTGATGTAGAACCATAGTACTTCTGGATATCAACAGAAAATATGATGTGGGAGGCATCAAAGCATACTTGCAGCTACTGCAGATTTGCAATTGAAAAGGGAACTACACAGATACTGATGGTGTGTATTAATTGGCTGGTTTGTTCTCTGTGAGGGTGAAAACAATGCCTGTATCTTCAAAGGACACCTGCCTTCTGGTACAAGACTCTATCAGACAGACCTGATTTTAGATGCCTATTTCCTGACACAATATGTAGGGGCAGGGACTCGGACACCTCAGAACTGAATTCATGAAAATGTCAGAAGGAATACTCTGTAAATACCTGCCTGATCAGGCTGGTCAAGAAAAGCCCTCAAGGAAGAAGGCATAATTTATGGGTCCTTAAGAGGACATACATGCAAGCCAGGTGCTCTGCAACCCAGTCAGTGAAGACTGGTTCTGCAGGGCATATGCTGCAGCAGTGCTCTAAAAGCAGAACATGTTAATACTGAAAAATGAGTTAATACTGAAAAAAGTGTCCTCAAGGCTGGAACCATTTGCATAGCAGTTTTGAGAAGCGTATTTAAGCCCACAGCAGCCCTCTTCTGGCTCTACTGCAGACTTACTGGCATCTTCCCCACTGCAAATGAAACTCTTGAGTACAGTTCTGCTGCCATCTGTTGTCACCACAGAGCTCCTCCCAAGGTTGCCTTTTTGATCATAGGGACCAAAAAGTGCCCAAATACCTCTTATTTCACTTATGTTTTTCTTGTCCCTGACTGTCAATACTAAATGTAACAAAAATAAGGCAAAGAGCAATTATTATTTCCAAATCTACTGCTGTGCTTTATTTCTTGAGCTTATGCACAAATCAACAGATCTGGTTGCTTGTATTGCAGTTTCTGCAGAGCTACAAAATACATCAAATGCTCTCACCTGGTGCATAATGCTTCACAGAGCATCTCTTTTACATGGTGGCACAAGGCAAAAAAATGAAATCCAACTTTTGGTGAGAACTGGGTAAATTTGGGTCCCTTAGTAACCCCAAACATCTCATCTTAAACGACAATTTTAATTGTTTGGATTCAAGTGCCTAAATGGTTATGTTCAGCTGTAGATTTTTATTTGCACTTTGTAAACTTTATCCGTGAACTTATGGATCTGACAATTCTCCCCTTTTATGACTCTTTTTCTCTACAGAAATGACTGAAGCAGTACTGTCTTGGCTGGTGCATAAATGTGGAAGTCAACCACTGCTTGTTCCAACTCTAATACTCTTAACAGGGCACAAGATAGACCCACAGAATAATTTAGTTTGGAAAACACCCTTAGGATCATGGAGTCCAACTGTAAACTTAGCACTGCCAAGTCCCTGATAAGGATGAGTCTCTCTCTACACTTTGTTTCACCTTGTCTAAAACTCTGTTCTGCCCCAGATGTTTTAGGATTAACTGGTTGCTGTGTATGTAGTGCTTTGAAATGATAAAGGAGTTGCTTAAGAGCTAATCACTTGGTGTGTTTAAGCACTCTTTTCTCTAATTTAATTGCAGACTAAGGCTCTGTATTAGCCCTGCAGGCAGTGAGCTCCCTGCTGTGTATCATAACAGACCCCAAAGGGCGCAAACTGCTATGGAATTCTCAGAGCCTTCAGTGCAGTAGCTGGGCTGCAGGGCTGTGAGAGGCAGCTCCCAGTCTGTCCACCCAGCAGAGCAGTGACACCTGCCAGCCAGAGCCAGCATGAGAACAGTGGAGCTGTGCATCCGTGCCTCTCAATTTCTACTCATCGCAAACAAAGAACTGAGCCCGCACTCCTAATCCAGTAGCAACACCCCAAATCTAGTTTGACCTGGTTTTGTCTGGGATAGAGTTAGTTTTCCTCCTAGTGGTTGGCACAGTGCTGTGTTTTGGATTTAGTACACAGTGTCGATAACAAACTGATGTTTTGGTTGTTGTTGAGTAGTGCTCAGTCAAGGACTTTTCTCATGCTCTGCCAGTGGGGGGGGGGTGCACAAAAAGTTGGGAAGGAGCAGGGCTGTGACAGCTGACCCAAACTATCCAGAAGGAAATTCCATACCATAGAATATCCTGTATATAAACCGGGAGAGTTGTCCCAGGGGCTGACTGCCCTTCAGGGACTGGCTGGGCACTGGTCAGTGAGTGGTGAGCAACTGTATTGTGCATCACTTGTTCTTCTGGGTTTTTATTTCTCTCTCCCCCTTTCATTACAATTATTACTGTTGTTATCATTAGTGTTATCATATTTTGCTTTGTTTCAGTTATTAAACTGTTCTTATCTCAACCCACGAGTTTTATTTTCTCCAGATTCTCCTCCCCATCCCACCAGGGGAGGTGGGCAAGGAGGGAGTGAGCTCTATGGCACTTAGTTGCTGGCTGGGGTTAAATCACAACAGCAATACTGGGGGGGGAGAGGGTAACTCTAAATTCAAAACAAACACAAAGGACACAAAGCATCTCTTCACTCGAGATTCAAACTCTCCCTTATTTCCACCAGCCAGAAGAGGCTATCAGCCAGCATGAGTGGCTCCTGTTCCCCTCATGACAACAAAGGGTTACTATGTCATAAGGCCATTGCCCAGCAGAGATACTTCGGAGCACTGGAAACATTCCATACCTTGTGACACAATGTAATTTGTGATGTCACTGACATTTCTGTCTCTCTAACTATACTGCCTTTCCACCAAGAAATGGAGAAACCTTCTGCTAAAATCTGTACCGGGTTACCGGTACTGTCTATAGAAAATGCTGACCGTGGTGTTTATCAGCCAAGGTGGTACCAGCTCAGCTGGTCAGGACAACACCGGTGAAATGTACCCTGCCACATGATGCTGAATGCCCCAAATTTCTCCATCTCGCCCGGCATCACCGGCTCACTGGCTGAACCTTTGCCATACAATGAGCAAACCCGAAGTCTAACTTTTGCAGTAAAAATAGCGCCAAGAGGCCTCCGGCAAGGCACATCGTGAACATTCCCCTTTGGACGGGTCTGGGGGTGACCCCTCACCTCGCATTCCTTTGAGACTCCCCTCATCACCTTCACAAGCGAAGCGAACGCTGCACTGAGGCGTTCCCGGTCTTCGTCCTGCAACGAGAGACATTCCTGGTCACTCAGCGTGCTGCTCGTCGCTTAGAGGGTGGCGGCGGCGTGCGCGGGAGGGCCCGCGGCCCGTGTGGAGATGTATCCGGCTCTATCCATCCCCATCCCGATCCGTATCTCCGCGTGCCCGCGGCCGTGTGCGCGGCACTGACCGGGGCCGCTCCCGCCGCT